>NC_133133.1:47579944-47882974 GCF_048418815.1 Hemitrygon akajei
CTTGAGAGAATGTATTAAGAAAATGGAGCTGCAACTTGATGATATTCGACTCATATGGGAGAATGAGGAGGTAGTCACCCCTAGGGTGCAGGGAACAGGTAACAGGGGAGAAGTAGAAGAAATGCACAGTCAGTGCAGACTACACTTGTGGCTGTTCCCCTCAATAATAAATATACAACTTTAGATACTATTGAAAGGGATAACCTGCTGGTGGGGGCATAGGCCTGGGGGAACACAGTAACCGGGCTTCTGGCACTGAGTCTGGTGCTGTGGCTAAGAAGATCAGAGAGGTGAAGAGGACTGCAGTGTTGATTGGTGATTAGTCAAAGGAACAGAGATGAGGTTCTGTGGGCACGATTGCAACATCCGGATGATATGTTGCCTCACAGTTGCCAAGATCAGGGATGTCTTGGATTGGGTCCATGGCATTCTCAAGGGTGAGGGTGAGTAACCAGAAGCTTTAGTCCATATTGGTACCAATGACAGAGGTAGAAAAAGTGAGGAGGTCCTGAAGAGAGATTTTAGGGAGCTTGGTAGAAAGTTGAGAAACAGGATCTCCAGGGTAGTAAACTCAGGATTGCTGTCTGTGGCACATGCCAGTGAAGGTAAGAATAGAATGATCTGGCAGGTGAAAGTGTGGCTGAGGAACTAGTGCAAGATGCACGGCTTCAGATTTATGGATCATTGGGATCTTTTCTGGAGAAAGTATAACCTGTAAAAAAGGAGATGGGTTACTCCTGAACCTGAGGGGGTCCAATATCTTTGCAACTAATTTGGCAGGGAGATGGGAACTGGAGTGATAGTGGTGGTGATGAGGTAGTTGGTTTACAAACAGAGGAAATGTATAGTGAGACTCCTAGTAAGGAGAGGCTGATGATAGGGCAAAATTGCAGTCAACAGAATGACTTGAAACGTAAAAGGTGGACAAAATTGAAAATGGTGAAGGTGTTATACTTGAATGCGCAGGGTATACGGAATAAAGTAAATGAACTTGTAGCTGTTACAGGTTGACAAGTATGATGTTGCAGGCCTCACTGATTCATGACTGATAGAAGATTATAGCTGGAAGCTTAATGTCCAAGGATACATATTGTATTAAAAGGATGGCTGAAAGGCAGAGGGGGTGATGTTGATCTGTTAGTAAAAAATGACACCAAGTCATTCGAAGAGGTGACATGGGGTAGGAAGGTGTTGAATCATTGTGGATAAAGCTAAGGAACTGCAAAGGTGAAAAGACACTGATCAGAATTATACACAGACCCGAAACGGTGGTAAAGATGTGGTCTGCAAATTACAATGGGCGATAGAAAATGCATGCCAAAGGGGCAATGTGGCAATAGTCAAGGGGATTTTAATATGCAGGTAGATTGGGAAAATCAGGTTGGTGCTGGTTTACAAAAGGGGGTATTTCTAGAATGTCTTCGAGGTGGCTCGTGGTTGAGCCCACTAGGGGATCAGCTATTCTGGATTGGGTTTTGTTCAATGAACCGGAATTGTTTAGAATTGTTTAGAGAGCTTAAGGTAAATGAACCCTTCAGGGAAAGTGATCATAATATGATAGAATTCACCCTGAATTTTGAGAAGGTGAAGCCAAAGTCAGATGTATCAGTATTACAGCGGAGTAAAGGGAATTACAGAGGCATGAGAGGATTGGTCAAAACTGATTGGAAAAGAACACTGGCAGGGATGACAGCAGAACAGCAATGGCTAGAATTTCTGGAAGCTTTTTGGAAGGCACTGGATATATGCATCTCAAAGCGGAAGAAGTATTCTAAAGGCAAGATGACACAACCATGGAAAACAAGGGAAGTCAAAGCCAACATAAACGCCAAATTGAGCAAAAATTAGTGAGAAGTTAGAGAACTCGGAAGAATCAGGAATACCAACAGAGTGCAACTCAAAAAAGTCATTAGGAAGGTAAAGATGGAATACAAACTTAAGCTAGCGTATAATGTTCAAAAGGGTAGTAAAACTTTCTTTGAATACATGAAGTGTAAAAGAGAGGTGAGAGTGGATATCGGACAGCTGGAAAAGGATGTTGGAGAATTAGTAATGGTAGACAAGGAAATGGCAGAAAAACTCAAAAAGTATTTTGCATCAGTCTTCACTGTGGAAGGTGTTAGGAGTCATGAAATTTGTGAAGTTAACTAGTGAGAGGATCTTGAGAAACTAGAACATCTGAAGATAAATAAATCACCTGGATCAGATAGTGCATACCCCAGTGTTCTGACAGAGGTGGCTGAAGAGATTGTGGAGGCGTTAGTAATGACCTTTCAACAAACATTAGATTCTGAAATGATTCTGGAAGAATGGAAAATAGCAAATGTCACTCCACTCTTGAAGAAGGGAGAGAGGCAGAAGAAAGGAAATTATAGGCCAGTTGGTCTAACCTTAGTGGTTGTGAAGATGCTGGAGTTGACTGTTAAGGCTGTGGTTTCAGGGTGTTGGAAGGCACATGGTAAAATAGGCCACAGACTGCATGGTTTCCTCAGGGGAAAGTTTTGCCTGACCAATCTTTTGGAATTCTTTGAACAAATAACAAGCAGGATAGACAAAGGTGAATCAGTTGATGTTGTTTATTTGGATGTTCAGAAGACTTTTGACAAGGTGCCACACATGAGGTTGCTTAACAAGCTACAAACCCATGGTATTACAGGGAAGGTTCTAACATGGATAAAGCAATGGCTGACTGGCAGGCTGCAAAGAGTGGGATTAAAGGGAGCCTTTTCTGATTGACTGCAGGTGACTAGTGTGTCCCATAGGGGTCTGTGTTGGGACCAATACTTTCAAAGTTACATGTCAATGACTTGGATGATGGAATCGATGGCTTAGTTGCAAAGTTTGCAGATGACACAAAAATAGGTGGGGGGCAGGTCGTTATAGAAACATAGAAAACCTACAGCACAATACAGGCCCTTCAGCCCACAAAGTTGTGACAAACATGTCCCTACCTTAGAAATTACTAGGCTTACCCATAGCCCTCTATTTTTCTAAGCTCCATGTTCCTATCCAAAAGTCTCTAAAAAGACCCTATCGTATCTGCCTCCACCACAGTTGCCGGCAGCCCATTCCACGGACTCACCACTCTCTGAGTAAAAAACTTACCGCTGACATCTCCTCTGTATCTACTCCCCAGCACCTTAAACCTGTGTCCTCTTGTGGCAACCATTTCAGCCCTGGGAAAAAGCCTCTGACTCTCCACATGATCAATGCCTCTCATCATCTTATACACCGCTATCAGGTCACCTCTCATCCTCTGTCGCTCCAAGGAGAAAAGGCCGAGTTCACTCAAACTGTTTTCATAAGGCATGCTCCCTAATCCAGGCAAAATCCTTGTAAATCTCCTCTGCACCCTTTCGATGGTTTCCACATCCCTCCTGTAGTGAGACGACCAGAACTGAGCA
Source organism: Hemitrygon akajei (assembly GCF_048418815.1). Lineage (NCBI taxonomy): Eukaryota > Metazoa > Chordata > Chondrichthyes > Myliobatiformes > Dasyatidae > Hemitrygon > Hemitrygon akajei. Next base: position 47,583,349 of record NC_133133.1, read on the forward strand.
CGGTACTCCAAGTTGGGTCTGCCTAGGGTCCTATATAGCTGCAATATTACCTCTCGGCTCCTAAATTCAATTCCATGATTGATGAAGACCAATACACTGTATGCCTTCTTAACCCCAGAGTCAACCTGCGCAGCTGCTTTGAGCATTCTACAGACTCAGACCCCAAGATCCCTCTGATCCTCCACACTGCCAAGAGTCTTACCATTAATACTATATTCTGCCATCATATTCGACCTACCAAAATGAATCACCTCACACTTATCTGGGTTGAACTGCATCTGCCACTTCTCAGCCCAGTTTTGCATCCTATCAATGTCCCGCTGTAACCTCTGACAGCCCTCCACACTATCCACAACACCCCCAATCTTTGTGTCATCAGCAAACTTACTAACCCATCCCTCCATTTCCTCATCCAGGTCATTTATAAAAATCATGAAGAGTAGGGGTCCCAGAATAGATCCCTGAGGCACTCCACTGGTCGCCGACCTCCATGCAAAATATGACCCATCTACAACCACTCTTTGCCTTCTGTGAGCAAGCCTGTTCTGGATCCACAAAGCATTATCCCATTGGATCCCATGCCTCCTTACTTTCTCAATAAGCCTTGCATGAGGTACCTTATTAAATGAGTAAGTAGAGAGACTACAGAAGGAGATTAGGAGAATGGGCAATGAAGAGGCAGATAAAATACAGTGTCGGGAAGTGTATGGTCAAGCACTTGGTCGAATAATTGAAAGGATCGTCTATTTTCTAAATGGAGAGAAAATACAAAATTCTAAGGTGCAAATGGACTTGAGAGTCCTTGTGCATGATTCCCTAAGGGTTAATTTACTGGTTGACTCAGTGGTGAGGAAGACAAAAGCAATGTCAGCATTCTTTACACGAGGACTGGAACATAAAAGCAAGGATATAATGTTGAGAATTTATAAAGCACTGATGAGGCCTCATTTGGAGTATTGTGAGCAGTTTTGGGCCCCTTATCTTAGAAAGGATGTGCTGAAACTGGAGAGGGTTCAAAGGAAGTTCACTAAAATGATTCCATGATCGAAAGGCTTGTCATACAGTACATAAAGCTTTTGATGGCTCTGGGCCTGTATTCACTGGAATTCAGAATAATGAGGGGTTGTAGCGGTGTGCTACACGCAGCGCTAAAATAACGACACGGAGTTGGTAAACTGCAGTCAAAGATAAAGTTTATTCCAACTTCACAGCCTTGCTTTAAAGCCTCTCTCCCCCGCCGGATGCCTCGAGAGGCACGTACTGAAACCCCCTCAGGCTTTCTTCCTTTGTGCCTGCACGCTGGCTAATTGTCAGTCAGTTCGAGTGTGCTAGTAATTGGGTCCTGTGTCGGGGCATGGCTGCCGCGAACTGCGGTGCCAGAACCGATGGGAAATCCGCCAGGACCCTGGTGAAGTCGTTGTTGGACAGCATGATGGAGCCGAGGTGAGGGGCTGGCAACTGGGCTGCACCCAGGGAGAACGTCTGAAAGGTCTCGGCGTGAACCAGTCTCTTCCTGGGCAGGTCGACCAGTAGGCTGTGAGCCCACAAGAAATCCGCACCCAGAAGCGGTTGGGCTACGGCGGCCAGTGTGAAGTCCCACGTGAACTGGCTGGAGCCGAACCGTAGCTGCACCGGACGGGTGCCATAGGTCTTTATTGTGCTGCTGTTCGCGGCCCCCAGGGGGGGACCCGGCGCCCTGCTGCGGGTGTTGTAACTCGTCGGAGGTAAGACGCTGATCTCGGCATCGTTGTCGACCAAAAACCGGCGTCCCGACTGCTTGTCCCAGACATACAGGAGGCTATCCCGATGGCCAGCCGCCGTAGCCATCAGCGACGGCTGGCCCTGGCGTTTCCCGGGAACTGGCAGGGCGGGCGACAACGGCGGGCTTCTGCGCCCCACCGCTGGTGGTAGAAACACCATTGCTTGTTGGGCTCCACACCCTGGCCTCTGGGTTTAGCGGGCTCTGCGGCCGGGCCTGGACTGTTTTGCTGCTGGGAGCGTGGCCGGGTGATCAGTGAGATGGACGCCCCACTCCCCTTCTTGGCGTTCCACAGCAAGTCCGCCTGGGCTGCCACCTTCCGGGGGTCGCTGAAATCCGCGTCGGACAGCAGCAGGCGTATGTCCTCGGGCAGCTGCTCCAGGAATGCCTGCTCAAACATGAGGCAGGGTGTGTGTCCGTCGGCCAGAGACAACATCTCATTCATTAAAGCCGATGGAGGCCTGTCTCCCAAACTATCCAGGTGCAGTAAACGGGCAGCCCGCTCGCGGCGGGAGAGCCCGAAAGTCCTTATGAGCAGGGCTTTGAATTCCGTGTACTTGCCGTCCGCCGGGGGAGACTGAACGAACTCCGCGACCTGGGCCGCTATGTCCTGGTCGAGGGAGCTCACCACGTAGTAGTAACGGGTGTCCTCTGAGGTTATCTGCCAAACGTGGAATTGGGCTTCTGCTTGCTGAAACCATAGGTGAGGTTGTAGCGTCCAGAAGCTTGGCAGTTTCAAGGAAACCGCATGAACAGATGCGGCGTCGTTCATCTCCGGTCCAAAAACGTTTGGACCGTCGGGGTCACCAATTGTAGCGGTGAGCTACACGCAGCGCTAAAATAACGACACGGAGTCGGTAAACTGCAGTCAAAGATAAAGTTTATTCCAACTTCACAACCTTGCTTTAAAGCCTCTCTCCCCCACCAAATGCCTCGAGAGGCACGTACTGAAACCCCCTCAGGCTTTCTTCCTTTGTGCCTGCACGCTGGCTAATTGTCAGCCGGTTCGAGTGTGCTGGTAATTGGGTCGCCACAGGGTGACCATATTGAAACCTCTTGAATGGTGAGAGGCCTCAACAGAGTGGATGTGGAGAGGATGTTTCCTATGGTGGGAGAGTCTATGACCAGAGAACGTAGCCTCAGAAAAAAGGGTGTCCTTTCAGAATGGATATGAGATGGAATGTCTTTAGCCTGGAGAGGTGAATCTGTAGAATTCTTTGCAACAGTCAGCTGTGGAGGTCAAGTCTATATATATATTTAAGGCAGAGGTTGAGAGATTCTTGGTTGATCAGAGCATGAAGGAATAAGGGGAGAAGGCAGGAGGCTGGGACTGAGAGGAAAATGGATTAGCCATGATGAAATGGTGGAGAAGACTCGATGGGTCAAATGGCCTAATTCTTCTCCTATATCTTATAGTCTTATGGTTTTATGTCTTATTATTCATTTAGATTTCTTATATTGCTTAAAATAGGAAATAACCACCATTCCTGGCTTAATTCATGATTTGTTGAAATAATTTTTTTGCAGAAATATTTAGTTGTTATTAACTCTCTAAACCCTTTGTTCTAATCTATATTACCATAGCATACAATGTTCCAAAGCACTTCAGGAAGTTCTATTTCAAAAGAATTTGAAAAATATTTTTCCTTAATCTGCAGCCTGTATTTATTAACAATCATTGTCTTGTCTTTGATGGTGTAAAGGCATTATTTCTTCTTGCAAAGTGAATGCAATTTTGTGGTGCATGGGTTAATTTATGGTGGAAACGAGTGTTTACTTTATCTCTGTCACATGCTCATGCAACTGTAACAAGTTCAGCCTCTTTGAGTATCAGCAAGTACTCACAATAGGAGCCAGCCCACTATTAACATTTGTTCAAGGTACTTGATTTCATTGCAGTCCTGTTGAAAAGCAATTGAACATCAACAGAATTAGCAAGTCAGGATCACAATTCGTCACATTTGACACTAAAGCTGGTCTGAATGATATACAGTATATGTGCAGGAAGACACAAAGGACTGTAGATGCTAGGATATGGGGCAAATGAAAAGAAGCTTGCAGAAAGTCCAGCATTTAGGAAATTTTCCTTGACAGGGAGAGTGCCTGGGCTAGTACATCAGCAGTTGTATTGACTTATACCGTGAGAATGATAACTAGGGAAGGGGTGTTTATGGAAAGAGTTGGAGGAGAGGGTAGCGTTAAACAATCCATGGAGTAAGGAGTGAAAAGGGAGTGCAGGAGTCCTCCAAGAGTATTACTTTGGTAAATCCATTAGTATTACTGAACTTGTCATGAACAGCACCACAGTGCAGTGAAAAGATATTGATGAGGAAGATATGATTGCTGAAAAAGTACATTAGCTCACTAGTCCATGCTAAAGTTCATCATAAGCCAGGTACAGAGATGTTGAGAAGAAGAATGGTAACTACAGTTCATGTTACAAAGAATAAAAATAAGATCCTGCAATAGTGCAGCAATGTAAGAAATGGATTGAGAAACAGGGCCTCAAAAGTGTTTATTTCAGGACAGCTGACATTTTAACAGTCAGAGATCAGAGATGATGAAAGAGGTTTGGATTCCTTTGAAATTGGGGTCATTTCTGGGGCTTGTGTGATCTCATTATTGGACTGGATCCAATTTTATAATAATAATGATAATAAGTACTTTATTGATCCCAGTTGGAAAATTATTTTGTTACAGCAGCGCCATTTAAAAACACACTTAGCAATAATAATAAATGACAGTAATAAATATAATAATAATAACAAATAATAATGTACACAATAATAGTTTACCAATGTGCAATAATAATGTATGAAATAATAAACAGAGACTATTGTACTATGATGTGTACTCTCCTGTCGCACAGAGATGAACTGTTGTATATTCTTACTGCATTTGGAGGGAAAGATTTTCTGTAATGATCCTTGTCACCGCGGAGCTGAGTGAGCCTGTTCGAAAGGTTCTCTGTTGCTTATTCAGTAGGTCATGGAGAGGATGTGCCTGATTGTCCATAATGGATAACAGTTTGTTTAGTGACCTCCTCTCCACCACTGACTCAAAAGAGTCCTGGTTGTAGCCAAGGATGGATCCAGCCTTTTTGATGAGTTTATTTGTCTTTTTGCATCACCAGCACCGATGCTGTTCCCCTAACATAAAGCCGTAAGGAAGATTGCACTCGCTACGACAGACTGGTAAAAGATCTCCAACATCCTGCTGCACTCATTGAAAGATCTCAGCTTCCTTAGAAAATAGAGTCTGCTCATCCCCTTCTTGTGAACAGCCTTGGTGTTGGTTTTCCAATCAAGTCTGCTGTCGAGGTGAATACCCAAGAATGTGTATTCCTCCACCACATCAGCTTCTCCCAGGATGTATACAGGACTCGTCACAGTCCTCTGCCTCCTAAAATCAGTCACCATCTACCTGGTTTTGGCCACATTCAGGAGCACGTGAGTCCTCCCACACCACTCCATAAACTTGTCCACCAGTTCTTTGTACTCCGACTCCTGCCCATCCCTGATACACCCAACCTCCGCAGAGTTGCCAGAGCACTTCTGCAAGGGACGAGACTCAGATTTATATTGAAAATCTGAGGTGTACAGTGTAAACAGAAACGGAGACAGGAGGGTGTGTTCTTAAATAATATCTGGTATTGTGAGAGAAGCTTTGAAATACTTGATTATGGCAGGACAGGGTGGGTAAGGAGCAGAAGATCACTTTAATAATTTTAGAAGTATGAATGTTAAAGCGTACTGTAAAGCTGACCAGAGTTGATTTGTGGAGCCAGAAATATCTTTCAATCAATGTGATGCTACTGATCCCAGTACTGCAATAAGTATGAAAGAGGACTCACGACCTTGTTTCATGAAGGGCTTTGGAGATGGAAAGTTTGCAGTGGTGTGATTATGTGCTTGACAGACAAAGAGAATTCCATGTGGGAGGGTTTGCACCAGTCAGACTTGTTGATGATGTATTATGGGAGATTACCTGGTAAAATCTAGAGCTGGAAATGCACAGTATTGCTCTTTTGAAGCCCAGCTCTGAGTAGCACGTGTCTTCAGCTTGGATTACCCAGCTCGACAGAGCAAGCATATGGCAGGGAGGGAGAAGGAGTTAGGAATATAGTAAGAGAGAAGATTTTATGGTATTGTTCATAAAATGAAGGCTTAGTTCTTTGGACTAAATCAACAGTTTGTGATTTAAATCTGACTTCAGGGACACGAGCATTATAAATACCTTAAAAAATTAACATTTTTAAGCATGTACCAGACATTAAAAATTCATTACAGGTGTCTTGAAGTATGTTCACCTATTTTCAGTGTATGTCCTGACAAACGTGAAACAAGATTGTGTACTTTATGTCAAATTCCCTCTGATGTGGGGACTCGTTTGTGTCTATATTGCTCGCACTTGCATTTTGCCCTCCACATTTTGTTTCACTGCCTGTGTAAGTGGCACAGAGAGATGTTTTTCACAATTCCTATCAGCCTCATGTCAGGAAGTGTGCGTGATAGGACAATGGCTGCAAGTTCTGTAGACAGCTACTGTCCATAGTGTTCAAGTTGGCTACCAATGCTTTCACATGAGAAAAAAGAATAGCTAGTTCTAAAAGTAAGGATATTCTAAATTAACAACTATATTGCATTTGGTATCAGGAATCACTGGAATCATTTCACACATCAAAAATGGCTGAAACCTAGTTTCATGGTTAATGTGTCCTAACACTCTGGTGTTATAGTTTGGAACCCTTGCTCTTTCCACTGAGTTGTTAAAGTCTTCATCCTCTTAGAAATAACCTATCCAAAATACTGCTTGTGGAAAGAGATGGTCTCTTGGTTTCCTGTAGTCTTTCACCAACACCTAAAGAAGCTGAGTATTTGACCAAGATCTTGGCACACCAAGATCCAGCCCAGCAGTCACAAGTGGCCATTTACTGTATCTCATTGTTGTTTGTGGAAACTTACTCTGCCAACTGCCACTACTTAATTTAAGATTTGAAGTGATTAATTTTGATGCAGGTTGTTGTAAAGAAAGTGGTAAAAATATCTGCAATTAACTTCTGCTTTGCCATTGAGAAGCTTTTTTAAAACTAATTTTCTCTCTGAAACATCACTGTCTTCATACCCCACTCTTCTCTCAACCCTAAGTAAATACTGAACCCAAAGTCTTTGAAGGTTGAGGCAACTGAACAATCTGATGGGGCAAAGGAAAAGGGGAGGATGTTTGAAATTGATAAAAACGTTTGGGAAGATTTTGCATTTACATCAAACTACCGTAAATAACATTGAGAGTTGAAGGGACTGTGGTGATTTGGTTGTAACTTGAGGGTGAACTATCATTCAGTGCTGAAGGTAAGAGAGGAAATTGCTTTGCAGAAGTTTGCCTAGAATTGTGGAAAGCAATACATGATGAAAATCTGAGTGAGTGGATGGGAGATGCCAGTGGGTGAGTGGAGACAAAGTTGAGGAGCAGTTCTGAATCCATCACTACCATAATGGTGGCTTGATTGATGTATGGCATAGTATAAAAAGTTTCTGGAGTAGGCTATGAGATCCCTTAATATTGCACTGGCTTGCAAACTGGATTTGGAGTTACGTGTAGTGCTCAGAAGAGTATTTCAAGTCGAATTGATTTGAAAGTGTATCCACATATCCAGTAGTTTAATGGTGAGGTATTGTTAATGATGATACTCCAGTTCAAGGAGGAACAGGGAGCTCGTTGGACTTTCTCTTCATACTTTTATTCTTTATCTGACATCACATTAACAGATTGTTTACCTATCTCACTTAGGACTTAACAGGTTGTCCTGGCTGCATTGTAATGCGCAAAGAACAAGCTGGTTCCAAAATATCTTACGATTACGAAAGATTATACAGTGTTAAAATTTCAGATCAAACACACTTCACTGAAGCCTTCTGATGAAGTGTCTTCACCTTGTTTAAAACTAGTAGCAAGGACAGGGCAGGGAGGTTGGTGAGCCTCAATTCTGTTGTAGAGAATTTGCTGGAGGGAATTCTGAGGGACAAGATCTACATTCACTTGGATAAGCAAGGCTTGATCAGGATTAGTCAACATGGCTTTGTGAGTAGAAGGTTATGTCTGACAAATCTTTTAGAGTTTTTTGAAGAGGTAGCTAAAGAAGTGAATGAAGATAGGGCAGTGAAGAAGGCATTTAGTATGTTGGTCTTCATCAGTCAGGGCCTCGAGTTTAGGAGAAGGGACATTGTGCTGCAGTTATCCAAGTCACTAGTGGGACCAAATTTGTAGCATTGTGTACAGTTTTGGTCACCTTATTACAAGAAAGGCATAGTCAAGCTTGAGAGGGTGCAGTAGAGAGTTACGATAAAGCTACCTGGACTAGAAGGCAAAAGCAGTAGGCAGCAGTTGGCCACACAGAGTCTGTATTCACTGGAACATAAGAGAATAAACTCATAGAAGTTCATAAGTTCAGGACGGGTATGATTTTCCCCAGGAGTGGGAAGTCCTACAATAAACCAGAGGGCCTAGATACAAGATAAGATGGGAAAGGTTTAAAAGAGATCTGAGTGGTAATTTCTTCTCACAGAGGGTTGTGAGCACCAGGCACGACTCTCCAGAGAAAGTGGGCGAGGCAGATATCATTGCAACATTTAAGAGGCATTTAGTATATGGAGATGAAGGGCTTGGAGGGTAATGGGACCAGCAGGGAGAATACCGTGGTTGGCATGGATCAGTTGGGCTGAAGAACCTGATATGGTTCTGTATTACTCTGTGACTATATGACTCCCATCATTAACTCTACTTTTCTTCCTCAAATGCTACCTGAGCTGTGGAATATTCAGACATCAAAATCAGTGACATAGACAATAGATAGCTAGCTGATATTCCACATTGAAAAAAAACTATAATAGAATCAGAAAATGCCTATTTCCCACAATGACCGAAAGAGAAGAACAAGGATTTTGAATTTAACCATTAAATGGTGGAATGAACGATAAAATCAGGAAGGGCAGCTGTAGTGAAAGCAAACAAGATGCATGCCATGATTTTCTCACTATGTTGAGACTGGAATGCAGGAAGGTGGTGTTGAAATTGAAAACTGAAAGGAGCATCTGTATTTGAATACCTGGGATATGGATAATGCCGCAAAGGTGTGTTATACATGGATGGGATATGAGTTTGATTGCTCAGCTCAGGATTGAATAACAATGTTCTTTTTATCTTAGGGACACTCAATGTAGAGGACAAAATCAATGTAGGGGGAAAAAAATCCAGATCCCCAAGGAATTCTGGAACTGACTCTGTGGGAGACAATTGATGGACAATTAATCTTGCTGCATTCAGGACAGAACACCAGAAACTCAGATAATGGAGGAGAGTCACTGACGGGTGTGTCACCAGTGCTGTTGAATGCTATGCAAACATCAAGAGGCAGAAACTACAAAGTTACAGTGTCCGGCAATGCCACATGAAATTGGTATGGTTTGGACGGTTTCTGTGCTGTCATTGTGCTAAGGGTTTGGCTGAATGATTCAAGAGAATTCACGACTAGAGCATGGCCACAGAATACCATTTAATTAATTCTTCATGATTACAGCAACCTTAAGAAGATACTTTAACCCTTCTCTTTTCTGCACCTTCTAGGCTGGTGCCCGTGGTTTCTGAATTATGATTTCATGGGAATTCTTACCATTCTCTACAGGTTCTCAGATCCAATACAGGAAGGTTGCCCAATGTGTTAGAATGCATATATCAATTTTTTTCTGCCTGACAATTAAAAACTGCAGAGCCTACAGAAGGAGGCAGCAGGTGCTCACTGTCGGCTGAGGAGAGCATGAACGGTAAACGGATCTTCTCCTTTCCTCACTTACTGCTGTGGCTCTCCCTCAGCAATACAATTCTTGCAAAGCTCCACTCTCATCGAAAGGCATTCATACCCTCACACTCCTCTGCACTTTTGGGCAGAGGTCAGTATGCAGACGATACAGAGAGAGTAAAAAATCTTCCAAACCTTGTGCCTTGGAGGACCAGAGGAGATCCAACCCAAATTAGCCCCCATCTAGCCCAGCCCACGGTAAATTTCAACCTTCAGTCTATCTCGTTGTTGTCAATCTCTAGGCTAACATACTGATATCATAGTACTCTAACAGTAAGCTTTGTAATTCTTTCTTACCTACCAAAATGCGGAAAGGCTTGGTTGGTTTAACTTTAGTTCATGTTCTTTAACAGATTTTTTTCCAAGACAAATTCCTACCTGTTTTTGATCACCCTCAGTCTTTTCAACTGCAAAAGTTGTCTAGTCTTCAACTTGTATGCAAGCTGTGTTCACAAGGGCATCCTTCAACACTGTACTTTGCTGTCGCTCCCTGTTCCATGCTTGCTTGACACTGTTATATTAGTTTCCGCCCCAGTGCTCATCTGGTACTTATTAATCAACCTGCCTAGTAATCGTCTGACACCTTGTTGCTACTAGTAACCTCTTCTTGATTTGATTAACATTTTGGTAACTATTAAACACTGCTTTATTTTAAATTTCATACACTAGAAGTTCTGCTTTTCAGTGCACAAGTTTTATCTTCTCATTAATGCTATTGCTGTCCTTTATTTGTGTGATATGCTTCCACACAGAATGTACCGGAGGACAGAAACAAGATTAACAGGCCATTAATGCTTTACAACATGAAAATACATTAGATGTTTTATAAGTTGTATGGGACTAGATTGCAAGCCCAAGTCTCAGTGGGAGGAATAAAGCCTACTCAGAGTAAATTACTGCAGTGGACCCTGGTGTTTCCAATGGTTGAGATAAGTCCTATTATTCAGGGTGTGTGAGGGGCCATAAAACATCAGTTCTTAGATTAATACAATCTCCAACCACATGATATACCATCGGTTATAGAGATACACCGTCCCTTCCATCCTTCACCGACAACTTCCAAAGATTTTTCCTTAGAAACTGCTTCCAGCACCCTTTCAGAAAGCAAGCTTCAAAACCTTGTAACCTTCTGAGAGACAGAAAAAAAATTAGTTTTCATAGAAACATAGAAAATAGGTGCAGGAGTAGGCCATTCGGCCCTTCGAGCCTGCACCGCCATTCAGTATGATCATGGCTGATCATCCAACTCAGAACCCTGTACCTGCTTTCTCTCCATACCCCCTGATCCCTTTAGCCACAAGGGCCACATCTAACTTTATCCTTAAACTGTGACCTGTCATTCTGGATTTCCCCAACATCGGAAAAAATCTTCCTGCATCTAGCCTGTCCAATCCCTTTAGAATTTTATATGTTTCAATAAGATCCCCCCTCAATCTTCTAAATTCCAGTGAGTATAAGCCTAGTCAATCCAGTCTTTCTTCATATGAATGTCTTGCCATCCCAGGAATCAATCTGGTGAACCATCTCTGTACTCCCTCTATGGCAAGAATGTCTTTCCTCAGATTAGGGGACCAAAACTGCACACAATATTCTAGGTGCGGTCTCACCAAGGCCTTATACAACTGCAGTAGAATCTCCCTGCTCCTGTACTCAAATCCTTTTGCTATGAATGCCAACATACCATTTGCCTTTTTCACCGCCTGCTGTACCTGCATGCCCACCTTCAATAACTGGTGTACAATGACACCCAGGTCTCGTTGCATCTCCCCTTTTCTGGTAATAATCTGTTTTCCTGTTCTTGCAACCAAAGTGGATAACCTCACATTTATCCACATTAAATTGCATCTGCCATGAATTTGCCCACTCACCTAACCTATCCAAGTCACCCTGCATCCTCTTAGCATCCTCCTCACAGCTAACACCGCCGCCCAGCTTCGTGTCATCCACAAACTTGGAGATGCTGCATTTAATTCCCTTGTCTAAATCATTAATGTATATTGTAAACAACTGGGGTCCCAACACTGAGCCTTGCGGTACCCCACTAGTCACTGCCTGCCATTCTGAAAAGGTCCCGTTTACTCCCACTCTTTGTTTCCTGTCTGCCAACCAATTCTCTATCCACATCAATACCATACCCTCAATACCATGAGCTTTAAGTTTGCACACTAATCTCCTGTGTGGGACCTTGTCAAAAGCCTTTTGAAAATCTAAATATACCACATCCACTGGCTCTCCCCTATCCACTCTACTAGTTACATCTTCAAAAAATTCTATTAGATTCGTCAGACATGATTTTCCTTTCACAAATCCATGCTGACTTTGTCCGATGATTTCACCTCTTTCCAAATGTGCTGTTATCGCATCTTTGATAACCGACTCTAGCATTTTCCCCACCACCGATGTCAGACTAACCAGTCTATAATTCCCCGGTTTCTCTCTCCCTCCTTTTTAAAAAAGTGGGGTTACATTAGCCACCCTCCAATCCTCAGGAACTAATCCAGAATCTAAGGAGTTTTGAAAAATTATCACGAATGCATCCACTATTTCTTGGGCTACTTCCTTAAGCACTCTGGGATGCAGACCATCTGGCCCTGGGGATTTATCTGCCTTTAATCCCTTCAATTTACCTAACACCCTTTCCCTACTAACATGTATTTCCCTCAGTTCCTCCATCTCACTAGACCCTTGGTCCCTTACTATTTCCGGAAGATTATTTATGTCCTCCTTAGTAAAGACAGAACCAAAGTAGTTATTCAATTGGTCTGCCATGTCTTTGTTCCCCATGATCAATTCACCTGTTTCTGACGGTAAAGGACCTACATTTGTCTTGACCAATCTTTTTCTTTTCACGTATCTATAAAAGCTTTTACAGTCAGTTTTTATGTTCCCTGCCAGCTTTCTCTCATAATCTTTTTTCCCTTTCCTAATTAAGCCCTTTGTCCTCCTCTGCTGGTCTCTGAATTTCTCCCAGTCCTCAGGTGTGCCACTTTTTTTTGCTAATTTATGTTTCTTCTTTGGACTTGATACTATCTCTAATTTCCCTTGTCAGCCATGGGTGCACTACCTTCCCTGGTTTATTCTTTTGCCAAATTGGGATGAACAATTGTTGTAGTTCATCCATGCGATCTTTAAATGCTTGCCATTGCATATCCACCGTCAACTCTTTAAGTATCATTTGCCAGTCTATCTTAGCTAATTCACGTCTCATACCTTCAAAGTTTCCCTTCTTTAAGTTCAGAACCTTTGTTTTTGAATTAACTATGTCACTCTCCATCTTAATGAAGAATTCCACCATATTATAGTCACTCTTACCCAAGGGGCCTCGCACGACAAGATTGCTAACTAACCCTTCCTCATTGCTCAATACCCAATCTAGAATGGCCTGCTCTCTAGTTGGTTCCTCGACATGTTGGTTCAGAAAACCATCCCGCATACATTCCAAGAAATCCTCTTCCTCAGCACCCTTAACAATTTGGTTCACCCAATCTATATGTAGATTGAAGTCACCCATTATAACTACTGTTCCTTTATTGCACGCATTTCTAATTTCCTGTTTAATGCCATCCCCAACCTCACTACTACTGTTAGGTGGCCTGTACACAACTCCCAACAGCGGTTTCTGCCCCTTAGTGTTATGCATATCGATTCCACATCCTCCAGGCTAATGTCCTTTCTTTCTATTGAGTTAATCTCCTCTCTAACCAGCAATGCTACCCCACCTCCTTTTCTTTCCTGTCTATCCCTCCTGAATATTGAATATCCCTGGATGTTGAGCTCCCATCCTTGGTCACCTTGGAGCCATGTCTCTGTGATCCCAACTATATCATGTTCATTAATTACTATCTGCACATTCAATTCATCCACCTTGTTACGAATGCTCCTCGCATTGACACACAAAGCCTTCAGGCTTGTTTTTACAACACTCTTAGCCCTTATACAATTATGTTGAAAAGTGGCTCTTTTTGCTTTTTGCCCTGGATTTGCCTGCCTGCCACTTTTACTTTTCACCTTACTACTTTTTGCTTCTACCCTCATTTTACACCCCTCTGTCTCTCTGCACTTGTTCCCATCCCCCTGCCACATTAGTTTAAAGCCTCCTGAACAGCAGTAGCAAACGCTCCCCCTAGGACATTGGTTCCAGTCCAGCCCAGGTGCAGACCGTCCTGTTTATACCGGTCCCACCTCCCTCAGAACTGGATCCAATGCCCCAGAAATTTGAATCCCTCCCCCTTGCACCATTTTTCAAGCCACGTATTCATCTGAAATATCCTCCTATTTCTACTCTGACTAGCACGTGGCACTGGTAGTAATCCAGAGATTATTACCTTTGTGGTCCTAACTTTTAGTTTATCTCCTAACTCCCTAAATTCACCTTGTAGGACCTCATCCCGTTTTTTACCTATATCGTTGGTACCTATGTGCACCACGACCACTGGCTGTTCACCCTCCCATTCCAGAATGTCCTGCAGTCGCTCAGAGACATCCTTGACCCTTGCACCAGGGAAGCAACATACCATCCTGGAGTCTCGTTTGCGGCCGCAGAAACACCTATCTATTCCCCTTACAATTGAATCCCCTATCACTATAGCTCTCCCACTCCTTTTCCTTCCCTCCTGTGCCACAGAGCCACCCATGGTGCAATGAACTCGGCTGCTGCTGCCTTCCCCTGATGAGACATCTCCCCCAACGGTATCCAAAACAGTATATCTGTTTAGGAGGGAGATGACCCCAGGGGACTCCTGCACTACCTGCCTACTGCTACGCTATCTAGTGGCCACCCCTTCCCTTTCTGCCTGTGTAGCCTTTACCTGCGGTGTGGCCAACTCACTGAACGTGCTATTCACGACTTTCTCAGCATTGCGGATGCTTCAGTATGAATCCAATCGCAGCTGCAGACGCTCAATGCGGTCTGCCAGAAGTTGCAGTTGGACACACTTCCTGCACACATAGTCATCAGGGACACTGGAAGTATCCCTGATTTCCCACATGCTGCAGGATGAACAAACCACGGGGTCACGTCTTAATAAGCTGGTAAGGAAGGCGGGCTCTGTCGTGGGCAAAGTACTGGAGAGTTTAACATCGGTAGCTGAGCGAAGGGCGCTGAGTAGGCTACGGTCAATTATGGAAAACCCTGAACATCCTCTACATAGCACCATCCAGAGACAGAGAAGCAGTTTCAGCGACAGGTTACTGTCGATGCAATGCTCCTCAGACAGGATGAAGAGGTCAATACTCCCCAATGCCATTAGGCTTTACAATTCAACTGCCAGGACTTAAGAACTTTTTTTAAAGCTATTATTAATGCTTTTTGAGTTAGTGATTTAGATGCATATCATATTATTACTGAGTTAAGTATTGTATGTAATGAGTTTTTGCTACAACAAGTGTATGGGACATTGGAAAAAAATGTTGAATTTCCCCATGGGGATGAATAAAGTATCTATCTATCTATCTATCTATCTCAGCTGCCATGACCTACCCAATACTTGCCTCAACTTTTGAAACTTTCTTTGAAAGGAACTTACCCGGCCTTACCTCATTTGGAGTGAAGCTCGTCCTCAGCCTCTTCTCGTCGAAGCCTCAAATCTCCACACCTTCACTGGCCTACTCACTCACTGGCTGCTTTCCACAGGCCGCTCTGCTTGAGGTAACCCTCTATTTATTTGTTTGAGCTTTTCAAACTGCTTGGTCACCTGACCTCGATTGCCCAATCAGCTGCTTTCTGCTGAGTCTGAGCTATTCAAATCTTGATTGTCTAATCAACGGCTTTCTGCTGAGCTATTCAAATCTTGATTGACTTGATTGCACAGTCCAACTGCCAAAACTGCCAGAATCTCTCGAGTCAAAGCCTCAAATCTCCACTCCTTCACTGGCCCACTCACTCACTGGCCCACCCACTCACTTTCGAACTGTGAGCCCTATACTAAGTCCTTCTGGAGAAGCAAACAGCACCTGCAATTCTACCTTATTAAGTCAGGATTTTTAGAGACATCCCTCCCCCCACTACCCTTGGCTGGTTTAAGAGTTAAAACTATGCAGATCATTATTAGTTCCCTTTTCTGTGTGGCTTTAGAAGTGATGTCCAATGCTTAGATGCTTAGAACTATATGCATATTGTGCAGCAAGGAAATTGATCAGTCACAGCCTTCATTAAACTGGTCCTGCTCCTCTATGCAGGGTCGTTTCACTATCCATTTCCACATGTGGGAATTCTGAGGCCTTTTCATTCAAAATGGTATGTTTTTAATAACACCACACCACTATACGAAAGAAGAAAGCCTGCTTGATCGTGACTCCAATTGTTAGCACTAACTTAAATAAATCTCAATCAAATGAAACTAGAGACAGCAATATTAAATCTGGTGGAAATTTCACCAGAGGGTTTCATTTTTTTATGTTTTTTGAGTCATAGAGTAATATGGTTTGGGAACAGGCCTCTGGCCCAAATGGATCTTGCCTTATTTATTATAATATAGGAGGCCCATTGAATCTGTGCCAGCTGACAGAAAGAGTCCCATTAATTTCACAGTCTTCTCTCATATACCTTCAACTCTCCCCTGCTTCACGACTACCCACTACTCTAGCAGTAATTTACAGCAGATAATTAAGTTGCAAACCAGCACCGTGGGAGGAAACTGAAGCACACAAAGGGAATCCATGTAGTCACTGGGAGAACCTGTAAACTCCACATTGACTGTGCTGGAAGCCGGGGAGGAACTCAGGTCACAGAAGCTTTGAAGCAGCAACACTAACAGCTGTACAACCATGAAAGGGAAGGAAATTGGGGAGGTGGGTTTCTCTACACCTGACCCCCAATATTTAGCCTTTGGATACCCAATAGTGTTAGAAATTAGTAATTGCACCAAAATGGACCTGTTGATTGACAATCATTTGGCCCTGTGCTTTTTGAGACATTTTGCGTAGATAGTCTTCATAATAACAAATACACGGAACACAGGAAAATAGGAGCACGAGGAAGTCATCAGGCCCTTAAAGCCTGCCCCACCATTTAATATGATTTATGCTTATCTCACCTCCTCTTCTGTGCCATTTCACAGTGTCCCTCTATTCCTGGGTCTATCAGCTATTTATCCACCTTCATTTTTAATACCCATAGTGATCCAGCATCCACATCCGGCCAGACAGAGGATTCCCAAGATTCATTTCCCTTTGCGAGAAGAAATTTCTACATTTCAGTTTTAAATTACCAGCCCCTTAATTGTGGCTACCCTCCTTTATTCAAGATTCTCCCTCTAGTGCAGGAGTTCCCAACCATTTTTATGCCATGGATCCCTACCATTAACCGAGGGGTCTATGGACCCCCAGACTGGGAAACCTGCTCTAGTGGAAATGACGTTTGAACAAATTTATTTGTAATGACAGCAAGCAGCACATGCAACAAGGTCTCTAAACAGAAATGAGACAAATGAAAAAAATCAATAGGACTTGATTTATATTTCAGTTTGATAACTTTTTGACAGAACTGAAATTTTAACTATGTTTCTTTTTCTACAGTTGCATTCTGACTTGCTATTTCCAGAATTCTCTGATTTCAGCTTCACCTTTCCAGCATCTGCATTTTTGATGCTTTTCAATTACTTTATGTCACATTTCATTAACATTGATTGAGTGTTGATCAGGCCATTTCACTGTCTACTTTCTTGCCCTGCTGTGAGGGCAGTTTGAGTATTATAAATTTATCTGGTCCGAAGGCTGACTGCAATAGTAATACCGTCATTTCGCTGAAATGACAGTCTAAATTGTAGTTTGAGGTTAGCAGAGTGCTTGATGTTCTATCTTTCATGTGGGATTGCTATACTGTACGATGGGAATACTTCAAAATAATTCAGTTGTGTGATTCCTAAAATGTATAGTAAGTACTTCAATACATGTAAATATAAAACATTAACTCATCATTCTGTTGGTATTAATAATAATGGTAATTATTTTTAAAGTGTCACTTTGTAAATAAGCACTAAAACAATTAAGTTCCTTTGGTTTTCATTTTGTTTGGTTTATATTCATATCAAAACTAGGAAACAAATGTAATGCAGCTACACAGCTTTGGCGCTGAGCTTTAACTGGTTGTAACATGGCTGATTTGATTTGAAGATCAGGGTCAGTGCCTCTGAAGGCACTTTGTCAGTATTGGCAACAAAGAGTGAAACCTCCTTCCTGACCAAAACTATTCAGCTTTGATGGTCAGTATTGCAGATATGCTTATAATGTCAGGATTTTTAAAAAAAAAGTATCTAATTGAGCATTGTACCATTGAATAAAGGGAGTTCAGCAATTCGGATTTTATGTCCAAGTGACTTTGAATACAGTCAGGGTTGTTGGCACAGTGGTGACAGTGTTGAGATTAATGTCTCACCAGGTGGCTTGCTGTTGTAATAAACTCATTCCTTTCCAAAACAAAATACGGAAAATTATGATTTTGGCCATTCCAGATGGATATGTCTTGGACGTTTTACTTATGGACTCAGAATGGTTCCAGGCTGACAAAGAACATTATGAAACATGGTTTCCAAAAACACTTCCCACATCTATGTAACTGTAAGTGATGTTCTTTCTGTTCCATTAGAGATAATGAACTCACTTAGCTCTATCAGTTCAGGCCAAAGGAATGTCACTGTAAGCTGTGTAGCCTTGACAACAGGAAACAATTCAGTCTTGAAAGGATCTTAACACATACCCTGAAAAGATTACCTATAAAAGCTTGCACTCTCCACAGTAACTAAACAGGGAAAGTGATTTTAACTCAATCTGCATATATGCAGAATGTCTGATTTTAATTTCATACAGACTTTGGTGATATTAAATGTATGTTCCACACAAGAAGAACAGAAAAGCCCAGTAGAGTAGGAGGTAGAACACACCACTCAACCCCTCAAAGCTGCCTTGCTTTTGAATATAATCATAGTTAATCTACCCCAAACCTCACCTCCTCTTCTGTGCCATATTCTAAAGCCCTCAATTCCACCATTTTTTTCAAACATATATCTACCTGCCATGAGGTACTTCTAATGGAGCCTCCTCTATTCTCTGAGGCAGAAAATTCCAAGATTCGCTACCCTTTACAAGAAGAAATTTCTACAAAACTGTTTGAATTGACTGGTCCCTTAACTTGAAACTAACTCTTCTTGATCCCCTTCTAGTAAAAATGCCTCTATGTCTACCCTCTTTAGTATCTTCTATGTTTCAAAAAGATCACTCCTTATTCTCCTACATTCCAAAAAATTCAGAGCCAGATTGTCTGTCCCCTCATGATAGAAACATCTCCTCACTTCAGATTTCAGCCTAGTGAATCTCCTTTTGATTGTTTCCAATGCTACTCTATCCTTTCCCAAAAGCACCAGAGAAAGACATGCCATGTGCATGGTCAGACTTCCACTGGTAAGCCGCCAGCACTGATAGAGGACTCCAAGGGATGAAGAGACATTCCCTCCTTTCTGGCTCAAAGCAGAAATCTTCACTAAAGATGGGGTAGCCAAGTTGCAGATTAACAGAAGGTCTTCTTGAAGAAGGTGTTGAATCTATGGAATTCTTAATCCTGGAGAGTTCTGGAGGTTAAAAGAGGAAGTATAAGCTTTGTTTTGAAAGGTGTGGGAATTTTGGCCATAGGAATCCAGAACAGAAGATGGAATGAGGCTTGGGACAGATCAGCCACGATCATACTGAATGCCGGGGCAGGACTGAGGAGTTGGATGGCTACTGCTGCTCCTTTCTCAATATACTGATACATCAACAATATTTCTGGAGTGGTCTCCAATAATCCCATTTCAGCACCAGGCTTAAATTCCCAATCATTATTTTTTTTTCATCTTTCATACCTGTTCAAAAATAGTCATGTGGGCTGAGGAAACAAGCCTCATTTTAATTTTGGTGTGCAGATTATTTCATGTTACAACATAAAGGGTTTAGTCAGACAAAGCATTTAAATATAGTGATCAGAATTGTTGGCCGTTTGCGGAGAGTATTGTTCTTTAATGTCAGCAAGTCAGAGATCTGGTTGCAGTTTAGAGCTTTAAATGAATGGCAAAAGAATCAGAGACTTTTTAAAACATCAAATTTACTAAAGCACAAAATCACACACTGGATTCTCTCCCAAAATGCTAACAACTAGTGGTGACATTAATTATTGGCAGTACTTTGCCCAATATTGTAGAATGTAAATGAAGGCATAGAGTCCCTGAGTATTGTCAGTAGTGGAATCGATTCCATGATCAAGACTTGTTTACATAGAAATTTACTTCAGAAACATTGATAAATAATTCATAACTTAATAATTGCATGCAAATCTATTCATTTTATTGTACAATTGTAGCTATGCATGAGCTATTTTGCAACTGACATGACATCATTCCAAATATAAAAGAGCTTTTGGTTCTGTATGGCTTCGATGTTTGAAAGTTGAGTTAATACCATGATGTTTATAGCCAGTTACATAAGAGAACTAATTCACTTTTATCAAACTTTTCTCATTGGCTTGGCAGGAATCATTCAGTTCTTCTGGCAGTGAAGTGAATTTTGGTGTTTTTCAGTGAATGGTCCTGGTGACAGTTTCTTTTTGCTGTGTACATAGATGACCTCTGTCATGTGTTTTATTATTTCAATCTCACTACCTAAGCTTTGTTTTGAAATGACTATTGCCTCTTCTTGGAGTTTAAAAGATTTCTGTGAGATGTTCCCACAACAATCCTGTTAAATAGCTTAAGCAGATAAAATAAACAAATTGTTTAGTCAACTGAAATTATTCTAGAAGTCTAATTAACAAACAGTGCTCTGGAAAGTAAACAAGACATAACATGGTGGCAGTGGTTAAGTAAGTGACAAAACAATCTGTATTGGACAATGTGCAAGTGCTAAATTAAAAGAAAACATTGGCTTGTCTCCCTGTGGGTGTGAAAATTTTTCAGCCAACACCAGACTACGAATCAATGGCATTGTGGAAGTATTTCAAAAATATAACAGAAGTGTAATTTAACAATCATCACTTGTATGAAAAATAGGAGTGATGAAGAGAAGTGAGCTTTTTTCCAGTTTGGACAGCAAGGAAAGGACGAGAACCTCTGATCATCTGGGTTAGCACATTGACCCAGTCATAGAGTCATGGACTCATAGAGCACCACAGCACAGAAACAAGCCCTTCGGTCCAGGGCCAGTAAATCCCAAACCATTATTCTGCTTAGTCGCATCGACCTTCACCTGGACCGTAGTCCTCCAATACCCTTCCCAGCCATGTACTTAACCAAACTACACTTAACTGTTGAACTTGAACCCACATCCCCCACTTCCGCTGGCAGCTCATGAAGAAGTTTCTCCTCATGTTCCCTCTTAAACATTTCACCTTTCACCCTTAACCCATGACCTCTAATTCAACCTCAGTGGAAAGCCTACTTGTATATCTATACCTTTCATAGTTTTGAATACCTCTAACAAATCCCCTAATTATCCTACATTTCAGGGAATAAAATCCTAACCTATTCAACCTTTTCCTATAACTCAGATTCTCAATTCTCAGCAACATCTTTATAAATGTTCTTTGTATTCTTTCAATCTTATTGATACCTTTCCTGTAGGTAGGTAAACAGAACAACACACAATAATCCAAATTAAGCCTTCCAACAAGTTAAAGAACTAAAACCTAACATCCAATCTCCCTGTACTCAATACTCTGATTTATGAATGCCAATGTGCCAAAAGCTCTCTTTGCAACCCTACCTTCCTGTGACACTACTTTAGGAATTATGGATCTGTACTCCTAGAATCCACTGTTCTACCGCACTCTACTAATGACACAGTTAGCAGAACTGTTGCTTCAGGTCTCCTGCAAACTGGTGCTCTGCATGGAGTTTGCATGGCCCCCTATGATTCCTCGGAGTGCTTCAGTTTCCTCCTACATCTCAAAGACACGTAAGTCTGTAGGTTAGTCGGTCACAATAAATTACTCTTAATGTCTACATGTATGTGTATCTTTACAACTCATATTCCCAATATTATTTTTTTATTTGTAATTTGAATTCTTCCGCACATTAGTTGTTTGTCAGGCTTTGTTTATGCGTAGTTTTTTTTTGTAAATTCTATTGTATTACTTCTTTATCTATTAATGCCTGCAAGAAAATAAATCTCATGTTAGTACATGGTAACGTATATAAATATATTTTATAATAAAATTACTTTGATCTTTGAATGATCAGTGGTAGAATTCAGGCAGAATCGATACAGGATTAAAAAAGGACTTGTTAAGTGGGTGCTTGATGGTTAATGCGGGCTCAGTGGGTTGAAGGCCTGTTTCCTGGCGAGTTGCATTATGGGAAGGATGAATGCTAATGGACGTCTAAACATGTGTCTATACCCAAAAGAATGGCCCTACATGAGAAGAACAAAAAATTCTGAAACATTCTTTGAATAAAACAGTACCAATTAAAATCAAGTGATTGGATTTACATATATGAATTCCAAAGCCTGTGGAATGAAATGATTTAAAGCCTAGACATTGTATTTACATGAATTAGATACATAGCCATTAATTACAAATTTAAGAAAGAGGGGGAAGGTTAATGGACCTACTTTTTCATACAGAAAGCTTTAACTTGAAAAATAACATCAAGAGATGGAAAAGGAAGGGCTGTCAGAATTACTTAATGAGCTGACAGGGTGAATTGCATTGTGGTGAGGAAGAAATCCATTGAATGGCTAAGAATGCTTCTAGATGCCAACGACATGAAACAAGCAATCAAATGGGATCATTTTTCAACTTAAAGTTTATGAAAATTTATAGGGGGATCTTGATCAGCCAGATCTGTAGGCTGAGGATTGTCAAATGGTTTTCATTCAGATAAATGTAAGCTGTTGCATTTTGTGAGATCAAACCAGGGTAGGACTTATGCAGAGTTTGGTAGGACCCTGGTGAGGGTTGTGGAGTGCAGTGCATAGTTTACTGGAAGCAGTGTTTCAGGAAGATAAGGTGTTGAAGAAGGTGCTTAGCATGCTGGCCTTCATCAGTCAGGGCATTGAGTTTTGGAACCGGGAAGTTATGTTGCAGTAATATGAAATGTTAATATTGTGGACAGTTTTGGTCACTATGTTAAAGGAAAGAATATTAATTAGAAAGAGTGCAGAAAAGACATACCAGGGTGTTACCTGGACTTGGGGGCTTGAGATACAAGCAGAGATTGCCTAAACAAGGACCTTATTCCCTGGAACGTAGGGTGGGTGATTTGATAGAGGTATATAAGATCATGAAAGGTGAAAGCACTTGGTCTTATACCCAGGGAGTTGATGCTTAATACAAAAAGGCACAGATTTAAGATCAGACACAAGAGATTTGAAAGGGACTTCTGGGGTGATATATTTGGAATGAGTTTCCAAAAATAGTGGTTGAGGCAGGCACATTAGCAACATTTAAAAGCCATCTGGAAAAGTACATGAGTAGGAGAGGTTTAAGGAGCTATGGGCCAAAGGTGGGCAGATGGGACTAGCTTGCTAGATAACACCCATTTGACAGGGTTGAGTTTAGCCAAAGGGCCTGTTTCCATTCTGTATGAGTCAATGAAAGAAATTATATCAACATTGCCAAGACTGAAGTTTTCAGCAAACACGATGCCAGAAATTTTTAATAGAATGTGACACTTGATGAGAAATCTTTGGTATTGACAAAATTTCACTCATGATCTAAATATATGGTTAGAGCAGCTATTTTCCAACCTTGGAATAATATGTTAGAAGATATCTTAGAAGATAGATACAAGAAGTATTTATTGCAGATGGAATCCTTAACTATAGAGTAGATGATAAAGCTCTCGGAGATGGAACGGCTCCTCTCAAGGTGGATGCTGACAGATGCATCATAAAATATCAGATGGAGTGGTCAAGCTCAGAAGAGATGAGAACTATCTTGAGATAGAAGAACAAAAGGACAAGATAGATACATTTCTAGGATAAATTTAATAAAATATATTTTCTAATTTTTCACATATCAGAACATATAACAAAATTTGGAGAACTATTAAAGAATGTACAAAAAATTTGGAAGAAAGTTCTGTCCATTTTTCAGCAAGGGGGTTAATGTAGTAGGTGCTGCAGGGTTATGACATAATCCTGACATGGTGGCATAAAGCAGGGTGCATGTGTGACTTAGACCATAAGACCTTAAGATATTGGAGCAGAGTTAGGCTAACCAGCCCATCGAGTTTGCTCTATCATTTGATCATGGCTGATCCATTTCCCTCTCAACCCCTTTCTCCTACCTTCACCCCGTAACCTTTTATGCCGTGACTTATCAAAGATCTATCAACCCCCACTATAAATACACTCAATGACCTGGCTTCCACAGCACGTGGCAACAAATTCCACCGATCACTCTCTACTTAAGAAATCCCTCCTCATCTACATTCTAAATTGACGTCCCTTTATTCTGAGGTTGTGCCCTTTGGTCTGAGATGTCCTTGACCCTGGCACCTGGGAGGCAACATACCAATCGGATGTCTCTATTGCATCCACAGAATCTATTGTCTACTCTTCTAACAATGGAATTCACTATTACTACTGAAGTCCTCTTCTCCCCCTCTATCTTCTGAGCCACAGCACGAGACTCAGTGCCAGGGACATGATTGCTGTGGCTACTCCCTGGTAGGTTTACCCCCCAACAGTATCTATAGA
The DNA here is from genome assembly GCF_048418815.1 of Hemitrygon akajei. Lineage (NCBI taxonomy): Eukaryota > Metazoa > Chordata > Chondrichthyes > Myliobatiformes > Dasyatidae > Hemitrygon > Hemitrygon akajei. Next base: position 47,607,627 of record NC_133133.1, read on the forward strand.
AGTATACTTTTATTGAGGGGAATGGCCACAGGGGTACTCTGCTCTGGCTGCCCATTTCCATTCCCTCTCCTGACAGTCACCCAACTTTCTCCTGCAACTCAGGGGTGACCACCCCACTGTAGCTTCTTTCTATCATTTCCTCAGTTTCCAGTATGAGCCGAAGATTACTGAGCTGCAGCACCATTTCCTTAACACTTTCTCTGAGGAGCTGTCCCACACCTGGGACAGATGTGGTTATCCAGGATCCTGGAGGTCTCCCAGAATTCCCAAGAACACAACACAGCCCCTGGAGCCAATCTCACTGCACTATCTATGAAGAGAGCAAGAATGAAGAAGAAGAAACTTCCCTCGCTCAAGCCTGATGAGCCAAAGCCTCCCTTCTCCAACACTGGTCCACTCACACAACGTGAAAGAAGGAAGCAGAGCAGCTTCAAGGGAACGGCAAAAGACTAAGTCTTCTGTTTTGGTAGATACCTCTTAGATCTTTTAAAAAGTAAAAAGTAAAAAATGTTGGTACTCAAAGGGACGAGTGTCATTGCATGACCTGAATTACTGAAGATTAGCATCCTAGTAGAGTAAATAATTCAGAAGGCAAACAAAATGTTGGCCTTAGGTGCTAGATGACTTGACTACCTGGCAAGACTGCACCTGGTCTAATGCATATAGATCTGATCTTCCTGTGTAGGTAAGGATATATCTGCAAAAGGAAGTGCAGCAACCGTTCACAAGATTGAGTCATACTCTGTAAGAATTGTCCAATGAACTCAGATTAACCAGGTTGGCCCTATACCCTCTAGAACAGGGGTATCAAACTCATTTTAGGTCATGGGCCGGATTGAGCAAAATGCAGCTTCATGCGGGTCGGATCAGTCGGACGCGTGCGAACACAGCTTTCGTTGCCTCCGTTTTTTCAGCCTGCTCTCATGTGTCTCAGTCTCTGCTATAACTACAAAGTGTTTCACTTTACAAATTCTGTTTCTTATGAAGAAGACTGCCGAGCAAGACTGCCGAATAAACACTAAAAACCCTGAAAACCTGGTACCTGAATAAACTCAGCATTAGCCATATCATACGCCATAGGCGCTTCGATTACTGGGGCCAGCTTTAATAGTAATTAGATATTATCTTGCGGGCCAAAGATAATTCCACCGCGGGCCGGATTTGGCCCGCGGGCCTTGAGTTTGACATATATGCTCTAGAATTTGGAAGAATGACATTTCATTGAAAAATTCAAAATTCTTATGTGACTATACTAGGACAGTACATGGATGCTCATAATCAGGGGTCAGATTCTTAATGTTAAGAGTCAGTTATTAAGGATGCTGAGTAGAAATATAATCGTCCAGCATTTTGCATGTAATCGTGGAAAATTGAACAATAAATTTTCCATGAAAACAAAAGGTATAATTGTTCTCTATCAGCTGCTTAAAGTAACTAGCTTCTGGTCACATATTATGTGCTATATTAATTGATTTTTGCATAACAAGAGAATTCAAGGAAATATCTTTTCTCTTTGATTAAGACAATAATAATAAACAATCTTCTATACGTGAGAATGTTCAAACTTCAAAAGTTTGAAGTAAAATTATTAACAAAATAATAGATGTTACTGTATACCACCTTGATATCCATTTTCTTGCAGGCATTTGCAGGAGAAAAGAAGTACAATGGAATTTTACAAACATTTATACATTAACAAAGACTGAAAAACAATTGAGATTTCAAAAGAAAACAAAATGTGTAAATAAACAATAATACTGAGAACATGAGTTGTAAAGAGTGTTTGAAAGTGAGTCTGTGGGTCATAGAATCAGCTCAGAGCATTGATGAATTAAGTTATCCATACAGTTCAGGAACCTGATGGTTGAAGTTTAATAACTGTCCTGAATCTGGTGGTGTGGGACTGGTGGCCTTTTGATGGAAGCAGCGAGAAGAGGACATGGCCTGGCTGGTGGAGTCTTTGATGATGGATATCTTGTGGCAGCATTTTATGTCAATGTACTCAGTGGTGGGGAGGCCTTTGATTGTGAAGGACTGGGCTGTATCCGCCATTCTCTGCAGCCTTTTCCATTCCAGGGCACAATCACTAGATTATACCCAGGTACGTAAGGGAATAATCGCCAAGTCATTTTGAAAGTGGTTACTAGGATTTCCTTTAATAGGATAACTGCTCCTTTACCTGTCAGTCCAATGACAGATGACAATTGTTTCCTGGTTCTGAGAGCTCGGTTTATTGCCAAGACTGTGAAACAGCAAAACTGATGTCATTGTTTGTGTTTTAGATACTGAATGTACCCAGGCCAAATTAGGAAATTATCAAAATTCCCATCAATAATATGAATTCCCATTATCCGAGCACTGTAAAAACCAAAATGATGCAATCCAATTTCTCAATGTTATCTGGATTGATGGCTGAATCTTGAGCAGCTCAGACAAATAATATAAAATAACCAATATAAACAATTCTGGTGTCCCAAATACCGAGTTTTTCAATACGTATGGGAAGGTAACAAGGTTGGTCAGTTGTGGTTGTGTTTATTTCTTAAATAAGTGACATGATTCCTTTGTTAAATACTATCAGAAGAATTAGCTTAAGAATAGTCAAAGATCTTTAGCTTGAAATCCTAAAGTGCTGTAAATCCTTTCTTTAGAGCATGTACCTTTCCTATAGTCAGATGCCTCCAAATGACTTTATTATCATTCAACTTAAGTTGCATATTTCCTGTGTGTAATTAAAACTATAGAATCATTTAGCATAGCAGGGCAATTGTTCAGTCTATTGTGTCTATGCCAGCTCTCAGATAGAATGATCCAATTAGACACATTTGGCATAATTAGGCCTGTAATAATTTTCTCTTCAAGTAGTCTATTCATCCTAATCACAACAATTTGTGCAAAACAAACATTTCCTCATAGTGTGTGCAGTTAATGACTTTTCTGCCAAGGAAACAGTTTCAGCTTATCATAATTTTGTACCCCTCGACCAAATTGCCGCTTAACTCCTTCTTCTCTGGGGTCAGTATCCTCAGCTTTTCAACTAACAATGATCTACAGAGCTGTATCGATTTTGGGTTCAGCCAATGCATTATGAGACCAGGCCTTGCACTACTCTGCAGATGCATTGGTCCAAAGATTGAAAGGTTGCCAGCACTGATCTGATGTAACGAGATGGCTTATTCAATAAACAAATTCATGCTGAGGAATAAAATGCTCTTCCTAATGCAGAACATCTCAGAGTTGCAATGTGATCATTATGAGCCAATGTTTGTGCAATCAATAGGACCCTATACCAAACTAGACTTTCTGAAGCCAAAAGCTTGTTATTTTCTGACTAGAGATAATTATACTTAATTAGCTCCTTTTAATGAGAATACAACCCTGAAGTCCACACTTACTACACTCATGGGTCTAACTCCATATCAGAATAAGATGATGGTGGCCATTAATTTTATGTGTTCAGCTCCTTCCAAAAATTGGAACATTTCATTGATTATATTCCGCTTCTGAACTCTCATTAAAAGGAGCTAATTAAATATAATTATCTCTAGTCAGAAAATAACAAGGTTTTGGGTGTTTTCTGCTGCTGCCCTGATGGAAGCTGTGATATTAATTCTCAGACCCTGCATTACCGATAGGTCACGGATGTGTTAGTGGATTTGCCCATTTCTTCTACATGGAAAAGACTGGGTTCCAAGTTCTATACAAAGCCACGCACACTGCTACTGCCTTGCCTTCCAGACTCTTCATATGATATGCGTGTTTTCTGGAAGGCCTTTCAATGCATCAAATCTTTTATTGTACACACTAATTAGCCTTCACATAAAAAGTTCTCATCTGAATCCTTGCTGCAGAAACTGTGTGACATCTCAACATTCAGGCCATTTGCAGACAACTTTCCACAACTTCCAAATCCTGCCCTTAAACTAATATCAAAATTGCCCAAACACCAGAAAATCCGAAGATGCTGGAAATCCAAGGCAAAAAAACAAACAAAATTCTCAACATACCAGAGAGCAACTATGGAAATGAAAAAAACATTCGATGCTTCAGGCCGAGACCTTTCATCAGGACCTGATTTTTCTCTTAAATTGCAAAATCTGTGCTGATTGCTGAAATAAAGCGATAACGCAGCTTCATCTCACAAACAAGAGAAAATCTGCAGATGCTGGAACACACACAAAATTCTGGAAGAACTCTGCAGGCTAGGCAGCATCTATGGAAAACAGTACAGTAAATGTTATAGGTTGAGACCCTTCAGCAGGACTGGAGACAAAAATATGAGGAATTAGTATTAGAAGGTGGGTGAGGAGAGGAAGAAACACAAGGTGATAGGTGAAACCAGGGGTGGGAGTGAAGTAAAGAGCTGGGAGGTTGATTGCTGAAAGAGATACAGGGCTGGAGAAGGGGAGAATCTAATAGGAGAGGACAGAAGGCCATGGAAGAAAGAAAAATGGGGAGGAGCACCAGAGGGAGGTGACGGGCAGGCAAGGGGATAAAGTGAGACAGGGAAAAGAGGAAAGGGATTAGAGAAGGGTGGGCATCACTAGAAGTTTGAGACATCAGTGTTCATGCCATCAAGTTGGAAGCTACCCTGACAGAAGAAAGGTGTTTCTCCTCCAACCTGAGTGTGGCCTCATCATGACATGGATGGATACGTCAGAATGGGAATGGGAAGTGGAATTAAAATGGGTGGCCTTTGGGAGATCCTGCTTTTTCTGGTGGATGGAGCATAGGCGCTTGGTGAAGCGGTCTTCCAATCTACGTGAGGTCTCACTGATATACAGGCGGCCACACCTGGAGCACTGAACACTGTAAATGACCCCAACAAAATCACAGGTGAAGTGTCACCTCACCTGGAAGGACTGTTTGGGGTCCTGAATGCTAGTGAGGGAGGAGATCTAGGGGCAGATGTAGCACTTGTTCTGTTTGCAAGGATAAGGGCCAGGAGGGAGATCAGTCGGGAGGGATGAATGGACAAGGGAGTCATGTAGGGACCGCTCTCTGCAGAAACCAGAAAGTGGGGAGGGAGGAAAGATGTCCTTGGTGCTGGGATTTCGTTGGAGATAGCTGACGTTCGGGAGAAGTATGTGCAGAATTCAGAGGCTTGTGGGGTGGTAGGAGGATTGGGTGAGGGCAGACGTGTGTGAAATGGAAGAGATGTGGTTGAGAGCAGCATTGATGGTGGAGGAAGAGAAGCCCCTTTTCTTGAAGAAGCTAAACATCTCCTTTGTTGTAAACATCACCTGAGAGCAGGTGCGGCAGAGATGGAGGAATTGAGAGAAGAGGATGGCATTGTTACAAGTAACCGGGTTGGAAGAGGCATAGTCCAAGTAGCTGTAAGAATCAGAGTTAGAAGGAGGGGGGTGGTAAGTGTCACTTATCCTCTTTTCCTTCGCTACATCAACGACTGCATTGGTGCTGCTTCCTGCACCCATGCCGAGCTCATTGACTTCATCAGCTTTGCCTCCAATTTTCACCCTGCCCCCAAAGTTACCTGTTCATTTCCAACACCTCCCTCCCCTTTCTCGATCTCGCTGTCTCTGTCTATGGAGACAATTTATCCACTGATGACTATTACAAATCCACTGACTACTGCAGCTACCTGGGCTATACCTCTTCCCACTCTGTAAAAATGCCATCCCCTTCTCGAACTTCTGGTTAGGCCCCCCTCTTCTCTATTCCCCATCCTCTTTTCCCCTCTCTCACTTTATCTCCTTGTCTGCCCATCACCCCCTTGGTGCTCCTCCCTCTTTTTCTTTCTTCTATGGCCTTCTGTCCTCTCCTATTAGATTGCCACCTTCTTCAGCCCTGTATCTCTTTCGCCAATCAACTTTCCAGCTCTTTAATTCACCCCTCCTCCTGCCATTTTCACCTATAACATTGTGTTTCTTCCTCTCCTTCCCCACCTTCTAAATCTGACTCCTCATCTTTTTCTCTCCAGTCCAGCTGAATGGTCTCAGCCTGAAACATTGACTGTACTCTTTTCCATAGATGCTGCCTGGCCTGCTGAGTCCCTCCAGCATTTTGTGTGTGTTACACAATATCTTTCAGCTTCACCCTTTCATGGTGTCTCTGGCCACTTGGCCAGGCTGCTGTTCCTTTCAATAAGGTGTGGTGGGGGGAAGGGGAAAACATTTTTACAACAGCTCCAGCTTGTGAATCAGTCTGATTTGAGGGGACATTGTAATATGAAAAGTGAAAGAGGAATTTGTCAGCATCTGAAACTTGAACTCTACCATTGCATGAGCTCCAGATGTATTGATCCTCCGCATGGTAGGCACAGTTTCCTCCATGTGGGAAGGGTGATGGCGGTGCCCGTGCTTCTGCTATTCAGCTGCTGCCTCCTGCAATCCTGCACGTCTGCTTTCTGAATGGGTATGTTGTGGAAGTTGTGCAATCCGTTTGGCTGATTTCCTTGAATAAGTGGCAGTGTGTTCAAGTGATGAGTGTACGGCTTGTAAATTTGACGTGAGTCCAAGAGTGTTCCGTATGAGTCCTCAGAGATACAAGTTGCATGTAGATAATGAGGAAGATATAATACCGTGTTGTTTCTGAGGCTATTGATTTCTGCTGGAATTCAATACTTTAAAATCTATTTATTGAGCTTGACTTTGGTTGCATGGACATTGAACTTGAGATATTACATTCAAATTCTCAGGGTTGATTCTTTTTTGAATTCAAAGGCTTCTCTGCCTTTGGAGAGTTTGTTTGGAGAGCTTCCTGCCTTCCACAGATAAAACAATGGATCCAAGCTGTCAACACTAGCTCTTAGCATTAAGTTCCAGTGGCACTTCTCTCTTTTTCTCCACTTGAACCAATGTCAATGCTTAAAATACATCTCCTTCTGGTTCTTAAATGTTCTGCCATACTTTCCCTGAAACCTTGGGTGATACCACAAAGGACACTCCACCTAACCCAATATGTGGATAAGAATGTATAGTGGCAAGAGAAAAGAAAGAACAATGCAAACAAAATGTCAGAGAAACTCAGGAAGTCAGACCTGAATTGTTGAGTTCCTCTAGCATTGTGTTTGCTTAAGATTTCTGTCAATTTGCAGAATCTCTTGTGTTTAAGAGAAATGCAAAGTTGTATCATCTATAGTAACCAGTGTGGCTGTTGTGTGTGTTAATCTTCATACAGAAACCGAGCAAGCTTTCTATCAAAGCCAAAGTCATAATTAACTTTTTGCCAATATGCACATGTACATATGCACAGGTGTAATAAAAAGCTTATTTGAAGGAGCATCACAGTCACATAGCTTTCACAAGTAAAGCATTAAATTATACAAAATATTTTTACAAGGGCGAACACAATTAGACCAAACAAAACCAAAGACCATTGTTGGGCAAAATTGTAATAATGTCATATTGTTGCTGTACTGAGGTGGTGAGTAGGATTGTGTAGTTTGGTTCAGGATCTGAATAGCTGAAGGGGCGGAACTGTCCTCAAAGCTTGTGTTGTGGAACTTCAGGCTTCCTGCCGGATGGTAGCTATGAGAAGATGGCATGGCCCAGATGATGGGGATTTTTGATGACTGAGCCACCACTTCATGTAGATAATTCTGATGATGTATAAGTGAATTTTCATCTCACAAACAGTTCCTCATACTACTTTGATCAGACATACTCTTTTTTAAAAACTTTTTTTTATTAAGTTTTCAAATAATTACAGAAAGAAGAAAAAAAAATACCCTTCCCCCTCCCCTTAGCCCCTCCCCCCAACATCCCTATAGAAAAAAAAGGAAAAAAAAGAAAGAAAGAAAGAGTGCCTGGTTATCGGAAGATCCCTACATGCTCCACGGAGTTCGTAATAACTTTAGTATATATGTTTATTTCTTTCCCCAAATAACCAATTATTTTATCTTCAGAGCACTTATATATTTAATCCTGTCTTTTGTAAATAAGGGCGCCAAATTTTCAAAAATGTTTCATATTTATCTCTTAAATTATAAGTAATTTTTTCAAGTGGAATACAGCTGGAAATTTCATTCTTCCAACGATCTATACTTAAGTATGCATCCGATTTCCAAGTAACTGCAATAGCCTTTTAGATGTACTCTTTGTATCGCATGCAGTATGTACTCTTGGTTGAGCGAATAAGGATACTATAATTCACTGGAATTTGGAAGGTATGTTTTTATTTAAACTGATGGAAGTCTTCATGATGTTAAAGGAGTATAATGAGATAAGAAATGGTAAAATCAAATTTTGTAACGTCTTTACAATTTGTGAATTTTATATATATATAATTCACAGTGTCAGGAGAAAACTTGCATTAGGTTAATTGGTAAATGAATACATTCAATTCGCTTCATTGTACTTAGAACACAAAGGTGCACCTCATGCAATTACGGATGTTCAGTAATGAAGCAAAGTAAATATCAAATGGGATTGCATGAATCATCAAACCTTTCAAGTAAAGTCAGAATCAGCAGTAGGATGTAATTCAGTTTACATTCTCTTCACGTGAAATGACTTTACAATTAGCAGTAAAAGTTAATGTAACTATGATTTTGCAATGTTATTGCTACAGCCAGGCTGAATACCTTCAGGAGAATGGTGTCAGAGTTAATTTGCAAAGTGAAAGGTGAACTTCACCTGAAACTAGTTACTTTAGAGAGAATTTTACTTTCCATATGAGAAAAAATGTAACTACCTCTGTTTCATGGTTTGCTATACATCTGGCCTTTACTGTGTCTGTCCAATCTCCACAGAGGGAATGAAATCAGAATTCATCAACTGCTTCTCTGCTATAATAAATCAATGTACTTGCACTGCATTCCCTTATTTTTATGAGCATTAATTAATTTATGGCGAGGAAAAGAACAATGATTAACTAGTTTTAAGAGTTGCTTTATTGTTACCCTTGAGGCTATAGTTATAAACTTTGTCATTCATTCAGCAGTCCTATGGCTTCTGATTGTCATATTACAAGACATGCAATGTATTTATCACACCAAATTCAAGCTAGTGATATTTACAGACACTTTATTCTTCTCTTAGCGTTACAGTGGCTACATGAGTACAAGTCAGCCTCATAGGCTACAGTATTGAAACAGAAGTGAAAAAGGAAGGATTGCCTTCTCAATCAAAAAGTTCAATAAGTGTGTAACTTCAATTTTTAAGTGATCTGGGTAACCTTTTCTTGTGATTTCCTTGCAACCACTGTGGTGAATTAGCCACTGTCTTTTTCAGATTTTATTTTTGTCAGTATCAATCAAGAACTTATTAGCTACATCCTAGATAACTACAATTGTGTTTCATTAAATCTGAAAATATGAACAAATGAGCATATGAATTATGAGCAGGAGTAAGTCACTCTGCCCTTCATGCCTGCTCCACTATTAATAAGATAAGGAATGGAACTGACTGTAGCCTCTATTCCACATTTTTGACTGCTCAAGTTAAACTTTCATCTCCACTTATTTATCTCTGCCTTAAAAAATAAGGACATAACAAAAAGACTTTGCTACCACCTCTTTTCAAAAAGAGGAGTTCCAAGGACTCATAAACAGGCAACATTATTTTTGATTATCACATAATATATTGAAAGAACTCCAGTAGATTGGTCAAACATGATATCCCTTTTACAACAATATTAATTTTCCCAAGTTCAAGATTCTCCCACAGAAGGAAACGTCTTCTTCATTTCTACCATTTTAAGCCCCTCATCACCTTTGACGTTTCAATCAACTCTCCTTTCTGTCTTCTAAATTCCAGTGGATATAACTCTGGCCTGTACAACTATTCTTTCAAGAACAACATGTCCATTGCAAGTACTGATCCAATAAGTCTTCTCTGAAGTGCTTCCAAGGCATTAACATTCTTCTTTAAATAAGAAAAGCAATATTATACACAGTTTTTCAGATGTGGTCTCTTGAGTATTGTAGTAGATGATAGTGGGGTTCTTATGCTACACCGGTAGCCACTCTCATGTGGGAGAAGTTCACATTTTGTACAAGCAGTGTTATTAATAAAGTTCAGTTGGATATCCTACATGCCGATCTCCTGGTGTCTCTCTGCACGATCCCTCAATATTGAATACAACATGGTGTCGGAAGTGGTTGATCATTGATGAATTGTTGCTACAGAAGAAGTGGACCCCAACCAGCAAGAATTTACAGTAAAAGTGTTTTTTGTTCACTTACATTTATGAAAAATATCTGAAGACTTATTTTGCTAATTGTACGTACCATGAGGCTGAGTTGAGAACTGGCCAGGGTTGCCAGGCAACGCCTTCGGTCTGCACCTGTAAGTGGATACATTACATTATAATAATCTGTGGGCCACTAGCCCAGGGAAGTGCACAGAGACACAGATATAGCAGAGAAGTCAGAGAAGTCAGTCAAACTTTCAAGGAGAGAAAAGAAGACTTTTGTAGTCCAAATTAATAAAATAATAGATAAACAAACAGGAAAATAGAACAAATACATCCAATAGTACATCTACTTAACTAATAAAGCCTCCTGAGATATTTGATTTCTCTAAACCAAGGGACTTTGAGCGATGGCTTAGACCTTTTGAGAGATTTAGGGTTGTAAGCAATCTCACTCAGGCTTCAGAAGAGCATCAAGTAAGCACACTGATACACTGCATAGGTGACAAAGCAGAAGACATCATGGGTGGATTAGGACTGACAGATGCTCAGGAAAATAAATAGAAAACAATGCAGGACAAACTCAGAGAATATTTTATAGGAAAACGAAATGTGAAATATGAAAGGAAACAAAGAGCAGTCAGAAAGACTACAGAAAGTGGGGACAATAGAGCTCAGTTCAAACAAAACAGTCAAGCGAAACAAAGATGTCCAACTGCAGGAGATGGAAGTCTCCATTCCATGTCCAATAGCACGATCCAGCAAAAAAAAAGAAATGCTTTAAATGCAATAGAGTTGGCCATTTTAAAAGCTAGTGCCAGGAGGTCAAAGAAGACTATGATTTAGATGAAGAGAGAGCTTTCCTTGGGCTCCACATTCAAATAAACAAGACTGCTGAACTACAGTTCAGTTGAAAAATGAGGAAATGATGTTCATACTGGACACTGGGTCAGATGTGACAGTCATCGCCGACTGTGCTCACAAAACTGCTGAAGTAAACTGGCATTATGCTAAGCCCAACAAAGGAAGTGCCCTCGAAGTCAGGAAAATGCAAGCTCAGTGTGAAAGGAATGTTTACTATTTCCATTCAAAAAACAGTTTAAATAGATCATCTATGTCGTTCAGAACCTTTTCTCACCACTGTGGGATGACACACTATCGAGAAGCTGAACCTTGTTGCAAGGTTGAATTCGCTAAACAATGTTCAGTGGCAGGAGAAATGCCTGGAGTTGTTCACAGGCCTGGTGGTACTGAAAGAAGAATACCTTATCCAACTGAAGCCAGAAGTGATGCCCTACTCTCTGGCCACAGTGAGGTATATAACAAAGTCAAAGCTGAACTTGAAAGAGTGGAGATGCTTGACATCATAACTGGAGTGAATGGACCCACTGACTAGTGTGCGGGCATTGTTCCTGATTCCAAGCCAGATGACATAGTGAGGATTTGTATTAATCTAACAAAATTGAGTAACGTAGTGAAGCAGGAGAAATTTATTCTACCCTCTGTTGAGCAAACATTGGGTGGAGCAAAGTCCTTCACCAATTTAGCTCCTGAGTCACAGAAACTCACAACATTTATCACACCATATAGACACTATGCCTTCAAGTTGTAGTCTGCCACATGAGCGATATACTTATCTTCAGAGACTCAAGTGAGAAACATGACAGAAGAGTGAAAGCTGTCTTGGAGGAACTGAAACAGGCTGGATTCACCCTGAACAAAAAGAAATATGAATTTGCAAAATTGAAGGTGAAATTCTTAGGTCACCAACTGTCTTCAGAAGGAGTGCAACCAGATTCAGACTAACTGGCAGAAGTACAGAACATCAAACAACCTACATATGTATCAGAGTTCCGCAGTTTCATTGGCATGGTAAACCAGCTGGGAAAGTTCATTGCAGGTTTGGCAAAGAAAACAAAGCCATTACATGATCTCTTCTCTCAGAGAAACATTTGGACCTGGGACACATCACAGGAGAAGTCATTCTCATCACTTAAAGCAGAGCTTATCTCTCCCCACCATTGGCATTCTTTGATCTGAAGAAAGCAACCATGGTCTCAGCAGACACCTCTTCCTTTGGCCCTAGGGGGAGTGTTCACGCAGCTCGGCAGTGGTGTATGGAAACCAGTGGCATATGCATTGAGCACTGACTCCTGCTGAACAGCATTATGCCTTAATCGAAAAGGAGACAATAGCTCTCACGTGGGCCCGTGAAGACTTCAGCCGCTACTTGATAGACACTAAGTTCCTCCTTCAAACAGACCACAGGCCCTGTCAGCCTCCTGAGCTCGAATCACTGGATGACTTTCCTCCATGCCTACAAAGGTTCAAAATGAGGCATAAGCGATACTGTGGATTACTACTCATGGAATGTTGAGGTTTCGAAACTGTCCTGTACATCCTCAGCAGCTGTTATACAGCACCCGAAAGCTGTATTCACTCACCATGGACTACTAGAGACACTTGTATCAAAGAACAGTCCACAGTTCAGCTGCTCAGAACTCAAGGCCTTTGCTAGGGGCTATGGGTTCAACCACCAGGCAAGCAGCCTACGGTACCCACAGGGAAATTGAGAAGCAGAAAGAGATTGAGAGGGGCGCACATTCAACTCGGCATCAGTGAAATGCATGGTGTAATCAAACACATGGCATTCAAGAAAATTCCTAGAGGTATGGTTTCCTGCAAACAATTCTGTAAGCAGACGCGTAGACCTCGATCCTTTCTATAAGACAATGTGGGCAAAATTCCAGACCACAATGAACAGAGTTCACCATGCAACCAATCAACAACGAGACTCCTCCCTGTGTCACAACTGAGTTTCCATAATGATGAACAAACAGCTGGTTGGTGAGGATATAAAGATCAAGCATTCCGAGGACACGCCATGAAAGAAACAGCACACTGATGATGTCTGCTCGCAAGGTGACAAAACGTTTGTAAATAGATTCTCAAGACCGTAGAGCAATTCAACCCAACCATCAACCACCTGAGCTACACATTTTCTAAGTTATTTCTATCCTTGAATGCCTTCTATGTGATTTTGTCTAGTTCCACTAGAAGTTCTTTAAATTGCCTGTCATTGATGACCTGATTGATTTGTGGACCAACAAAAGTGTCTTCCTTAATCTCGGCATCAGTTATTTTGACTTGAATTATGAATTGAAATAAGAAATATAGACAATTTCAAAAAACGGTGTGTGATAGGAGAATTTCATGATGACTTTCATGATCAGCAGCCCAAAATTCATAAGAAAAGCCCAAAAATATTCAGGAAGCAAAATCTTTGATGTCCAATGTAATTGAAACATAACTTTAGTAATAAAATTTCCATTGCAATATTGATGACATTCTGTTCACTGCCTTACTTACTTGCTCTATTTGCACACTAACATCGTGTGAACCATGCAATAGGGAACCTAGATCTGCATCTTGACTGTCTCTAGTCTCTTATCAATTTAATAATACTTATATGTTTCTGAGAAAATGGGCAATAACTCATCTTGCCACATTATACCCTATTTGTCACACCTTTGTCTATTTACTTAACTGTTACACTTCAAATCTTCAAAGAGCTCCTGTAGATTGATAAAGCATGGCTTTGCTTTGAAATTTTCAATGTCCTACTATAATATCTTTAATAATAGCTTTAACCCCAAATATATACTTTAGGTACATTTGCTGGAGAAACACAGAAATATAGTGTTAAGTATAGTGTCCATTTTCCGTGACAGCCATTTCCTACATTCAGCTCAAAGACTCATCACCTAAAGAACACCAATATTGGGAAATTAAGAAGCAATGATTTGGTTTCTTTCTAAAACCTTAATCTTACACTTTGGATTGCAAATTATATCCAAATTTGTGTCACAAAACATCATGGATGTGGTTTCTCTAGCTGAACATCCTACTTTTAGCCCTTGGACTGAAATGGTGAGAATGGTCCTCTACTCATTCTGCTAATGAATAGTTTTGATAAACCGTCTACTTTACCTGAAATAACGTAGCAAACAGCACGTGAAACATTATTGGCCAAACATAGCTGTTTGTTCATTAACTTTATCGTTCTTTGTGCAAATGCCACTATTTTTAAAAAATCCACTTAAGTTCATTGAAAAGCAAGCATAAAGAAATTAAAACATATTGGTTATGCCAATAGCAGGGGAAGGTTGTTTGAATTTGATAAAAGCCTTTCACTGCAGCTTTCACGACTGTAGATGAAAATCAGGGCTGACTTTTTAAAATGAACTATTGAGAACTCTGATGGATTCAAATTTGTATATTTCAGATTGCCTTCCAGTTTCTTGATAAGGTTTGTTCATCTAACCAAGGTAGAAATCAATTAATTTTCTTAAGCAAGGAAATATATCCTAAGTAACATGGCCAATTAGTTAATTGTCTTAATTTGTCGGACACAAAGCATTCAGTAGGTCTGGAGATTTCTCTAAACACTCATAAAGCTGCAGTTTATTACCTTCTGATTCTTCTTCAGTGATCAATGACTTAATTAAGATAACAAATTATATTTAATAGAAATACTGTCCAGAAAAAAGCCTCAATAATTAAATGACACAAAATGTCATAAAATAGATTAGATACAAATAATTTAATGACAATTATAAAGTTTGAATTGCTCTGAGTAGGTTCTAAAAGTGAATTTACAGTGGTAACTAAAGTGGTAGTTTCTAACCAAAAGTTTTTTTTCGGACTGACTGCACCAGGAAGTGAAACTCCATGACAATATCCTCTTGAGCATGCTTTTTCGATGGAGTTTGGAAACCTCAAGTTTTTTGGACAGTGTGTGCTATTTAATAATCTTCATCATGACAATGAATAATGAGACTATTGTTTGTTCTCCCAATTGCAAAATAGGAATACAACAATAAACAATACAAGAGCTGTTTTATATTAAACTGCAAGTTATTGTAATTACTGTACCTGATAAACTAGGGAATTTGTTTGTGGTCAAAATAACTTTCAGATAAATTCCTTTGGCATAACTAGATAAAAATAGAATGAAATTAGTGCTTTTACAGAGGAGATCACAGTTGGGCTCATAACTCCAAGCACATCCCTTAGGTTAAATATTATTCATATTTTCACTTTTTCCTGCATGTCAGTACTCCAGCAGTTAATATTAACTTTCAACTCCAAACTAAGCTGAAATCAATTAAATCAATACAGGTTAACCATGAAATCTGACCATTACAACTCTGTGCATCCTATTTATATATTACTATAAGAATTCAACTGTAAAACTTCTCATTTTTTCGTAGTATTCTCTTGATTTTTTTCCACATATAGATTTTTTGTGCATTGCACTATTTCTGACTGAGTGGGTAGACACCCATTCAATCTCTCCCCAATAATTTTAGAAACAACATGCTTAATTACGTGCAAGAATAGCCCAGAGTGGATTCTCATCTTTATTTTCTCACTCCCTGAAACCAAAGTAACTAACCTTTCATCCAGAATACACAGTCACCAAAAATAGCTAATTGTTTAAGAGAGAAAAAGTCACTGCTGAACTTTGCACATAGTTTACGGAGTAATTGGTACTCCTTGGACTCACAATGTCTAAAAAAAATCTAATGAAGTTCTCCAGGGTCTATATAGAAGGCCACCAACTGTTAGATCTCATTTGGAAGGGCTGAAGGAATTCATCTTCAGCCAGCAGGGGAGATATCCTTCCCAATTTTTAAAAGACCATCTCCATGCAAGATTTTACTACCCTTTTCTTAGTGATCTGTTCCCTTGCATGTCTTTCTTAAGTGTACCAAGCAGGTGTAGCAAACTTTCTCCTCCTGTTTTAAGGTCACAGTGGCTTGCTTGTGTTCTGACTCATGTGTGCATGAAACTGATGAATCATTAGAGTGTTTCATTCGAGTTTGACATTACACCAACAAAGAACAATATGACAATAAATTATTGGCAAAACATCGAACCATTAAAGTCTCTTGAACTTAAGAATAAAACAACAAAATGTTGAGAACAGTTATTTAATATTCTGTCATAGATTATTCAGCTGACATGTTGAACCAAGCATCCAACCAAGCAGGTGAAGGTATGAAACATTTTGGACTTTTAAGGAAGAGCCCCACACTTTCTCCTGCTGGCTAACACATTATTAAAATGACTTAACTGACCAGTTATCGTTTATGTGTGGAATCTTAATAGGAGAAATTTAGCTATTATATTTTCCACACAACAACAGTGTCCACATTTTGTAAGTACTTTATTAGCTAATCAAAGATTTGGGATATCTTAATGTCATGAAAGGAATTATATTTTTACATTACTCCTATTTTGTTTTGCTAACAGTGTAACAGTGTATATGATTGATCTTATGAGACATGGGAATATAGTTAATAGGTAAACCTTTAAAGAAATAAAGAGGTTTGTGGAAAGGGTAGACACATGGGAGATGGAATGCAATGTAAGATAATATATTTTGGTTGAAAGGAAAGGAATGAAAATCATGCTAAATGAAATTACTTTAAAGTAGGCAGACTTAGGTCTCTGAAAGGTGAGGAGGGAAACTTTAACAAAACAGATAATAAAGCAATATAAATATGATCCTTGGACTTATAAAGCCAGAACACTATACAGCACTTATTGAAAGCATTAGCTTATCCCCAGCTGGATAATTATGCGCAATCTGCCAGAAAACTTTAAGAAGTAAATCAAGCTTCAGAGAATTACTGAAGAAATTTACCAGCTGATTCCATGCACAAGGAATTGCTGTTTTATAGAGGACTGAAAAAGTAGGACAACAAAGAGAAAATTAGAAAGTTTTTTTGAAAGCAATGCATTAATTATGTGGAGTAAGCACAGAGAAAACGTTTCATTTGTTGAAGGACCAGTAATAAATCAGTTCAGTAATAAGGTGACTGACAAGAAACAGAAGTAGCATTATAGAAAGTCTTTACTAGCAATAATTAGTTAGAATTAGGATATTTCAAATTGAAGGCTGAAGAAATGTAAGTTCATTTGTAGTCTTCTGAAGGAAATTTGGTAAGTACTTGCAGGGAATGATTGCAAAGATGTGGGAAAAGAGCAGAGGGGAGTTTGTTTGGTGTTAACATTGAATTGCTCTTTGAAAGAGCCTGAACATGCTTGATGAGCAAAATGACCTTGTGTACTTTAGTGTTCTATAATTCTGTGAACCTATGAATGTCAGGCTGTACTGAGTATGATCAATTCCCTTATTCTTCCTACAGGAATTTCCATATTCATATGCGGACAACAGCAACTCTGTCAGGTAAAACACTTCAGCTGTACACACGTAGCATAACTGGAAACATCATAATGATCTCCAACAAATACCAAAAGAGCATTCTCAAATATCAGTGCAATAAAATTAATCAGGCAGCATTAACAAGATGTCAGGGTTTCCAATCTTTTCTGTGTTAGTTTTAATCATAAACAGATGTGGCAATATATTTTTAAGATTTTTAAAAAACTGAATAAGTAGATAAGAAAGTATCCCAAGAGAGAAGCAGAGCTGAAGTTTCCCAACAGTATCTTCTTATCATATGTCCAGTATATTCAATGTTTTGCCTTTAGATTTGATTAGTTGAAATATCAGTTCTGTTTCTCTCTATATAGGTGCTGGCTGACTTGCCAAGTCTTTGCAGCATTGTTTGTTTTAATTTCAAATTTCAGGATTTTTTTTAGATGTATTTTCATTTCCATCAATGCTGAAATGTTTTGGGTGAAAGGCTGCTTTCGGGTTATTCCATAGGCCTCAGCTATCTGTGGTCTGCTTAACATTGTCACAAGAGTCAGAGATTGTCACCCTTGTGCTATTACCAATTTATTGAACTTAGTGGGGCCTTAATACCAAACAAGGAGGTAGATTTCACTAATTACTTCTTCGCTATGCTCATGACTTTCAGAGAGATTGTTTAATTTCTACAATTCACATTTTTCCATGGGTCATTTTCCTCACACAATTGGGAATTGGGTAGCAGAGTATGGCATGTGTTGTGAACTTTTGAAGAAGAGGAACTCATGACTTCTTTTGGAAGGTCAGAATGTGCCAGCAAATATCATCCATTGAGACAGCATCACAGTCAAAAAGAACCGTGGTAAACATTCAATGGCACTGCAAGCAGCTACTATCAAGATGCTGGGCATTAGAATCCCTGGTGGAAAAGAGTATAAGAAATGCGAAAATGATTCAGTATAGAATTAAGAATAGTTTTATGGGTTTTTTTTGTTTATCTTATTGATACTGTGTCAGAATTAAATGATCAATGCCCTCTGGTTCCATCAACAAATTGATAAAATGTTGTGACTTTGGAGCAAAGATTTTATTCCTGAGTCTTTGTTCATTGTGCCTTTCCCAAAGTTTATTCTCAGTGCTATGATACTTTAATTTACCGAATGATGGCCCAGTCTCCTACCATGCCGTCAGATAGTTCAATGAAACAGAGTCTGAGCTGGGTTTTGGCCGTGATTGCAACTGCTTAAGTGACAATGTCAAATTGATTTTGATATGCAACAGTAACGGGTTGCAAAATAGCTGAAAGATTCTAAAAGATACATAAAATGCTACTCTTATTATGATGGAATGGGCACTCCTGCTGGGTATTTTTGTATGTAATAGACCCAAACATTGTGATTCGTTCTGGCAAACTGCCACAGTAAACTTGATAGGAAGCCATCAGAATAGATTCAACTGCCCCTAAAAGAGCCTGAGCATGAAAGAAGCAGGAACGTCTTGATCTCCTATTCCTAAATCTTTATTTGGAGTTTCCAGATAGCTTTGGACTAGGGACATCTGATCTCACAAGGACAGGGTACAGAACACACTAAGAGTCTTTTTTCAAAGATCACTTGAGTCACATTCAATAGGATTTTGAGAAGCTTTAAAAAATGCCTTTCCCTGTCACGCACCCAAACTGGGCAGCTTTCCCGAACATTTCCAGCACATTTTTGCAGTGAAACTATAGGTGTGTGTTAAACTGCCAAGGGTTGACATTTGAGGTCACTCCCTCAATTGCAGAAACTTCATTGGTAAAGTTGCCCCATGTGTCCTCTGTGCTCTTGAACTGCTGAGCATACCTGTAAAGGTTGTACCAGGTTCATGTTGATAGTGACTGTTGATGCAGTTAGGTGCTTCACTTACTTCTGTTGAATTCTTTACCTTCTCACCTCTCAGGGCTTGAGATAAAAGTATACTGGTAATGGCAACATATTGTTATTCTTTCTGATGTTCAATCCCCCACCACAATAGCATCCAGTTCGCTGTCATAACTTAGAAGTCTGTTAATGAACTCTTGTGCAATGCTTTGCATTAATGAATAACTGGGGCCTCTTACTTTGAAGTGTACTTCATAAATACATAAAGTTGTCTTTCATAGTATAATTGTTTCAAGTAGATTAATCCAGAATTAATTAGGATCAACATTTGAATGGAAAACATCGTGCAATGGATTCTGGTTAATTAGGCCATCGGTTAATTGGGGCTGTTGTGTTTTGTAACTTAAAAATATTAAAGTGATTTAAAAGAAAACACAGGAGTCTGAAAATGTGGGTGTAACTTTGACCTTACTTTAACCGTGGTACGCATGTACCATGTGGTACATGATGACTTAAACAATTAACATATTTTTACATATAACCTGCAATTAATTATTTAGAATGCCTAATCAAATAATATATATAGAGTATACTGAATTGAATTGAATCAACTTTATTACTTACATCCTTAATATAGATGAGTAAAAATCTTTTGTTATGTCTCTGTCTAAATGTGAAATGTGCAATTTATAGTAATTTGTGATAAATAGTATGTACAACAGGAGAGTAAATATAACATTAAAATAAATTGCATCAGCATAAGTTAATCAGTCTGATGGCCTGGTGGAAGAAGCTGTCCCGGAGCCTGTTGGTCCTGGCTTTTATGCTGTGATACCATTTCCCAGATGGTAGCAGCTGGAATAGATTGTGGTTGGGGTGACTTGGGTCCCCAATGATCCTTCGGGCCCTTCTTACACACCTGTCTTTGTAAATGCCCGGAATAGTGAAAAATTCACATCTACAGATGCACTGGGCTGCCACACCACTCTCTGCTCAGTTCTGCAATTGAGGGAAGTACAGCTCCCGTACCAGGCAGTGATGCAGTAAATTAGGATACTCTCATTTGTGCCCCAGTAGAAAGTTCTTAGGAGTTGGAGGCCCATACCAAACTTCTTCAACCATGTGAGATGAAAGAGACACTGTTGTGCTTTTTCACCACACAGCCGGTATGTGCAGATCACGTGACAGCCTTGATGATGTGTATGCCAAGGAACTTAAAGCTGTTAACCCTCTCAACCCTGGATCCATTGATGTCAATAGGGGTTAGCCTGTCTCTGTTCCTCCTGTAGTCCACAACCAGCTCCTTTGGTTTTGCGACATAGAGGGAGAGGTTATTGTCTTGACACCACTGTAGGCTGCCTCGTTATTATTTGAGATTAGGTCAATCAATGTAGTATCATCAGCAAATTTAATTAGCAGATTGGAGCTGTGAGTGGTGACACAGTCATGGGTATAGAGAGTAAAGGAGGGGGCTTAGGACACAGCCCTGGGGGGCACCTATGTTGAGGGTCAGAGGGGCAGAGGGGCGGAGGTGAGGGAGCCCACCTGCCGGCGATCTGACAGGAAAAGTCCAGGATCCAGCTACAGAAAGAATGGTGAAGGCTGTGGTCTTTGATCTTCTTGTCAAGCCTGGAGGAAATTGTGGTATTAATGTTGAGCTGTAGTTGAAGAACAGCATTTTCACATAAGCAACCCTCCTGTCCAGATGTGAAAGGACGGTATGTAGAGCTGTGGCTATTGCATCGTCTGTCAATCAGGTGTGTCGGTAGGCGAATTGTAGGGGGTCCAGTTTGGGTGGCAGCGTGCTGCAGATATATGTACTGTATACAAGGTTACTCAAGTATTGCTGAAATAATAAATGCACAATACTCCTTCCAGCTTAGTTATAAACTCCAACTCAATTATAGAATGCATCTCATCTATATACATGTTATATTACATAATACAACTACTGTATAAAGACATCCACAGTATAGACAATTTTCTTTTAAATTGTCTCATTCAGGCTTAAGGATTTAATTGGTGTGGAGGATTTCTTACTCCTGTGGGATAATGTCTTTCCTGATGAGAGCAAAGGCTCACTCTACTTGGCAGCTGAGACCTGTGGCTGTGAAACAAGCTCAGGTTTGCGGCCTCCTCTGTGGCGACTGCAGGACTTGCCTCTGAGACTGCAGAAAGTAATTCTGACAGTGGTAGCCAACTTTCTTCTCTATCATTGACTCTGCTATCCTCAACTGATCGATGCGTCAACTCCAGATGATAGCAGACTCAATCTCCACTGTGTAGGAGTTCTATGTCCAGTTCTGTCCTTAATCTTTCTGAGTACTCGCTTTTGATAACCCCTGTAGTCCCTCACCAGGGCTGTTTGTCCAGGAGTGAAACATCAAGCCTCCTGGTTTGAGGAGCCTTCAATTTGTCCTGCATCCTCCTTCTGAGATTGGGTTTGAGGAGATCCAAGCGTGAACGCAAGGGACAACCCAGGAACATCATAGCTGGTGAGTTGTTGGTTGTGGAGTGTGTTGCATTGTGATATTTAAGGAGGGAATTTGTGAGCTTCTGGTTCAGTGTTAATGTAGTGTGTTCTGTTGACCTTATTCACAATGTGTTTTTTAGATTCTGGATAAACCTTTCCGCCAAGCGATTTGCAGCTGGCTGATACGGTGCAGATGTAATATGTCTTATTCCATTCATTTTTTGCAATGACTGAAACTGTTCCCCCACGAACTGTGGTCCGTTGTCACTGACTATATGTTCTGGAACACCAGTCCTTGTGAAGAATCTTCTCAATAGATCAACAATGGGTGAGGCTGTGGTGAAGGCTATTGAGAACCCTTCTGGCCACTTTGTTGCTGCATCCACTACTACTAACAAAATTGTTCCCATGAATTGGCTGGCAAAACCCACATGAACCCTCTACCAAGGCAATGCAGGCCATTTCCAGGGATGGAGAGGTGCTGCTCTTGGCATCTTCTGGATATATTGGCATCCTGTACAGTGTATGACAAATTGCTTGATCTGCTGATCTATCCCAGACAAAGCTTCAAGGCAATACTTTCATTTTAACCAAGCCTAGATGACTGGCAAATAGCTCCTCCAACAATTTAACTCTTAGCTTGGATGGTTCAACAACTCTCAATGCTCACATATAGCAACACCCGTCAAGGGTAAGTTCATCCAAGCACTGATAAAAGTGGGGAAGTCGGATTTCTGTTGCGCATTCCAGCCATTTTGGGTGGCCATGCAGACCTGAGAGAGTGAGGGGTCTTTTCTGATTTCCATTTGAATAATCTCTGCCGTAATAGGGAGACTTTCAATTTGCGTTAGGGAGAATACGTCAAGAGGAGTGTCTTTTTCCGTAATTTTTTTCTGTTACCTCCTTTTCCAAAGACAAACAGGGCAATCTATCAGTATTTCCATGATTATTCATCCTTTTGAGTTCAACCTGGTAACTGTGACCTCCAAAGCATAGAGCCCATCTCTATCTTCGTGCTGCTGCTATTAGTGGAACACCCTTCTGTGAGTTGAAAATGGGCCCTAGTTGTTTATAATACATTACAAGGGTAAACTCTCTCCCATACAAGTACAGGCTGAAACATTTTACACCCCAAACTGGTCTCACCTCTGTGTCAATCTATATGTAGTTTTTCTCTGCAGCAGTAGGAAATGTGATGCAAAGGTTATAGAGTGTTCTCTTCCATCTCTCACAATACTGCACCCATAGCATAAGTTAAGACATCACAGACAACCTTCACTGGACAATGTAGATCATAATGTATGAATACAGTATCTCATGTCACCAATTCCTTCACCTTTTTGAAAGCCATCTCACACTGATTTGTCTATTGCTACTTCTTCCCAGTCTGCAGAAGTCTCTTAAAGGGGTGGAGCACAGTAGCCAGGTTTGTCAGAAACCTGTTACAGTACTGTAATTGACAAATCCTAAAAAGGACCACAACTGCGACACATTCTTTGGCCTTGGGGCATCCACCATTGCTTGAATTTTCTCAGCACACTTGTGTAATAGCTGTGTATCAATCGTGTGATCACAGTAAGGGATGCATGGGTTAAAGAAATCACACTTGTCGTGCCATGCTGAGATCTTAATCTTCTAATCTTTTTAACACAGTCTTGAGGTTCTTTGTCATCCTTGCCGGTAAGAATGATGTCATCCAGGTAGCATTGAGTGCCAGGGCAGCCTTTCAGCTTCCTGCCACAGTGCAGATGCAGAGGCTACTCCAAAAATAAGCCTATTATATAGATAAAGCCCCTTTTGAGTGTTTATGGTGAGAAACACTTTGGACTCTTCTTCCATCTCCATCTGTAGGAAAGTTTCAGCTAAGTCCATTTTGCTGAAGTGTTTTCCTCCAGAAGGGTTTGTGAAGATATCTTCTATCTAGGGCAGAGTGTGTTGATCTTTCAGCACTGGATTGATTCTAACCTCAAAATCTCCACACGTCCTGACAGACCAATTCTTTTTGGCTACCGGGACCACTGGTATTGCTCATGGGCTCCAAAACCAACCTTGGAAAGAATTCCATCAGTCTCCATGCAGTCTAGCTCACAGGCTACTTTATCACAGATGGTATAAGGAACCGGATGGTCTTTGCAAAACTTGGGTGTGGCATTTTCATTTAACACTATTTCACCCTTGATATGTCTGAGTTTTCCAATGCTATCCTTGGACACTGCTGTGTATCTTCCTTAATTCACTTTCATATGGCTTCATTGCAGGGGGTGTGGCACATAAATGGTGGATGTATCTCCAATCTAGTTGTAGTAGTCTCAGCCACTCTGGCCCACACAATGCTGGAACTTCTGCATTTGCCACATACAAGATCAATGTGGCTTGTTTGTTATTGTTTTTCACAGTTACAGATGTCATTCTCACAGGAGTTATCTTTTCTCCAGTATAAGATCTTAGTTCGATATCTGTAGGCATTAGTTTGGTATCTTTGAAACACCATTCAAACTCTTTATGTGGAATGACTGATACAGCTGAGCCAGCGTCCAATTTCATTTTAGTTAATTTTCCATTCACTCCTGACATAAGCCACATTGCTTGTCTATTGTTAATTTTCACACTGTAAATCTCAAGGTTACACAGTCCTGCGTCGCTGTCATCAGTATCAGATTTTTCATCAACAGCGTGCAGATTAGTGCTCTTTTTGAAACTGCAAATCGACTTTTTCCATTTTCTCTTCCCTGTGCAGTCCATTTATTTCTGTCTGTATGAAGGCCATTTACAGTCAATCAAAAGAACATGGCAGCATACACTGGATGAATTCCTCCATCAATAACTATTAGGAACTAATACACAACTTTATAGCACTGCAGTAATATTGGTGGTGTTCTGATTTGTTCTGTATTTCACGCACTATTTCCATGAAACTTTGGCTGTTGGAGCAGCTGCTTCACTGGGCCAAAATGCATTGGTCCCAATGTGCCCCAATTAACTGGGACCAACTGTGTTTCTTTGGTTCAGCACAAGCAGCTCTCTGATTCTATTTAAATATGGCTCAACCATTTGTCAAACTTGTGCAATGAAGCAGAAGTTGCAGGAAGTGTCAGTAAGTCTTGTAAGATTTGTTGGAGAGAGCATCTTAATGAATGTGGTCATGTGAAAATTACCACACATCTCAAGTGTGATTTTTCCAATATTTCATCAGCAGGTCCGATATAATTGTGGCAGCTGTAACATTGTGGCAAAATGTTAAACTGCTTCAGCTTACAGTCAGTGAGTAAACTACAATGGTTATATCTAAATCCCAGTCTCTACACAAATTCAAATCCATTTCATGAAATGGAAATACGATACCCATGGGTTTGTAGACTGATGGTATTTGCTTTCCTCTAGCTAAAATTAAACCAGAACTCGGCTGGCACTCAGCAGATAACATAGAGTCTGTGCTTGTCCCTTGGCAAACCATTGCAACCTACTGAATCATATCTCGAGCAGTTTCCTCACCAGTGATCCAGATTGGTATTATAACATCATCAAAAATTCATGGTGCCTTCATTGATGAGAAGCTCTGCCAAAGTTAGTGTAACCTGTTAGTAAAAGTTCGCTGAAATTCTTGCTTCTGTCCTTTTTTGTTCAATTGTGCTTACAACAGGTAGGAAGGCTGAATGTTTAACCCCTTTCCCAATCAGGAACTCGAGAGTTTGCTGAACAACTGTGTGCTCACCTCTCTCCCTGGAGAGTCTCCTTACTAGACCACTCTGAGCATGGCAAAGCATCATTTCAACTGGTGCTTTCAAGAAAATGCTGGTCTTTGCAATAAACTTAAAAACTGACTTGTTCCTTAAGTTCTTCAGCCCTATTTCTGTCTCCCAGCCAGAGAAGAGAAACCTAAATACAAGTAATTAAAACTCTTTGTACTAAAGAAGGATCAAAAATCTTAATGGGTTGCAATGATTGTGGTGTCCTTGACAGCCGATCTGGCAAAGACCTCAGCGTGAACTTCACTACTTGTTTTACCACACTGAAATCCTGAAAGCTTCAGTGTGATGTGTTCATTGTGGCTTATGCTCTTAGTCATGATCGCAGACAGTGCACAATATAATTAAGCAGGATGTGTTTGCATGTTGGGGAGGTGCATTGAGCTGAAAAGTGATAGAATTCCTTGTGTTCCTTATGCACCGGGTAACAATATTGCAAGCATTTTACGTCTTTATTTAAGGATCAGATTACATAAGCTCAGGAAATCTGATAAGGAAATTTGAGTCACATTAGTCTTGTCAGCCCTGCTGGTCTGTATTACTGTGTATTACTGCGTAGCACAAAGTTGTGGTATTGCCATCTGCTGGTTGGATAGGAATGGTTAGTAATCTAAGGAAGAAACAATTGTTTGACAAATGCATTTAATAGATGGTATCTTCACCACCTTCAAACATTTCATTTTATTCCAGTCATCTTACCATTCATTTAAAATTTTAACATACACAAAAAAATCTCCAAAATAACTTACTTCTCTTTATCCCTTCAGCCTCTAGTTTATGACATGTCATAATGAATGATATAACCTTCCTCACCCCTATTTCCTCTGAAATCACAGCTGCACTCTAAATTTCGCCTGCATGCAATCCCTCCTAACCATTTCATTGCCAACCATTTCCTTCTATCCATTTGTATAGATATTCCTCTGCCCTCTTCAGAATCTTCTTTCTACTGTATTCATTATGTTCTGTAACTCCAAAACATGAAAGTAATTGAAAGCAAAAATGAGGGAATACAGGAAATGCGAATCTTAGTTTTATTTTTATTTTAAGCGAGGTGTGCACATATGACATGGTGACATGATGAGGTGTGCCATTCACGTAATTTTACATATAACCTGTAATTAATTATTTAAACAAACAAGAATGCTTAATCAAACAATACTGTACATTTAAAATGTTACTCAAATATTACTGAGGTATTAAATACACACCACTTCTCCCTGTTTAGCTATAAACAGCAACTCAATATAGAATACATAACAACTTATATACATACATACATACAGTACCTATAAAAAGTATTCACTCCCCTTGGAAGTATTCATGCTTTATTGTTTTACAACATTGGATCGCAATAGATTTAATTTGGCTTTTTTCACACTGATCAACAGAAGAGTCTCTTTTGTATCGAAGTGAAAACAGATTTCTACAAATTAATCTAAATTTATTACAATTATTAAATACAAAATAATTGATTGCATAATTACTCACCCCCTTCAATTAAGTATTTGGTAGATGCATCCTTGGCAGCAATTACAGCCTTGAGTCTGTGTGGATCGGTCTCTGTCAGCTCTGCCACATCTGGACATTGCAAATCTTCCCTATTCTTCTTTACAAAACTGCTCAAGCTCTGTCAGATTGCAAGGGGATCATGAGTGAACAGTCCTTTTTTCAAGTCCAGCCACAAATTCTCAATTACATTGAGGTCTGGACTCTGACTTGGCCTCTCCAGGACATTAACTTTGTTGTTTTTAAGCCATTCCTGTGCAGTCTTAGCTTTATGCTTGGGGTCATTGCCTTGCTGGAAAACAAATCTTCTCCCAAGTTGCAGTTCTCTTGCAGACTGCATCAGGTTTTCCTCCAGGATTTCCCTGTATTTTGCTGCATTCATTTTACCCTCTACCTTCATAAGTCTTCCAGGGTTTGCTGCAGGGAAGCATCCCCACAGCATGATGCAGCCACCACCATGCTTCATGGTAGGAATAGTGTGTTTTTGATGATGTGTGGTGTTTGGCTTATGCACCACATAGCATTTAGTCTGACCAAAAAGCTCAATTTTGGTTTCATCAGTCCATAGAACCTTCTTCCAGCTGACTTCAGAGTCTCCCACATACATTCTGGCAATCTCTAGCCAAGATTTCATGTGAGTTTTTTTCAACAGTTGCTTTCTCTTTGCCACATTCCCATAAAGCTGTGACTGGTGAAGCACCTGGGCAACAGTTGTTGTATGCATAGTCTATCCCATCTCAGCCACTGAAGCTTGTAGCTCCTGCAGAGTTGTCATAGATCTTTTGGTGGCCTCCCTCACTGGTCCCCTTCTTGCATGGTCACTCAGTTTTTGAGGATGGCCTGCTGTAGACAGATTTACACCTGTGCCATATTCTTTCCATTTCTTGATGATTGACTTAACTGTAATCCAAGGGATATTCAGTGACTTAGAAATTTTCTTTATCCATCTCCTGACTTTTGCTTTTCAATAACCTTTCGTGGAGTTACTTGGGGTGTTCTTTTGTCTTTATGGTGTAGTTTTTGCCAGGATACTGACTCACCAGCAGTTGGGATCTTCCAGATACAGTTGTATTTCTACTACAATCAATTGAAACATCTTGACTGTATATGTGTCTCCAAAAACAGATCTCCATTTAACTAATTATGTGACTTCTAAAACCAGTTGGCTGCACCAATGATGATTTGATGTATCATATTGAAGAGTGTGAATACTTTTGTAATCAATTATTTTGTGTTTTATGTTTGTAATTAATTTAGATCACTTTGTAGAGATCTGTTTTCACTTTGACATGAAAGTATCTTTTTCTGTTGATCAATGTCAAAAAAGTCAAATTAAATATATTATGATTCAATGTAAAGCAACAAAACATGAAAAATATGCAACTACTACATAGACATCCACTGCATAGTGTTACGTTCCCCAGTAACCGGGTGACTTATCAGCAAAGATAGATAGGTCCGCTGAAGCCTGGTGCTACTATTTTCAAACGTTTTATTTATAAAGGGGCACAAACGTATGGTTAATCCAAAATATTCAGATCATATGCATCGTCAAAACTGAATCTAAAACACAGGTGTAGTAATAATCAATCAAAAATGAGCTCTATCGTTGTCTAGGGGTTAAACGATTTGTCCAATTGAAATATAAAAGTCTCGCCAGTTCATGGAGGCTTTTTGCCGCTTGAGGGACCGCTGCGTGTTCACGGGTTGGAGAGAGAAAATAAACTTGCCAGCCTTCTGGACTCAAAGCGTGAGATCGAGAACGGGAGTTCCTCGTTGTCAGTCCGAACTCCTTTTCGGGGTTATTAGCCACTCGATTCCCTAGCTAGGGGATCCGAATCACACGTGGCTTCCGAGCAGCTTCCCGTTATTACGAGAGGAATGAGCGATGGTGTCCGTCTAGTGCGTCGCTGGAGTACCGCCTCCAGCAGTCTCCTTTTTATCATGGCTGGCAGATTTGTAAATGTCAATCAAGGTAGGGTGAGGCCACCCCCACACCACATTGCCCGAGGGTGTCCATGTCCCTGATATCTGGCATGTACTATAGAGTTGCAATTCACACAGGTGCCTCTAAGAACAATGGTCAACTCCGTGGCATTGTCTCTCATTTCCTGGGTCCAAGACCCGAATTAATAGCGATCTTACGATTCTCTTGAAGGAGGGGGCTGAGGTCATGACAATAGTAAATTTTAAATCAGGCCTAAAGATTTATTCACTGCGGACAATTTCTTAATCTTGTGGGATAATATCTTTCCTGGCGGGCAAGACTTCCTCCATGGTGGGTGAAGGAGTTGACTCTTAGTTTGCAGGAGCTGATTCTGACAGCTCTGGACAACTTTCTTCTCCTTTTCTTGCCTCTTTTCTGTCTCTCCTTTTCAACTAGTTTTCTTTTTCCTTCCTTTTTCTTCTAGTTCTTTGTGAATTTGCTAATTTCTCAATTAGGTCTCATTTATCTTCTTCTATTTCCTGAGAACTTCCACCATCATCCTCTTTCTTTGTCTTTTTCTTCTTTGCAGGATGTGCATCTTGATCTTGGGAAGGTGCATTTAGTTCACTGGAGTATTCTTTTATTAATGCTTCTATTGCTCCCTTTACGATCTAATCTCTCTTCTTGGTTTCCTCATCCACAACATCATCTGATGGAGAGACATGGCTGTAAAACAATCTCAAGTTCTGGGGCTTCCTCTGTGGTGGTTATAGGGGTTGACTCTGAGACTGCAAGATATGGTTCCAACAGCTCTGGGCACCTTTCTTCTGGACGTGTTGGCATCCTGAACTGTACATGGCAAGTTTCAATGGACAATGTGGATTTTTTTGGAAACTCACCTCACACTGTTTTGTCCATTGCTATTTCTTCTTGATCTGTAGTAATGGGTTCAAGGGGTGGAGCAGAGTAGCCAGGTTTGATAGGAACCTGTTATAGTAACTGACAAATCCTAAAAAGGACAGCAACTGTGACACATCCTTCGGCCTTGGGGCATCCACCACTACTTCAATTTTCTCAGTACACTTCTATAATTGTTGTGCAGACAATGGTGTGACCACAGTAAATGATGCTTGGTTTAAAGAATTCACACTTGTTGCGTTGTGCTCCAAGGCCATAATCTTCAGACATTTTAACTCTATTTTGATACTTTGGAGATGTTCCTTGGAGATGTACCAGTAACAATAATGTCATCCAGGTAACACTAAGTGCCTAGACAGCCTTGTAGTACCTGATCCATAGCTTTCTGCCCGAGTGCAGGTGTAGAAGCTACTCCAACAATAAGTCTATTATAGCAATAAAGCTCTTTGTGAGTCTTTATGTTGAGAATCACTTTAGAGTCTTCTTCCAACTCTATCTGTAGGTTGGCTTTAGCTAACTGCAGTTTGCTGAAATGTTTTCCTCCAGGAAGGTTTGCAAAGATATCCTTTACCCTATACAGAGGGTATTGATCTACTTTCAGGTACTGGGTTAATGGAAACCTTAAGATCACCACAGATTCTGACAGACCCATTCTTCTCTGCTACTAGGACCACTGGTGTTGCCCATGGGCTCCACTCAATCTTGGAAAGAACTCTTTTAGCCTCCATGTAATCTAGCTCACTGGCTACTTTATCACAAAAAGTATAAGCAACCAGAGGGGCTTTGTAAAATTTGTGTGCGACATTTTCATTTAACACTAATTTACCCATGATATGTTTGCTTTTTCCAAAGTCACCCATAATCACTGCTGTGGCATGATCCTGTGCCTTTCTTAATTCAGTTTCAGATAATTCTATTGTAGTGGATGTGGCTTGCAAATGGTGGATGGATCGCCAATCAAGTTGTAGTTGTCTCAGCCAATCATGGTCCCACAATGCAGGCCCTCTTTTCTTTGACTTCATTCAACCCCAATATGGCTTTTTGGTTCTTGGATTTTACTATTATGAATGACACTTCCACCTTTTCTCCAGTATAAGTTTTTAGTTTGATAACTGCAAGCTTCAGTTCAGTATCTTTGAAATGCCATATAACATAAAACCATATAACAATTACAGCACGGAAACAGGCCATCTTGGCCCTTCTAGTCCGTGCTGAATGCTTACTCTCACCTAGTCCCATCAACCTGCACTCAGTACATAACTCTCCATTCCTTTCCTGTCCATATACCTATCCAATTTTTTTTTAATGACAAAATCGAACCTGTCTCTACCACTTCTACTGAAAACTCGTTCCACACAGGTACCACTCTCTGAGTAAAGAAGTTCCCCCTCGTGTTACCCCTAAACTTTTGCCCCTTAACTCTCAACTCATGCCCTCTTGTTTGAATCTCCCCTACTCTCAGTAGAAAAAGCCTATCCACATCAACTCTATCTATCCCCCTCATAATTTTAAATACCTCTATCAAGTCCCCCCTCAACCTTCTACGCTCCAAAGAATAAAGACCTAACTTGTTCAACCTTTCTCTGTAACTTAGGTGCTGAAACCCAGGTAACATTCTAGTAAATGTTCAAACTCATTCTGTAGAATTACTGAAACAGCCGAGCCGGTGTCCAATTCCATCTTAATTAATGTACCATTCACTTCTGGTGTAAGCCATATTGCTTTTCCATTAATGCACACAAAATGCTGGTGGAACACAGCAGGTCAGGCAGCATCTATAGGAAGAAGCACTGTTGACTTCGTTAGTCCTGACAAAGGGTCTCAGCCTGAAATGTCGACAGTGCATCTTCCTATAGATGCTGCCTGGCCTGCTGCGTTCCACCTGCATTTTGTGTGTGTTGCTTGAATTTCCAACATCTGCAGATTTCCTTGTGTTTGCTTTTCTATTGTTAGTTTTCACAATGTAAATCTCAAAACTACTCAGACCTGTGTCACTCTCATCATTATCATATTTTTTCAACAGCAACATGCAGATTAGTGCTCTTTTTGAAACTGCAACTTGACTTTTTAACTTTTATCTCTTTCCTGAGCAGTCCATTTATATTTGTCTGCCTGACATGCTCTTTGTACGTGTCCTACTATTTTGCATTTTCTGCAAGTTTTGCCTTTAAATTTGCATCGGTCTGGTGTATGTGAGCCCCTGGCACTGTGAAAACACAATTTGTTCAGCCTGGCAGGTTTCTGTTTATACATTGCAATTCTGTTTATGCTTACCTTCATTCCTGATGGCAACTCAATTGCATCTCTGTCAGCTGTCTCCATTTATACAGCTATTTCAAATGCTCTTTTAAATGTCAGCTGTGCCTCAGTTAGGAGCCATTTCCGAATGCTTTCTTGTAAAATTCCCCAAACTAAACAATCTCTCAGTGCATCATTAAGCCCTTCAATGAACTAACAATGCCCAGTCAATTCTCTTCAATTCAACCACATACACTGAAATAGACTTTCTTTCCTTCTGATGCTGGTTATAAAAACCTAAAGTGTTCTGTGATTACCAATGGTTTCAGTTCTAAATGTTCTTACATTAATTTCACAATATCAACAAAACTCATTTTGGTTGGTTTAGTTGAAGCAGTTAAACTTCTAAACAAACTGAATGCCTTTAAAGCCAATGCACTCAGCAAAGCTGGCACTCATTTCTCATCAGCAATCTCGCTTGCTTCAAAATACTGCTCAAGTCATTCAGTATACATATTCAGGTTATCTTTTCTGCAATTGAACATGTCTCTCCTTCTGAGGTAGCCAGTCATTTCTGTTTTTTATTAAAATTTATGATTATTATCACCTGGTACTCACTGTTTATGAACCCTTGATTGTCCATTTTCTGCCTTTTTTTAACTTGACTGTCTTGGAAGTAGGTACAGAGGAGATGTCAGGGGTAAGTTTTTTACGCAGAGAGTGGTGAGTGTGTGGAATGGGCTGTCGGCAATGGTGGTGGAGGTGGATACGATAGGGTCTTTTAAGAGACTCCTGGATAGGTACATGGAGCTCAGAAAAATAGAGGGCTATGGGTAAGCCTAGGGAGTTCTAAGGTAAGGACATGTTCAGCACAGCTTTGTGGGCCGAAGGGCCTGTATTGTGCTGTAGGTTTTCTATATTTCTATGTTTCTATGTCCCTTCTGGAAGAAGCATGTGCTGTGCTTTTTTTTTACTCGATCATTTCTCACTGTGCTCTTTTCAAATTTAAATGTCTTGTGGTACTTCAACAGATAGGGAGTCAGCTTGGGTTATAAAATATCCTTGTCTCCACTGTTATGTTCTGTAACTCCAAAACATAAAACTAATTAAAAGTAAAAACAAGGGAGCAAGAGATGTGTGTCTTAGTTTCAATTTACTTTAAGCAAGGCACGCTTGCATGACATGGTGGCGTGTTGGGTATGTCATTCAAATGCTTTTACATATAATCTGTAATAAGACTGTAAGACCCTAAGATATAGAAGCAGAAATAGGCCATTTGGCAAATTGAATCTGCCCTGTCATTTCATCATGGCTGATCCAATTTTCCTGTCAGCCCCAATTTCCTGCCTTCTCCCTGTATCCCTTCATACCCTAACCAATCAAGAATCTATCAACCTCTGCTTTAAATATACACAAAGACTTGGCCTCCACAGCTGCCTGTGGTAAAGAATTCTATAGATTTACCATTCTCTGGCTAAAGAAATTCCTCTTCATCTCCGTTATAAAAGGACACCTGGCTATTTTTGAGGCTGTATCCTCTGGTCTTAGACTCTTACACCATAGGAAACATCATTTCCACATCCACTCTATCAAGTTCTTTCACCATTTGATAGGTGTCAAAGAGCTCACACAATGAATCATTTAAATGAACACAAATGCTTAAACAAACAATATATTTACAATATTACTCAAATAGTATTACTGAAATATTAAGTATACAAAAGGTACGTAAAACTCCCGGGCATCTCAGGAAATGGTACATTAGCCCTCGCTGGCAGTCTCCAAACCCAGTGCCGAGAAGCCCATCTTTCTCTGGCTTCATACATCTATGGTCTCCCGCTCCTCCATTGAATTTTCCTCCTCTCTTACTTCTCTGATCAGCTCAACAAACAATGGAGGGGATGCATCTTACAACACAATCAGAGGCTGAAAGCGATCGTCACCTGTGACTGTGTGGCTTTTGCCACTCGGTCCATCCTTAGCTGATTAACCAGAGCCGTTCGGATGGCTCCTCTCTGCTGCAAGCAACTTAACTGTCCCTCCAGCCAAAAAATGTAGGCGGAAAATTTCTCCCCCTTCTCCTGAAACATGCTCCTAAACCTTGTCATAGGCTCCATTGGACTTCCCAACATGCCAAAGACATCTTCTAGCGCTTGCAGATGGTCTGTGGAAGTAGCCAAAGGGTTCTCTTTCTTGAAGGACCTCACTATCTCAGCAGCCAGACCTTTCAGAGTCTCTGCCAGTCACTGCCTTTTCCCAGTATTGGAGCACTGCCACTCATCCAGCATCAGATAGGTCTGCTCCGTATGTCTCAAATGCCTCCTCCCCCTTGGGGGTGGGCTTCATTCTCGAGAACATTCTCAGTCTATGATAACTGGGATTCTCTGCTGATGCACTTGGCCGTTTATTCACCAGGGACCTAAGCGTCAGTACCAATGCAGAATTCTCACCCCTTGCTGGAGGACTCGTAAGATCTTCCATATCAGACCGCTCCTTCCCCTCACTCCACAGAAATGAGAGTAACGTCCTTAAAGTCTCCACCCCACCCCCCAGCTATGGGAAACTCAGCTTCCAATTCGGCACCCTCGGCTATACTCTCCTCTTCTTGGAAAGTATGCATGGCCATGGCCCCCACCCCTTCTGGGGGCCCAGTAGTACCAGGCAGATCCAGTGCCTTTATGTCAGTGCTATTCTGAACTAAAACAAAATCTTTACCTGGCATTTTGTCAAACCTCCATTTCATGATCGTAACTGTTCCTAATGCATCACCGGTACTTAAAATCCTAAGCAACAGTTCATCTGGGCTCTGAATATCCACTCCACTGAATACACAAGCACTAGCTACAGGTAATCCCTTTGACTCACACCAATACTCAATCCCTGCAGTGACCATGTATCTTAATCACTTTTCTGGACGATAGTTTAAATACAAATCCTCTTAATCAATACTTAGGGCAATCACATGACTTCCAACAAACTCAATCCAGGACAATACCCCCACAATGAAACCTCCTTTCTTCCCGGGTGTTTCAGGAAACTGCTCTTAGCCCTGGCTGGCAGTTTCCCAACTCAGCACCCAGAAACCCACTCTTCTCTGGCCTTGCATGTCTAGAGTATACACACTCCAGTCCTGCTAAACCCGTGAGATTATCCTGCCCACCTAAACCCCAGTTTGTATGAATGCTGTATGATTTGCTGCCCTGTTAGAGCTTGTTGCAGGAAGTAAAAGATCACGCACGGCATACAATTAAAAGAAGTATATTTATGAATATTAACTTAACTAAAGAATTAGTAGAAAAGAAAACCAGCCTTCTCTCTTGATTGGTTGGCCATATTCCTAAGAACCCCTTGTCTCTCACAATAACCTAAACACTGTTAGCAGTGAAACCTTTACCAGGGCGTTACATGCACAACCTGCTGAAGTTAACCCATCCCAGGCTTGCACCTTCCCTCATCTTAAATACATAGCAATCCATTTTCCATCACCCCGTATTTGATCATATCTTTTTCATGAAACCCATTGTTAATCTATACCTTCCTCTGGGATAAGCACACACAAAATGCTGGAGGAACTCAACAACTCAAAGGGAATAAACAGTTGTTTTGGGCCAAGACCCTTCATCAGGACTGGAGTAGGCGGGGACAGAAGCCAGAATAAGAAAGTGGGGGGAGGGGGAAAAATACAAATTAGCAGGTGATAGGCGAAACCAGGTGAGGGGAAGGTGTGTGGGTGAGGAAAAGTGGTGTCATTGAATGTCTTTCACCCAGTTGCACTCACATCCACTGTGATGAAGTTCTTTGAAAGCTTTATCATGGGCAGAATTAACTCCTGCCTAAGGACCCACTACAATTTGCCTACAACGGATGGAATCTCACTTGTTCTCCACTCAGCCTTTAACCGCCTGTACAATAGCAATACCTACATCAGGCTTCTGTTTATTGATTACAGCTCAGCAATCAACACCATCATACCCTCAGTACTAATCAATAAACTCCAAAGCCTGGGCCTATGTACCTCTCTCTGCAACTGGATCCTCAGCTTCCTCATTGGGAAACCACAGTTAGTGCAGATTGGAATTAATATCTCACCTTGATGATAATCAACACCGGAGCACTGCTATAAGCTCTCTGCACCCATGAATTTGTAGCTAGGCATAGCTAACCACCACCTAGACATTTGCTGGTGACACAACTATTGTTGGCAAAATTTCAGATGGTGATGAGGTGGTGTGCAGGAGTGAAATAGATCAGCGGGTTGCAAGGTGTCACAACAACAACCCTGCACTCCACATCTGTAGGACAAAGGAACTGATTGTGGACTCAGGAAGGGGAACACACACCAGTCCTCATCGAGGCATCAGCCATGGAAAAGGTGAGCAGTTGTACTGGGGAGAACTTTAAATGAGTTGTATCACCGTCTGGTATGGAAGACCCACTACTCAAGATCAGAACAAGCTGCAGAAAATTGCAGTCTCAGCTAGCTCCATCATGTGCAGTAGCCTCCCAAGCATCGAGGACATCTTCAGAAGAGAGTGCCTCTAAAAGGCGCCGTAGACCATAAGACATATGAGCAGAATTAGGCCATTTAGTCCATTGAGTATGTTCCGCCATTTCATCATCCCTGTTCTCGGATCCCACTGAACCCTGCCTTCTCGACATATCCTTTGATGCCCTGACCGATCAGGAAACGATCAACTTCTGCCTTACGTATACGCATGGACTTAGCCTCCACTGCAGACTGTGGTAGAACATTCCACAGATTTATTACTCTCAAGCTAAAACATTCCTCCTTAAGTCTGTTCTAAAGGGTCACCCTCAATTTTGAGGCTGTGCCCTCTAGTTCTGGATACCCCCACCATAGGAAACGTGCTCTCCACATCCATCCTATCTAGTACAGGTCCACAATCCCTTATCCAAAATCCTTGGGGCCAGTTGCATTTCAGAATTCAGAATTTTTCAGATTTCAGAAAATTGATAATTATATTGATAATTAACCTGTCTCAGTGCGGGTGGACTTTAGGGCCCGGGGGAGCTCCGGACCTACGCACATCTTCCCGTATACTTTAAATCATCTCTAGATTACTTATAATACCTAATACAATGTAAATGCTATGTAAATAGTTGTTATACTATTGTTTAGGGAATAATGACAAGAAAAAAAGTCTGTACATGCTCAAACAACGAGTGCTGGAGAGAAAACTTCAGGGTTTTCCCGAGCTGCACTTTTTCACAAATAATATTACAGTTTATTTATAGAGTAATATACAGATAAATGAAATAGTGGGATAATTATAGGCCATAAATACCCTAGTACGTTTTATCTCCAAAAAAAACATTCGATAAAACATAAAAATATACAGCTTCAAATGAACCGAATCAAACACATGGTAACTGACTTATTGGAATAAATGTAGAACGTAAATACTCTAGGACATATACAGGTTCAAACTAAGCTAAATACATACAGGTACCTCTAGTTAAGTTGCATTACGTCTGGCAAACAAAGCTAAATACTCCACAGGTACCTGATGGGCCAGGAACAGGATTCTCAAGTTATGAAGCAGCACTATGACAGACGGCGTTTTTAAAGACTTCGTCAAGTGTCATCTGTCTCATTAACATAGGTTTATGTCTAAGCAATCTCTCTTTTACTGAGTGAACTGCCATAATCTCTTGCTCATTGGCACCATATTCATCAGTAAGACGCCGCACAGACACACCACAATCAAGCTTCTGCAATAACTCCACTTTCTGTGTTATTGATAATGATAGATGCTTC
Source organism: Hemitrygon akajei (assembly GCF_048418815.1). Taxonomy (NCBI): domain Eukaryota; kingdom Metazoa; phylum Chordata; class Chondrichthyes; order Myliobatiformes; family Dasyatidae; genus Hemitrygon; species Hemitrygon akajei. The sequence continues at coordinate 47,645,396 of NC_133133.1, forward strand.
CTTCTCTTTTTCTCATTGTTACCCATAGGGGTATCTGCAGCTCTTTTTGACATTTCACAGTGAAATTAAACACAAAGTCAACAGTGAACACAAAAGATCAGCGAACAGCAAATGCACGTGTAACCGGTACGAGCGCTGAGCCACAACTGATGTCTGGCGACCTCTGCTAGTGCTGCCACGTCACACCTGAGTGACGTCAGCTGTTGGTGCGCCAAACAAGCCTTATTACAACATGCTCCACACTCCACGAAAAAACTTTGGTTTTCGGAGCTTTTCGGATTTCAGAATTTCGGATAAGGGATTGTGGACCTGTATTTCATTAATTTTCACAACAAGTTGCCAGCTTATGTCTATCAATGACAACTCATTGAAAGATCCATCTTCACAACTAAACCTTTCATTCAAGAATAAATTCATCTAACTCATGGGTCTGCCCCACATAGTCTTTGTTGTATGAATACTAAAGCAATCCAATAACCGTTGCCTCCAGTATTGTACCTAAGCAAAGACAGGTTGCTATTTCTTTGCCCTCACTTTCTCAATTCTTTCCTCTCTCTGCCTCCTCTATTAAATTTGGACCCATCCACCTGCCTCAATGTTTATCTCACTAAGAAATATTTTTATGAATAATGGATTAAAAAAACCACGAAATGCTGGCAGAACTCAGCAGGCCAGACAGCATCTATGGGAGGAGGTAATAACGACGTTTCGGCCCGAAACATCGTTATTACCTCCTCCCATAGATGCTGTCTGGCCTGCTGAGTTCTGTCAGCATTTCGTGTTTTTTTAATTTATTTCCAGCATCTGCAGATTCACTTGTGTTGTTTATGAATAATGGACTTTGTCAAGGCCATTGACAAGATACCACAAGAAAGGCTGGACTGGAAGGTTAGATCACCTGTGATCCAGGGTGCGCTAGACAATTAGATACACAATTGACTTGACAATAGGAGACAGAAGGTGGTGGAAAAGGTTGTTTTTCAAACTAGAGGCCTGTGACCATTGATGACTTCAAGGGATTGGTGTTGGATCCACTGTTGTTTCTTATTTATACTAACAACTTAAATGAGAATGTAGGTAGCATGGGTAACAGGTTTGTGACTGACACAAAAATTGGTGTTACAGAGGACAATGAAAAAGGTTATTTAAGATTACAACAGGATCTTGATCAACTGGGCTGGTGGCCTGAGAAATGGCAGATGGAGTTTAACTCGGATAAATGTATTGTGTTGCATTTTGGTAGCACAAACTAGGATAGGACTTAAAACAGTAAATATCAAGGCACTAGAACAGGGGGTCCCAGGTATGCAGATACATACTTCCTCTACATTGGCAACACAGGTACAGAGGGTGGTGAAAAAGCAGTTTGCATGTTTTCCTTCATTGGTTCAGATTCTGAGTATAGGAGTTGTGATGTCATGTTATAACTGTGCAACTGTACAAGATGTCAGAAAGGCTATATGTGGCATATTTTATTTAATTCTGGTTTCCTTGTTTAGGAAGAATGCCATTAAACTGGAAAAGGTGCAATAAAAATTTGTGAGTATGCTATTGACACTGGAGGGCTTGAGTTATAAAGAGATGTTGGATCGGCTATGACTTTTTTTTTTACCTAGGAGCACAGGAACATAGATAAGATAAATAGCCACAGTCATTTTCACACTGCAGGGGAGTCCAGGGTTTAACGTGAGAGGGCAAATCTCAAATAATAATGAGGCAGTCTACAGAGAAGAAGTCATCACCCTGACAGAGTATTGTCAAGCAAACAGCCTCTCCCTCAATGTCGCACAAACAAAGGAGCTGGTTGTGGACTACAGGAGGAATGGAAAAAGGCTTACCTATTGATATCAATGGATCTGGTGTTGAGAGAGTGAACAGCGTCAAGTTCCTTGGCGTACACATCACTGGGGATCTTGTGTGATCTGTACATACTGGCTGTATGGTGAAAAACCATGACAATGCCTCTTTCACCTCAGACAGTTGAAGAAGTTTAATATGGGCCCCCAAATTGTAAGAACTTTCTACAGGGACACAGTTGAGAGCATCCTGACAGGCTGCACCACTGCCACAGGAGTGTAAAAAGGGCCTGAAGGATCATTGGAGACCTGAGTCACCCCAACCACAAACTGTTCCAGTTGCTACCATCTGGAAACGGTACCGCAGCATAAAAGCCAGGACCAACAGGCTCCGGGACAGCTTCTTCCGCCAGGCCATCAGACTGATTAATTCATACTGATACAATTGTATTTTTATATTATTATGAATGTTCTGCTGTACATACTATTTATTACAAATTACTATAAATTGCACATTTAGACAGAGATGCAATGTAAAGATTATTACTCTTCATGTATATGAAAGATGTAAGTAATAAAGTGAATTCAATTCATTTCAAAGATTTAAACGGGACATGAGGGGCTACGTAACACATTACTTTATACAGTAAAAGAAAGAAACTGCCAGAGGAAGCAGTAGATCCACATACGGTTACAAAGTTTAAAAGATGTTTGGATATTACATGAATAAAAAAGGTTGAGAGGAATATAGGACAAATGGAGGCAAGTGGGACTAGTTCAGATGGGCAACCTAGTCAGCAAGAATTAGTTTGACTGAAGGGCCAATGGCCCTGCTGTATGACTCTATGACTCCATAACTCTAATAATATGAGTAAAATATTGCAAGAGAAGAAGAGTTATAAAGGTAATGTAATTTCAAATAGTGGAGTAAAGGGAAAATATGCTGTGCAAGAGGTTATCACTGAAGGACTACAGTGCTTTCAGATGGAACCTTTACAGAAATTAAGGGAAATGACAGAGGCATTTTAAGCAATTTTGGTGGAATTTAAGGCATACAATTTTCCACTGAATGATGAAAACTAAAGATAAAGTGCATTCAATTACAGCATTCAAAAATATTGATATTCACCTTGTGATTAAAACTACAATTAACATACAATTAGCTTTTTAAATTATGTAATTAATCTCAATTTAATTGCCCAACAGTACTGGTACATGGACTTGCATTTTTTTTTAGTTCGGCAAAAATTAGTCATTTACAACTCAAAGTTTACTCAAGAGTTGTATGATCTTTCTTTCTCTATAAAGTGCTAATGGATTGAAATCAACAACAATGACCTTTGCAGATACACAATGGTAGTGTAGCACAACACTATTACAGCTTGGGGTGTTCCAGAGTTTGGAGTTCAATTCCAGTGCCCTTCTGTAAGGAGTCTATATGTGTCTCCATAGAATGCATGGGTTTTCCCTGGGTGATATGGTTTCTTCTCACAGTCCAAAGACGTACCTGGTAAGTTAATTGATCATTGTAAATTGTCCTGTGATTCTTTTAGGGTTAATTGGGTTTGTCAAGGATTGCGCTGCATGACTTGAAGGGCTGGAGGGTATCACTAAATAAAATAAATAACTTCAGGCTTGAATTTAATCATTTGACTTTTATTGTGTAATCCTGAATGCCTGTTCTTCATTGTTCCATTTACATCTGCAATTTTATTTTTCCAGCCTTACTCATCACCACCAAGCTACAGATCAGTGCGGCCCACACACAAATGAGATGGATGAGTTGCTCATGTTTTTTGAAGGCTGTGTAGCATTTTTAAAGCAAGATGAATGGAAAAGTAAATCCTGAATGGTTGACACTTGTTGCTAACACAGGGTCTTACTGGCAGAAGAAAACCTATCTTCAGTTTACCTTCAAACCTTGTAACATCTTTATCTGTTTGAATTGAAAAATTCAAGCACCTGGAACTGCATATACTTTGAACTAATTTGATTTAGATTGATTGACTCTTTAATCATTTTGTCAAAGATTTTCAGCTAATTTGATTCATCCTCAACTGTGGAAATGTTACAAAAAATTTCTCATGACTACCACAAAAATCAAGGTCAAAATGCAAGATCCTTCTCTCTGCAAGTGGAAACACTAGCAAATATGTCTTGGATTATTATCATATTATGGAATGTATAGCATAATGTAGTAATTGAACTCTTATATAGACAGGAATAAGAGTATTCTACTTAGCTGCCAATATCTGTATGAAGAGAAAAGGGATTAACATTTCAGTGAATGATCTTCCATTGTTTCTGAAGAAGTTCTGACTGATAAAAATATAACATGTGATGCCTGCAACTCTTGCTAAAAATGACAAATCCTGTTGACTTGCCATAAACTTAGACAGCTGCCCTGAGTCATTGGCCATTAGATTTCTTTCAGCAATTTGTTCACCTTCTTCTTCCACCGGCTTTCTCCAGCAGTTTTCATAATGTTTCCACACAATGCTTTTCCCAATTACACATCTTCCAGTCCTTTCCTCCAACATTTCTCCCCTCTATCCCACTGCATGCCATTGTGTGTATATAAGTTAATTTCCACCGTAGTAATGTGTTTAGTCTTGTTCAAATCAGAATATCAGAACATGGCCAAACTGGTATGCACTTTCCAAACAGCGCTGACTTAGTGCAGTTTTACCATTTACAACAATCTCTAGGCCACTATGCTTTTATCAGCATATGAATGGAAACTACTTACACCAGTTTTCTACTTCATATTACAGCTTCCAGTGCACATTATCTGAAAATATAAAACTGACCTTAATCTGGATATAATTTGGCAATAAGTTGTCAGTCTTCCTGAGGAACAGCACTGAGGTAAACTTAAGAAACATGCCACATTTGCTTTATCCGGTGAGCTTCACTGGGAGCACTTGACTGGGGAAGCTTCAGTTGCCATGGACACAGTGGGCTGAAATGGCCTTTTCCAATGCCGCATGATTCTGTGACCTGATAAATCTGCAGACCTTTGAGATTATCTTGACATCTCCAATCACTAAAATTTTCCTGGCACAATTCGTTAAGTATCCCAAGAAAATATTTCTGAGGACATTAAAATATTTAAAATTTCTTTGAACATATTTATTTGTTAGTGATCTTCTTTATAGGAATCTCTCATGATTGATGAGGACTTGTTTCCACTCCAGTTCAGTGGATCTGGGGTATCTGATGAAGGCAATGTGGGACCATCAGTCTCTACCACAGGATAGGCTAGAGCTGGTTGGCAGGAAGGACAGATGTATAGCTGAGAAGCTTCTGTGCTTTCGCATTCTCCTGTTGAAGGAACTTCAGTTTCTTTACCCTATTCTTTTCCATTTTGTATATGTACAGGCCAGGGATTCTCATGTGATTAGACCATAAATCGAGAATTCTCATGATTCTCATGATATTGCATCATTTTCCAAAGTACTTCCCCAGTCTTCCCAGTAATATCTTAATGTGACAAAACCTGGAGAAGTGATCTTCTTTTAGGAATCGGTATTGAGCAGGCAAATGACACGGTATGCCATATGAGGCCGCAGAGTGTTGTTCGAGCCTCATTGCTGGGTATTGTTGACCTGATAGTTGATGTAGATAGAGGTTAGTTTATCCTGAATTTAGAACACTTTTGGAGATAATATTGGAAGTATTTTGAGATGTCCTGTGTAGGCCCATTGTCTCAGAACATGCATTATGGCTGTAATTATGGTCCAATGGACCACGAGCCTTGGGGGTAATGTTTTGGTCTTCCCATGTCTTTTTCTTCAGTTGGGTTGGATCCCCTCTTGATTTATTTCCACTCCTTGTTCCAGAGAGGGCAATCACTAGTATCCAGGGTCTATGTGGGCAGAGTCACTGAGGCAGCATTAGTTGACTAAAGTCAATCCAGGTTTTAACCAAATGGACTAAATAAGCAACAGACTTTTGGTAAGTTCTTTCTCGGAGTTGAAGTCGGGTGAAAAAGAAGGAATAAAGAACAGCGAGGAGTACGTGTAGAAAAGAAGGAAGGAGCGAACTGTGCATGGGACAGAGGACAGAGGGCAGTAGAGTTAAGGTGGCAGGGAGGCTGGATCAAGATGGTGTGGTGCTCAAGGAAGGAGCAAGGATTCTGCAGTGGGGAAGAGCAAGGTTGAGAGAAGTCTGGAAAGACCAGAATGCAAAGGAGCCCAAGGAGGAGGAAGCAATTTTCAAGAGAGTATGTACTTTTAGTAACAGATATTAGAAAATGCTGCATCAGCAATGAGTTATGGTGAGATGGGGTGAAGTAGGTAGGGTGATGGAATCAGAAGGTGAGGTGATGAAACCAGCCAACTAACCAATAGGGTGTTTTTCTCAGAAGCTGACCTTATGAGAACTAATAGTGATATGGAGCACAGAGGGAAAGATGTTTGCTGCTACAGCAACAAATAGAGAGCTTGTTTTCCTGCATAACTAATCATTGACAGGTTCTGTTTTTAGTGCAAAACTTCTATGATGTAAAGAGCTTTCCATTACCATGGGTGATCAAATGACTTTAAAAGTCTGTTTCGTTTGAAGCAAAATTTCAGCTGACTCAGATTTGTTGCTGCAGTGAGACATTTAGGTGAGTCACATAGCCTAATTTTACTGAGTCTATTCAATGACACTAATTACATATATTTAAAAACTGATGAAAAGAACAATATAAAGAAAGACTGCATCATGTAATAGGCACTGCAATTCCTTTAAAATGTGATGTGTCTTCATGTTGGAATGGCATCCAATTGCAGCTCATCCGGTGACAATAGGGCTTCTCACCACTTACTGGTGGGATTAGCTTTGTTGGGCTTTGCCAGCAGCATTGGCTGACCAGTGTGGAAATTGGCTTCACGTTAGGCTTATTAAAATCCAAGACAGTATAGAGTATTTAACATGGATTGATGGTATCGACCTTGCTTCCCAGTCAATGAAGCTACTTGCTGATATACCATACATAATTACATCACTAGGGGCTCTACATTCTAAATTATACATCTGTAACCTTGAGAAGATTGTAACCTGTATTTTGTACGCACAATGTTTGCAGATTCTCTGTCTGCACTAGGCATGTTTCTCTGTTGTTATTGTTACCCCTTGACATGTGATGTCTTTGGCATAAGCTGCAATAAATTGAGTTCTTTCACACTGGAAACAATGGGCTCAATATTGACTTCTGTGAGGCCAGCTGGCGGATTATATCGGTTGGCTGCCCATTCTAGTGGAGAAATGGCTGTGTGGTTCTGACACTCTGGTTTCAGTTAAATTTGGAAGGCAAGTACCCTAATGTAGTTTACTAGACAGTTCAGAGCCAGGCAAGTTGCAGGAAGCTTGGGTATTGCTTGCAGAATGTGAGGACAATGGTCCAGATTAAACTGTGGTTATTGGAGCCATATCCCTGGTCCTCCAGTGTTTATGAAACCTTTCTGGATTTTCTTCTCTGTTTCACTGCCAATGGAACTGGCTGGTGCCTGTACTGTGGATCCAACTAGGCCTAACTAATGACAATTGTCAAACCATGTTAAAGGTCATCAGGCTTTTCTTACATGCTTTGAACAAGCAACATTGTGACTATTTCAAAATGAAGCCAACCCCTTGTTAGTGTTAACAGGACAGTGATTTTGAGGTTGCTTACCAAAACCTGTTGAGAGCAATTAAAACTAACTCAAATCATTTTGAAACAAATTTCTTTGATGCTTATGAATGTCATTGCAAATTAATGCTGTGAAAAGAAGAAAAGGACAAATTGTCACTTTTATATGATCTTCCAGTCTTTCACTTTGTCCTGAAAAAGGGTCTCGGCCCAAAACGTCGACAGCGCTTCTCCCTGTAGATGCTGCCTGGCCTGCTGTGTTCCACCAGCATTTTGTGTGTGTTGTTTGAATTTCCAGCATCTGCAGATTTCCTCGTGTTTTCACTCTTTGTCCCATTTTTCCTTATCACCCTCCTTTATCAGATGTAGTGTTTCTTTAGATTTCCTTCTGAATGCTTCCTGAACCCCAACTGAGTCACCCTGCATGATTCCCTCTTCTGTTTATCTGTATCTTGTCAAATCAAAACCTTTGGAAAATCTCCCAGTCCATATATCAGTTTGTATGATCTCCAAACCAGTAAGGTTCTTATCTCCCTCAGTATTCCATTTAAAACTTCAATAGCTTCAAAATTTATATTTAACAATATTTTACCACTATTTGTTGATTTTTGAATTTCTCTCTTGGTAATTTAATAGAAAAGGATTCAGCAACATAGAGGTCGCTGCTAAGACCAGTACTTATTGCCCATCTCCATTAGTCCTAATAGTGAAGGAACTCCTAAAGGGATGTTAAGTAGAGAGTTCCAGGAATTAGATCCAGGATTCATATGGGAGTATCAATGAATATCCATTAGGGTGCTGTGTGTAAAGTATTGTGCATTCCTCTTCACTTTCGGCCTTTGTCCTGGATTGCAAAGATCGTGGCTTTGGGAGTTGTTGTGGATGCCTTGGCAAGCTGTTGCCACATGTGCTGTAGAAAATACACACTACATTTACAGTGCACCAGCAACGGATGAAGTGAAGGCTTATATTGATGGATAAAGAACTAATCCAATGGGCGGCTTTGTTCTGGCCAAGTTAAGCATATGTGAACTTAAGACAATCAATGAAGGCAAAGTTACCCATGGGAATGACATGTTAAGGGTGGATGGTTAGAGTCTCAGTATTTTGAGATAGTCACTGTTTGACACTTGAGAAGTGTAAATATAACTTGACAATTACCAACCCAATGTGAATGAGGTTTATGTCTTGCTCAAGCTGATTCACTATTTAAGGTGCTATGGAACAGCACATTGTGAAGACATCAGAAACAGACTCACTGCTGATCTTAGGCTGGAAAGAAGATAAAGGTAGATCATTGCTGAAGTAGTTAAAGATGATTATTTAGAGGATACTGTTCAGAAAAGCTCCTGTAGTAATGCACTGGGTTTGAGATGATCGACTCAAACACAACCACAGATTTTTTGAAAATCAACTCATTAGGTGCTGGAAATCTGAAACAGATTTAATATACTGAATGGCCTAGTTCTGCTCCTGTATCTTAGGTCATTCATCTTTAATATCCGCTCAATTTTTCTCACACCAGTAGCACAACTTGACTTACTGAACATGTGAAGCAGCCCTGTATTTCACATCTAATATTCCTTTAACTGTGATCTCACTCTTTAGCTGTTCTCATTTTCCAGTATTCATGAACAAAGGAATATGTTCCTCTTCCCTAAATTACTCCATTAACCCACTGACTTTGCCCACAGCTCTTTCCTCAGCAACCCTGGTCTCATCCTATCAGAGTTAATCACTTTGTCCTGTCCATCACACTGCAACTCCTGCCCCCGCCCCAACCTTCCACTTAATTTCAATTTGTTTTCTCTGCTTCTTACCTTTGATGAAGGGACGCTGACTTGAAACATTAATTCTCTTTCTCTTTGCGCACATGCAGCCTGATCTGCTAAATGTGTCCAGAATTTTCCATTTTACCAAACCATCTTTGTGTGACATATGACATTAGTTGTCCTCAGTATACAAACAATTGTAATTTTACTCTGATTTTTTGAGGCTACCATTTGTAGCATCTTGTCCTGATGTCAAGAGTGATTACACTCACCTCAGCTTCAGCTGTGTCCTTGTTTGCTCCAGAGCTGCAGTGAGACAAGGGTCTGTTTTCCTAGTGGAAGATATCTAATTACACTGGTTATTGGGGACTGTACATAGACAAATTTCAATAGTTCTATGAATGCTGTGATAGTGAACTCTCATAGATGCACATCAGCAAGTATTTCTCCAGCAAGGTAAATAATTTCTTTAAGTACGTTTGTAGTGTGACTTGGAAGGGAAATGAAAAAAAAAGGCAGAATAAAAAGAGAGAAGATGACATTAAAAGAAGGAACGAAGAGTCACTGTGATATCTCCTGCAGTCCATGTTGACAGGTGCAACATGCCACTTTTAGTCAGGTTTGTTTTCGGCTCCAGCCAACAGTTCAAGTGTATGGCTCGTGCCAGAAATTTGCACAGCTAGCATCTGCTCGATACTGACAGCTCCGAGTCGCAGTGTGTTTCTGCACCCTTGCTGTTTTTTTTTTGCTGCTCGATCAGTGCTTCCATGCTATGTCACAACTCTTCTCTGCGCAACTGTCTCTATCAAGGGCATACACTTTATTTGCTTAACCAGTGTTAAACTGCAAGTTGCAATTTAATGTGAGCTAAATATTAAAAAGATACTGCCCTCATGGCAAAACTGTTAGGAAGCTTTAGCTTTGCTAAAGGAGAAACATTATACTCAGGAGAGGTGAGATCACATTCTCATGTAAATCATCGTGTTGTTTTCACAAATGAAAGTAGTTAATCATTTCATGGGAAATATGCCTTGTTAAGATAGATAAGTCATTAAAAATATATTTAAATAAGTCAAAGCTTGATCCAATTCCAAAGCTCTGAAGTGTTCCTTGTAGGGAAGGAGAAATAAATCAACTTAAATAATATACTCATAGCAGTGCATTTAGGATATGATGCACAGACATGCCAAAATAATTTGTCTATCTATATTTTTTTAGGCTGTATTATAGAATATAATAGATTGAAAAGAGATGCAGGACATTGAACTCAGTGCCTGCTGCCCAACCTGCTGAGTTCATCCAGCTTGTTTGTACGTCTTGAACTCAGTGCCTACTTTCTCCAATTGTTCCATTGATGATCGTCCTCGTGTCACAAAGGTAGAAATGAGGATGGTCGTAAAGGTTTGCAGAATATTCAATTCTCTTCATGATTCTTCTCCTACAGGTAACCCCCATGTTATGCTTGTTTGGGTAACAGAAAATCTTCCTTACAGAATTCAAAAATCACTACCTAAAATTTTGAGATGTGGAAAGTAATTCACTTACATGAAATTTATGTGAAATAAAACACATTTTTTGTTTTGATTAGTATTTTTGAATTAAATTGAACTGAATTGACTTTATTTCTTACATCCTTCATATACATGAGGACCAAAAATCTTTACGTTAGTTCTCCATCTAAATGTGCAATGTGCAATCATAGTAATTTATAATAATTTATAATAAATAGAATAGCCAATGTAATATAGAGTACACTCAAATCAGTATGAGTTCATCAGTCTGATGGCCTGGAGGAAGAAGCTGTCCTGGAGCCTGTTGGTCCTGGCTTTTATGCTGCGGTACTGTTTCCCAGATGTGAATGCTGATGTGATGCTGGAATAGATTGTGGTTGGGATGGATTGGGTTCCCAGTGACCCTACAGGTCCTTTTTACACACCTGTCCTTGTAAGTGTCCTGAATCATGGGAAGTTCACAACTACAGATGTACTAGGCTGTCCACACCACTCTCTGCAGAGTCCTGTGATTAAGGGAGGTATAGTTTTCACACCAGGCAGTGATGCAGCCAGTCCGGATGCTCCTGTAGAAAGTTCTTAGGATTTGGGAGCCCATACCAAACTTCCTCAACCATCTGAGGTGAAAGAGGTGCTGTTGTGCCTTTTTTACCACACAGCTGGTGTGTACAGACCAGATGAGGTCCTCGGTGATGTGGATGCCAAGGAACTTGAAACTGTTTATCCTCTCAACCCCGGATCCATTGATGTCAACAAGGGTTAGCCCGTCTCCATTCCTCCTGTAATCCACAACCAGCTCCTTTGTTTTTGCAACATTGAGGGAGAGGTTGTCTTCTTGACACCACTGTGTCAAAGAGATAACTTCTTCCCTGTAGGCTACCTCGTTATTGTTTGAGATAAGGCCAATCAATGTAGTACTGTCGGCAAATTTAATTAGCAGATTGGAGCTGTGGGTGGCGATACAGTAATGGGTATACTAGGAGTAAAGGAGGGGACTCAATACGCAGCCCTGAGGGGCTCCTGTATCGAGAGTCAGAGGGTTGGAGGGGAGGGAGCCCACTCTTACAACCTGCTGGTGATCTGACAGGAAGTCCAGGATCCAGCTTCACAACGCAGGGTCAAGGCCGAGGTCTCTGAGCTTCTTGTCGAGCCTGGATGGAACTATGTTGAATGCTGAACTGCAGGCCAAGAACAGCATTTTCACATAAGCATCCTTCTTCTCCAGATGTGTGAGGACGGTATGTAGAGCTGTGGCTATTGTGTCATCGCATTAAAGTCACCGGCAACGAGGTGTGCAGTCTCCAGTGTTTTGATGATCTCATACAGTTCCTTGAGAGCCAGGTCAGTATCAGCCTGCGGAGGAATGTACACCACTGTGATGATAACAGCCGAGAACTCCCTAGGCAGCCAGTGGGGTCTGCACAGCAACACCAGGTATTCCAGGTCTGGGGAACAAAAGCATTTGAGTGGATGCACATTCTGGGGGTTGCACCAAGCATTGTTGACATGAACCATAACCTTCCTCCTTTACTCTTCCCAGTGAGGTTTCTCGGTCTGTCTGCCTGGAATAGGGAGAACACAAAGGGCTCGATGGCATGATCCAGTATCTCTTCCATCAGCCAGGTCTCCATGAAGCACAAAATGTCGCATTCCTTTGTTTCCCGCTGATAGGAGATTCTGGCTCTCAGTTCACAAAGCTTGTTATCCAGGGACTGAACGTTAGCTAGGAGTAAGCTAGGGAGCAGCGGTCGATTTGCACCCCATCTCAGCCTCACCAGGACACTGGCCCTTCTCCCTCACCTCCGGCTCTTCTTCCGAGGTAGAAGTGATGCAAGTGCAGATGATGGAAAGCCACAATACAGAACGTGCTCTGGGAACACAGCCCCCTGTAAGCCAGGCATCACCAGTAGTACAGCAAGATCATTCAAATATGAGCTGATAATGGAAGCAATGTTTGCCTTGCAAGGCAAAGGGAAGGATCAGGCCAGGCAAGGATCATTTTCAACCAGTGAGAGCCGAGCCTCAAATTTTTGTGTGTGAAGTAAAGCCCCAGGTTGACCCTGCTATCAAAGGCACTAAAGAGCACAAACAATCGGACATTGGCTAGTGCTTAGCTCCAGTGGCTTTGGTTCAATTCTGACAATAGACGGTGCCTATGTGGTCCCTAAGTCTTTATGTGGCTGTTTGGGTCTCTTCTGCGTTCTTCGGTTTTCTCCCACAATCCAAAGTCATGCTGGTAGGTTACTTGATGTAGAACGGTGGCAGGAAAATAAGTAGTGTGTTGTTGGGCATGTGACAAAAAATAAAGTTACAGGGAAAATTAGTGGAGAAATGGGACCAACAGTTAGGCTCTAAAACCCGGCATAGGTTTTAGGGTTGAGTGATACCCACAATCAAAAACCATTGTAAATGTATATATACAATTAAACAAATTTAAAACTCATTTACATTAAAGAACACTTGAAAACACTGTAGTAATTTGATATATTTAATTAACTCAGCTTAAAAGAAATATAAATTACCCCATATTTATATTTTTCTTCACTCCACTCTGCTCCTCTCCATTGGAATTAATGGAGTTGCTGAACCTGTGCCAGGTACAACTGACACAAGTCCAGTGTAATTGCTGGGATACTGGGGAAGGAGGCACACCACTGAAATGCTCAACGTCAGAGTGCAATTGCTAAACCAGGATGTAAACATTCTCATGGGACCCCTGAATCTTTCTATTAATTTATTGAGATAAAGTGTGGAATAGGTCCTTTGGGTCCCTTCAAGCCACACCACCCAGCTACCCCCAGTTTAACCTGATTTAACCCTCGATTTAAACTGGCATTCTCAAGGGGGAGGGTGAGCAGCCAGAAGTCTTGGTAAATATTGGCACCAATGACAGGTAGGAAAGGTGAGGAGGTCGTGTAGAGAGATTTTAGGGAGCTAGGTAGAAAGCTGAATAACAGGACCTCCAGAGTAGTAATCCCTGCCTGTACCACATGCCACTGAGGGTAAGAATAGGATGATTTAGCAGATGAGTGAGGAACTGGTGCAGGGGGCAGCGGCTCAGACTTCTGTATGATTGGGATCTCTTCTGGAGCAGGTATGACCTGTACAGAAGAAGTAGGTTACACCTGAACCAGAGGGGGACCTATATCCTAGCGGGCAGGTTTGCTAGAGCTGTTCTGGAAGGTATAAACTAATTTGGCAGGGGGGTGGGAACCAAAGTGATAAGCCTGAGGATGGGGTACTCACTCTACAAAGAGAGGCAGTGTGCTGTGAGACCACTAGCAAGGACAGGCTGATGACAGGGCAAACTTGCAGTTAACAGGATGAGTTAGAATGTAAAAGGGGGACAAAATCAAAATGGGTGATGAATACGGGACTGAAGGTGTTATATTTGAATGCACACAGTATATGGAAGAAGGTAGATATAGGAGGGGTGATTGATAGGTTCGTAGCTTAAGGTAGAAGGAATCAATTTTAGAAAACCTAGCACTTTTATTTTTCACCCTCCCCTAGTGTTGCCACCGTGTTCTCATGGGCCTCCTTGGGTGATAAGCCTTTGAGAACGAGGTAGTGGATGACTGCACGAAGGCCGATGTTGTCCATTTTCTCAGACAGTGCTTACTTTCAATTTTCAATTATCTGAAGCAGAAATACCACAAAAACTTCAAACTTTCTGCACAATCACTCAAAGAGTTGAACTGCATGTGCATGTAACAAGAGCTGTATAACTCATCTCCTTCTACCTTAGGCCACAAAATTATCAATCACCCCTGCTGTGGACCACTTTCGGGAGGTCCAAGGTGTCGATTTCTACAAAGTATGCTCCACGATCGCTGGACTAAGTGTGTAAATGTAGGAGGGGACTATGTTGAAAAGTAAATGTGCTAGGTTTTCTAAAATTGACCCCTTCTACCTTAGGCCACAAACTTACCAATCACCCCTTGTACTTGTAGCATAGTTAGAGATTGGCAGGTATGATGTTGTGGGCATCACTGAGTCATGGCTGTGGGAAGATTATACCTAGCAGCTTAACATCCAAGGATACACATTGTATTGAAAGGACAGGCAGGTAGACAAGGGGTCGGGGTGGATCTGTTGTCAAAAATGAAATCAAATCATTGGAAAGAAGGGCATTAAATCAGAAGGTGTAGAAACATTTTGAATAGAGCTACAGAGTAAAAAGACCTGGATGGGAGTTATATAGCGAACACCAAACAGTAGCAAAGACAAGGTCTACAAATTACAATGGGAGATAGAAAATGCATGTCAAAGAGGAAATGCTATCATAGTCATGGGATATTTCAATATGCAGGTGGATTGAGAAAATCAGGATGGTGCTGGAACTCAGGAGGGGGATTTTGTAGAATGCCTATGAGATGGCTTTTCAGAGCAGCTTGGGGTAGAGCCCACGAGGGGTATCGGCCATTCTGGATTGGGTGGTGTGCAGTGAACCAGAACTTAAAGTAAAGGAACCCTTAATGAGCCAGTGATCATAATTTGATAAAATTCACTCTGCAGTTTGAGAAGCAGAAGCTAAAGTCAGATGTATGTATCAGTATTACAGTGGAGTGAAGGGAATTACAGAGGCATGAGAGAGGAGCTGGCCAAAATTGATTGAACATTAACAGGGATGACAGCAGAACAGCAATGTCTGGAGTTTCTGGAAGCAATTCAGAAGGTGCAGGATAGATACATGCTAAGGAAGGGAGAAATTTTCTAAAGGCAGGATGATGCAACCATGGCTGACAAGGGAAGTCAAAGCCAACATAAATGCAAAAGAGAGCAAAAAAAAGCAAAAATTAATGGGAAGTTAGAGGGTTGGGAAATTTTTTAAAACCAACAGAAGGCAACTAAAAAAGTCTAAAAGAAAGAAAAGATAGAATATGAAGTTAAGTTAGTCAATAATATTAAAGAGGACAGATACCAAATGTTTCTTCAGATATATAATGTGCAAAAGAGTGGCGAGAGTAGATATTAATCCACTGGAAAATGATGCTAGAGAGGTATGCTAGAGTAATGAGGGACAAGGAAATGGCAGACAAACTGAATCACTGTTTTGCATCAGTCTTCACTGTGGAAGACACTAATAGTATGCTGGACATTCAAGGGTGTCGGGGGCAGAAGTGAGTGAAGTTGCCATTGCTAAGGAGAAAGTGCTTGGGATACTGAAAGGTCTCAAGGTAGATAAGTCACCTGGACAAGATAGTCTACACCCTAGAGTTCTGAAAGAAGAGGCTGAAGAGATTGTGGAGGCAGTAGTAATGATCTTTCAAGAATCAATGGATTCTGGCATGGTTCAGGAAGACTGGAAAATTGCAAATGTCACTTCACTCTTCAAGAAGGGAGGGAAGCAGAAGAAAGGAAATTATAGGCCGGTTTGTCTGACCTCAGTGGTTGGAAGATGTTGGAATCGATTGTTAAAGAGATGATTTTGAGGTACTTGGAAAACCTTGCCTGATAAATCTGTTGGACTACTTTGAAGAAATAACAAGCAAGATAGACAAAGGAGAATCAGTTGATGTTGTGTAATTGAATTTTCAGAAGGCCTTTGACAAGATGCCGCACATGAGGCTGCTTTACAAGTTAAGATTGCATGGTAATACAGGAAAGATACTAGCATGTATAGAGCATTGGCTGATTGGCATTTGACAAAAAGTGGGAATAAAGGGAGCCTTTACTGGTTGGTTCTTGATGACTAGTGGTGCTCCACAGGGGTCTATGTTGGGACCGCTTCTTATTACGTTATATGTCAATGATTTGGATGACAGAACTGATGACTTTGTGGCCAAGATGGATATGATACAAAGATAGGTGTAGGGGCAGGTGATGTTGAGGAAGCAAGAAAGGTATAGAAGGACTTCAACAGATTAGGAGAATGAGTAAAGAAGTGGCAGATGGAATACTGTGTGGGAAGTGTATGGCCATGCACTTTAGAAGAAGAAAAAAAAGCAGAGACTATTTTCTAAATGGTGAGGATATTCAAAAATCTGGGGTACAAAGGGCCTCAGGAGTTCTTGTGCAGGATTCCCTAAAGGTCATTTTTCAGGTTGAGTCTGTGGTGAGGAAGGCAAATGCAATGTTAGCATTAATTTTAACAGGACTAGAACCTAAAAGCAAGGATGTAACGCTGAGGCTTTATAAGGCATTGGTGAGGCATTAGCTGGAGTATTGTGAAAAGTTTTGGGCCCCTTATCTAGGAAAGGATGTCCTGACATTGGAAAGGATTCAAAGGAAGTTCGCAAAATTGATATCAAGATTGAAAGGCTTATCATATGCAGAGTGTTTGATGGCTCTGAGCTAAATCTGTACACACTGGAATTTAGGGGGTTCTCATTGAAACCAAATAAATGTAGAAAGGCATCAATAGAGTGGATAGGATGTTTCCTGTGGTGGGGAAGTCTAAGACTGGAGGACACAGCCTCAAAATAGAAGGGCATCCATTTAAAATAGAGGTTAGGAGGAATTTTTTTAGTCAGAAAGTGGTGAATCTGTGGAATTTGTTGCCCTAGGTGTCTGTGGAGCACAAGTCATTGGGTATATTTTAGGCAGAGGTTGTTAGATTCTTGATTGATCAGGGCATGAAGGGATATAGGGAGAAGGCAGGAGATAAGAGCTGAAAGGGAAATGGATCAGCCATAATGAAATGGTGGAGCAGACTCAATGGGCCCAATGTTTCTGCTATATCTTAAGGTCTTATGGTCTAATCATGGGACAATTTCCAGTGACCAATTAACCTATTAACCAGTAGGTCTTTGAACAGTGTGAGAAAAACTTAGCATCCAGAGAAAACCCACACATTCCATGGAGTGGATGTACAAACTCATTATAGATGAGGTCATTTGAACTCCAAACTCCAACACTCCAATCTGTGATAGCATTGCACTACTACACTACCGCGGCACCCCGATGATCTTCTCTCATTTAGGAAATACCTACATGAAATTGCCAACATTTTAATGGGAGAATCTCAACCAAGAACAACACCATTGTGGAATCCTCCACTATTAATATCTTTGGGTGACCTTTGATCAGAACCTTAACTTTAAATATTCCTCAGTTTCTCCTGACTCTGCGATGAGGAATTCAGATTTTAAATCTTCAAAGTCTTTCCATCTTCAACAAAAATTTAGGAGTAAATAAGTGCAACTTCAACCAGCAGAAATTCTCAGCAAACTAGAGAACAGTGATAGGGAGAGAAACAGTTAGTATTTCAGGTCAATGGAAGGAATCAAACTGAAAGTCAACTTCTTAAGTGCTGCATTAGACCTTTGCCCCTCAATAAAGGCATCAGACATCATAATTTCCAATGATAATCTCCATCCATAATTTCTTGCTTCTTAAGCTCCTGAACCTTATTCTCTCCCTTCACCTCCTAGCGACTCCATCTATCCCTGTGGTCTGACCCTTTCACTATTCCTTCTGATCTTACCTTCTCTGATTCTGAATGATTGATTGGTCCTCATCAAAGGCCTCTGCTTTATCTTTGAATATCTTCCTAACTCAATAAATTCAATGCCTGTGGCAACGCCAAGCTCTTCTGATGCTTTCAGTTTTGTGCCCATTTCTTTAGCCAGGAACCTTCAAGGCTGATTGTGGACCCTTTCTCCTGTCTTCAGAATTCCTGGTCACCAAGATTAAAGTAGGTTGGAGAATACCTAAACCTTGCCTCTCACCTCATCTTGCTGGCCTTGTCACCACTATACTCTCAGTCCTGGTGTTGGGTCTTGACCGAAAATGTCAGCTATTAATTTACCTCCATGGAAGCTGCTTGACTCTGTTAGCTCCTCCAGAAGTTTGTTTTTTTTTAACTGGAGAATTAAAGTAATGGGCTACTGGAAGCTTAGGGTAACTCTTGTGGGAGGAATGAAACCCACAGACTACCACAACTATCTGTTCCATCAAAGATCAAGGTAAACTCAAGGAACTCCTCCTCTGACTGGCCATATTACAGCCCTCAGTATTTAATATTGGATTCAATAACTTCAGGCAAACTTTTCCTTCTTATTATGTTATTTCTGATATTTTTGTTTATCAACATGTAACATTAATACAGTTTATCTCCCTCCACAGATGCTGACTTGCCTTCTGGGTCTTTCCAACATCTTATTTTATGTCAGGTATCCAGCAAATGTATATCACAACTTAGAAACATTTTCTCCTCTCTACTTTGTCCTTATTCAGTACCATCTATCTGCATCACTTCTGAGCTGATTAGATTCATTAATTATCGCTGTTATTTCTGTCACTCTCCGTTGGTCACACACAAATTTCCTCAGACGGACCATGGCAAGCTTTCTAACTGGCTGCATCCCACCTGACATGAGGGGTCTATTGCACAGGATCGAAATAGTCAGCTCCATCATAGACACTAGCCTCTGCGGTATCCAGGACATCTTCAAAGAGCAATGCCTCAAAAAGGTGGCGTCCATCAATAAGGATCATCACTCTGGTCATGTCTTGTTCTCATTGCTACCATCAGGTAGGAGGTACACAAGCCTGAAGGCACACACTCAACAATTCAGGAACAGCTTCTTTCCCTCTGCCATCTAATTTCTGAATAGACATTGAACTCATGAACACTATCTCACTACTTCTTTACTTTTGCACTACTTACTTAATTGAACTACTTAATATATACACTTACTGTAATTCACATTTTTCTATTATTATGTACTGCATTATACTGCTTCTGCAGAGTTAATAAATTTCACCACATATGCCAGTGATTCTGATTCTCATTCTCCACTCTATTGCAGATTCCTTTCGTTTTCTCCTATTATTTTACTTAAAAATGTAAAAATAAATGAACTGTGAATTAAAGCAGGTTTATTGATTTAAAATTGTCAATGATAGACTTTTACTCCAATTTTGTGCAAAATTCAAATCAATAAAAAATAAAATAAAGGATGAAAACTGAGCCTCTGTTTGACCCGTCACAACAATTAATTAAATAAATCATGCCAGGCTTATCTACTGAGGTCTGATTTGGATGATCTTATGAACTGCATTTGCCACTGGTTTGTCCACTCCCTTAATCTGTCAATGCTCTTTTGCAATTTTTTTTGTTGCCAACTATGTTATTTACAGTACAATCTCAGATACATGATTTAGAAACTTGGGCAGGTGACCAGGAATGGAAATTCTTTTAAAAATGGCAATGGTTACGATTGGCTGAGCTACCAAGTTGTGTCAAGTATTGAACTGCATATTGTCAATCCAAAAAATGTTTTTTGACAGAATGTTGCCGGAAACTAAATAATTTCTATCAATTATTGGAGCATTTTAATTCGTGTTTTACTAACCAGCGTTAGAAGGAGGCGGCAGGCAACAACATTGAGTGGGCTGACGGCTCGAGGGACGAGCAATGCAGGTGACGGATCAACAGAAGTGAAAAAAAGTTTTGTCAAATATTGGTTTTAAGAAAGGGAAACAATTACTTCCATTTAAAAGTGAATAAGCCTGGACTTGCAGAAAGACTATCCCGTAAATAGCTTGACATATGCAGCTGTGGAAAGGATGAAGCTATCACGAGTACCCCGTTACGTTGTTTTGTACAAACTGTCTCAGACTTCCTGTTGCGCTGACGAGGGAAAGAGACGTGATATAGGGAATTGCACGAGATTATGAATCCAACTCTAGACTCTCGTTGAAAGGAAATGTTTAAGAATCATCTTCTTATTTATATAATACAACACAAACCGCTACAAATTACAGACAATTCGAAAACAGAGTCTTTGCTGGTATTTCGCTCAAAAGAGAACGTCTTGGATTTGAATTCCTCACAGATTTGGACCACCCCCACCGTTACTAATGTGAAGAGCCCTCCCCTTCGAGGGAAACAGCGCTCTCTGGAGGCTTTTGTAAGATCTGTCAGAAAGCAAAGAGAGATCCCATTTGGGGCTTAAGCTTGTTCTACCCTGACAGCTGTTTGATTACATTGTCCAACTCGTATTATTTACCTTTTTTTCTAGATAGGAATTTATTTTTATACATAATAATGCCATTTTGTAAGAGAGTCGTGCGTCCTGTGCAAGTTTGCCGTTTGCACGGCCAGGGAAGAACGCTGTCAACCTTGGAGAATCTGCTCGATGTCTCCAGCTTTACTTTGGGAAGTGTCCTGAGGCAGCTCTCGGCTCTGGCGAAGGAAGCTGTGAGCGTGCTGGAAGAGATTGAGCTGGAGATCGGATCTGTGTGCCACCGGGCGCTGCTGCTGGAGGTCCGAATCATCGGTTTGCACAGATACGTGTCAGCCCTGTCTCTGCGACCTGCTACACCCTGTGAGTACCAGGCAACAACATCTGTCCAGCTCCTTCATTAAATGGAAGGGTGGGGCGATGTTTTCACGAGAAATCATTTACCAAACTTTCTTCATTATAGAGATGGAAAATCCATGTGTTCGCGTATTTACTGTGGTATTTTGCCTGGGAACTGGAGTGTTTTGGTATGATTTGTTGATACCTCACTGATTGATTGAATACGTTTCCTTAATTCTGTTATGTTTAATGAGCGCCGAATTGTGGCAGTTCTTGCAGGAAAACAGTAAAGGAATCACGATTACATGCTTAGATATGATGCATTATTTGAG
The DNA here is from genome assembly GCF_048418815.1 of Hemitrygon akajei. Taxonomy (NCBI): domain Eukaryota; kingdom Metazoa; phylum Chordata; class Chondrichthyes; order Myliobatiformes; family Dasyatidae; genus Hemitrygon; species Hemitrygon akajei. Next base: position 47,666,677 of record NC_133133.1, read on the forward strand.
TTCTATTACTTTGTGAATGAATTTGTACTGTTAGGCTACTTCTGGGAATCGTTACGGGTTCAGGACTGTCTCCCGGCTGAACTATCAGCTTGGTGGAAATTTGTCCTGAATCGTGCAAGGAGATTTGGAGACAACTTAATTTGAATATCCGGTATTCCAATTGCCATCTGACTGATTTACTTGGCCCAGGAAGCGTACAGATTAAATTTTTGATCTGCTTTGAGTTTCTCGATCTCAGCAAGATAGCGACAGGGGAGAGACAGGTTACTCTAGTTCCCCCAGACTACGGCTGAGAGGCAGGATTCCTGCGCTCGACAACATGCCAGTGTCTGTTGCTGACGGTGTTCAAGCTCCTGTGATGATTCCCTGTCTCTGGTAAAAGATCTGGCACGTGATCAAAGTCCACTTTCACTTGTAGGAACTAAACCCAAGGCAGCAACATCCAGTAAGTTGGAGAGACAAATGAAGAGCAAAATTGTTTTTTTATTCAAGTCATTGATGTGTTAAATGGCATTATTACACGGTACAATGGCACACTGGTACAGCTGTGAATTTAGAGACTAAAGAGTTAACTAAAGAGTTAACTAAAGAGAACTCTGCCTGGAGCTTGCATGTTTCTCCAAGTATTTTGGTTTCTTCCTTTATCCCAAGGATTGGCTGCACCAAATTTCCCCCAAGTGTTTTGGTGTATTATAGAATCTGGGTGAAAGTTGATGGCATTGTAGGAAGCATTAAATGGGATTATAGGATACCGGGTGGGCAGAAGAGGCGGAAGGGCTATACTGTACCCCTAATCAGTTGACTGGTTGCATGATAGTCTCCCCTCTATAGAAGGCATAGTAGGGCACTATGGAATAGGTTCCTTGTCCACCTCAGCTCACAAGAATTTTATAATTGAGACTGTGCCTTATCACAAGCATCACAAAGTTCAGGATCTGTGATTTGCATGTTTTTTGTTTAACTGCATAACCAACTCCATAACATATCAAGGCTACTTTCTTCCTGCCTTAATACTGGTTGATTCAAAGGTTAAGTTCAACGTTCAAAGTAAACTTAATATCAAAGAACGTATATGTCACCGAATACTACCCTGAGACTAATTTTTGTGTAGGTATTCGCAGTAAAACAAAAAAAAACACACAAAGACTGACAAATAACCAATGTGCAAAAGAAGACAAACTGTTCAAATACAAACAGACACAGATAATAATGATGATAATGCTGAGAATATGAGTTATAGAGTCCTTGAAAGTGAGTCCTTAGGTTGTGTTCAATGGTTAGTTCAGTGTTGTTCAAAGTGCAAAGTACAAAGTAAATTTATTATCAAAGTACATTTATGTCACCATATACAATCAGGAGATTCATTTTCTTGTGGCATACTCAATAAATCTAGTAACCATAATAAAATCAATGAAATACTGCACCAACTAGGCAAACAGCCAATGTGCAAAAGACACCAAACTGTGCGAATACAAAAGAAAAAATCAATAATAATAATAACAAATAAACAAATATATATCAAGCAATATATATAGCAATAAATATCAAGAACATGAAATGAAGAGTCCTTGAAATTGAGCCAATAGGTTATGGGAACATTTCAGTGATAGGGCAAATGAAGTTGATGAAGTTATCCAATCTGGTTCAAGAGCCTGAAGGTTGAGGGGTAATAACTGTTCCTGAACCTGGTGATGTGGGACCTCAGGTTCCTGTACCTCCTTCCTGATGGTAGCAGTGAGAAGAGAGCATGGCCAGGGTGGTAGGGGCCCTGGATGATGGATGCTACTTTCTTCTGGCAGCACTCTTTGTAGATGTGCTCAATGGAGGGGAGGACTTTTCCTGTGATAAAGGGGGCTTCATCCACCACTTTTTATAGGCTTTTCCATTCTTGAGCATTGGTCTTTCCATATCATGTCGGTCAGGATACTCTCCACTGTGGATCAATAGAAGTTTGGTGTATTCGACTCTGCACCAGATTCAATTGTTCTAATTTACCTTCCACACTGTGTTTACTCAAAGTCATGCAAGGTCCTCTGTCCATGTTTTGAGTCTGCCCAGGTTCTACTCCTCAATACCTTATATTAGCTCCCAGTGTGTCCATACCTTAAATTTAAAAGTCTCATCTTCTCATCTTTTTTGTTGTCCATCATTGGACACGGCAACTTCATTTGTTTAGATTCTGGGCTTCTGAATTTCTTCTTTTGTGTCTTTTCCTTTCCTCATTCCAGATACTCCTTGAAACTTCCAATCTATCTAAGATTTTACTTTATTTCAAGTTTTGTCTAGTTATGATCCTATAAGATATCCTGTGAAATTTAATTAAGGGAGCTATATAATGGGAGGATATTATTGGTGAACTTAATATTGGTATTTCTGCTGCATTGGAATCCTTCTCCCTAAAATTGCTGGATGTGAATCATCCAAAGGCAGAAATCAGTTGATCGAAGTGAGCAATAGAAATAAAACTATCACCCTTGAGTTCAAAGTTCAAAGTTTAAAGTACCAGTGTATAAACGTGATGCTGCCTATACTTCCCATTGGTGTATCCGTTATTAATATTTCTGAATTCCCATTCAAATGAGCTATTTTTGTCAGTAATTGCATCCTATATTGCAGCATTAACATGTGTCTACAAAGCTGCTGAGTTGCAGCATAGCTTCCCTCCCCAAAATTCCGAACCTTCAACTTTGAAGCATCAATTCTTTACACTGTAAATATTACTGAGAACAAAAGCAGATGTCAGATATTTTAAATCTGAGACGTCAAAATACATAGAAAGTACAAGCTAGAAACAGGCCATTTCACTTGACCAGGTTAAGATGGTGCTTGTCCTCCACTGAGCTGCAGGTTTAGTCCAGTCCGTTGTGTCTGTCCTGCTATATCACCTCATCACCCTTCTTTCAATTGCTGCTCTAAGCTTTTATTGAATGTTGGACTGCTCCTTCCTTCTGTCATAAACTCCAGTCATCCATCCATAACCTCACTGTGCCTCACACACAAAATGCTGGAGGAACTCAGCAGGCCAGGCAACATCTGTGAAAAAGAGTACAGTCGACATTACGGGCCGAGACCCTTTTGCAGAACTTGCCGAAGGGTTTTGGCCCAAAAACATTGACTGTACTCTTTGCCATAGAAGCTGCCTGGCCTGCTGAGTTTCTCCAGCAATTTGTGTGTGTTGCTTGTATTTCCAGCATCTGCGGATTTTCTCTTGTTTGGGACCTCGCTGTGCTTGTTGCTTTTATTCTCTTTCTTAAACTTCTGCTTTTCTACCATGATCAATGTTTCCTTGTTTTGGACTGTTCATCACTGGAAGACTTCTCTTTATCTTTACTATTCCCTTTATAATTTTAAACACGATCAGATCACTATTATAGGTAAAAGGACCACAACTATTACATGTTTCTTTATATTTACTGTATATTTTTTTGTTGTACAGGTAGTATCTACAGTCTATTCTCTATTGTTTCAACATATCTTCTATAACTAACACAAAGCTTTCATTTTGATTTATTATTACATTTAAAATGTTATGATAATACCACTTTATAGTATTTGCTTATTGGGCAGATCCACTTAAGATGTTCGTTGAATCATCAGAGAAACTCAAAAAGAGATGAGCTGCAAAATAGCATCTGTGAAAAGAATAGTTCAAGTACTGTTGCAAGGGTGGATTATGTACATGTCATTTGGACAGAAGGAAAACAAATGGAAAATCCCAAAGAGCCTAGAGCTCTGGACACTTTGACTCCATGATCATTTTCCCATGAAACATGCAACATCTGTTCATATCTTCCCACACCATTTCCCTAGCTTCTGTGATTCAGCAGTTTTCATGTGTTATATATGCTGAACATTTTTTTCGTCTCCTCGACATTGGGAGACTCAAGGCACATTGCCAAGCCCTTCCTTTCTGTCTATGCTTTCTGTCTGAATTTGTGGCTTTGTACTTACACTCTTATTCCCCAACCCCACTTCGGCAATTGTTTCTGGCCTCTCCCACTGTTACTTTCCCTGGACATTCTGCCATTCAGCTTGTTGATTATTGACTTTCAGCACCCTGTTTTCTCAGAAGTGGGAGGTGTTGGGAATATATCTGGGTGGAGGATTATTACTGAAAATTTTATTGCACATAACATTTAGTTCTGACCTTTCAGTTTTGGAATGGTGAGGTGCCTGTGTTTGAATTAACAGTTTTGTTTAAATTTTGATCATCCATTCCAATTTCATTGCTGTTACCTCTTTCTGGTTCATTCACAAGCACTTGTCAGATTTGATTTCGATGCCTTGATTAGTTGCATATTTTTCATTGCTTTAGTTCATAATCATTTGTTGTCCTGTGGCAGCTTAGGGAAGTGAACTTCGCAAGCCATCCACAAATTTATTCTTGTTCTGGATTCTCAGAAACTATTATTTAATTCTTTGACTTATCCCTATTGGGACTCTATGTTTCTGACTTGTGAATATTTCATAATTCACATTGACAGGGCTTGCTTTTCTGCAATTTTGATGTGGGATTGAAGATGGAAATATTACTCCTTTTTTAACTTTCTGCATGAAACCTGGCTTGCGTCAGACTTTCAGCATTTTCTACTTCATGTAGATTTCCAACATCAACTTTTTCTTCTATACAAATTTCTCTTTAAATTTTTGATTATAAGCATTTAGCTTTGTTACCATTATAAACATACTCTAAAACAGGAATTTCAGGTAGTAGTGCTTTAAACCCTTTCTTAACATGGTTACTTGATCTTACATGATTGAACAAAAAAGTTATTAAAAGTTAAGTTAACTAACTAGTAAATAATAGGTCAACATCACTTGGACTGATGAAATCACTGCATCATCTCGATAGTCTATTCAGTTAATTCTGATTGCAGGTAACACCCGGAACATACCTTTCATTGAGAAATGTGATGATCTTCAAAAAGCTGATACTTTTTATGTCTTGAATTGCTTGAATTTCCAGCATCTGCAGGTTTCCTCGTGTTTGACTTTTTATGTCTATATTTTTTACATTAACAGGGAGAGGGGAGAGCAATACTTAAAGTGGAGACCATGATCTTCTCTCAAATCATTATAGCCTCACTGAAAGCATATACATTTCACACCTTAAGCTCAAAATATTAAGTCTAAATGCAAATGCAGTAAAGAGTTTATGATATATTATTTTAGAACTTTTGCTAACAAATTCACAATCTAAAAGCTGCAAGAACTCATGTTTAGATCACCACTGCGTGATGAGCATAATGAAGTTAAATCCTATAGCCCCAAGAAATGACCATGTGTTTTGTGATTCACAATTAACCCAACCTCATTACAAGCATTATGCCAACTTCATGCTGCTTGCTTATTTCAATGATTTCAATGTCAGCCTGTGGGAAGTCAACACTAAGAGTCACGGCCAGAGGGCTAGACTGCAGTGTCACAAAAAGTTCAGTGACCTCATACAAGTGGCCAGAATCCAGGATGCATCTGCATGTGTCATGTCCCCCTCACTGAGTCACTGTATTGCCTAATCCATTACACCAACAGCACCTGTAACAGAATTCATTCAGCAAGTTCAGGGTCACTAGATTCACACCATTATGATTATGAGCATCATTCTCACAGCCCTCAAATTTTTGTACATCGTCATCTATTCATTTGTATTACCTGCATCACCCAGACTCACTGCACACCACTCCCTGGAAACGATTCCCCTCTTTTGAAAGCAATTGGAAGCCGTGGAACCTAACTGGAGCTGGGAGCATGTTCTAAGCCTACTGCGGGAAGTAGTTCCATCTCTTATTGTGTTGGCTGTCGCTGATTAGAGTTGAAGCCAATGGAGAAGACAGGATCCTCGGACATAGTTGTCCTCCTTTCTTCCCACCTCCCTTGCCATGTGCTCTCTTCTGTTTATAAATGATAATGGTATTTCTTACTCTGCCTGTTGCCCTCTATCATGACTTAATGCTTTCATGTACTAAGGCACTCAGTATCACACCTAAAACTACCAGTTCAGGCACTGCGACTGAGCATAATTTTAAGGATTTCTCTGATTATCAGTCAGTGATTGTCATTTAGTTGCAAGTGCCCTTCAGTACAGTCTCTGGCATTAGTTGACACACAGTTGTGCTCTACGTGAGCAGCTACTCCAAAATGGTACCGATAATAAACCTCAAAAGCGAGGTTTAAGTGCTGATCTGTACCACTTTAACCAGCTTCATCTGCTGGAACATCCTGCATGCTCCTGCAGCTTCCTACGTCATTCTGATTGGGAGAAGGAAATGAACAAGGAAATACATTCCTGCTCACTCTGCTGCATTCTTTTCTGGAAACCTCTTTTCTGGCTGAATGACACATCAGAGCAAGCCTAAGATTTGTTTTAATATCTGTCAAGGTTAACTGAAAAAAAGGACAAAAGGTGTGTTTACATACTGTTTTCCCAATCAGAGGACATTCCAAAGGGTTTAATTCTTAACTTATTTATCCCTGTTAGTATTACACTGAGTTTGTTCTTTCTTTGGGGTTTTTCCAACTCGGATTGTCACTTCCATTTCGTTCTTGTGCTTTGTCATCTCTTATATATTCGATTGTCTGACTTTGAAAGCTATTCCTTTCCTGACGCAGTTCTAGGCCAAAAGGAGGACAAGGAAAAGTTTAGTGAAGCGTTGATAATTGTAGTATTAATTTCAAATTGAGAAGGAGATGAGAGGGAGAGCGTAAGAGCATTGGATATAAAGTACTAGTGGCACAATATCTGGTATTCTTGCATTCCATCCAAAATAGGAGAGAACAACTGCGGGGTCTAGCATATAAAAGCAAGGGTGCAATGCTAAGGATTTATAAGGCACAAGTGAGGCCTCACTTGGAGTATTGTGAGCAGATTTGGGTCCACTGTCTGAGGAAGGATGTGCTGACATTGGAGAGGGTTCAAATGATTCTGGGATCGGAAGGCTTAACATATGAGGAGCACTTTATGGTTCTGGGCCTGTACTCACTGGAATTCAGAAGAATGGGGGAGGGGATCTCAGTGAAACTCATCAAATGTTGAAAGGGCTCAATAGAGTGGATATGGAGAGGATGCTTCCTATTGTGGGAGAGTCTAAGTCCAGAGAACATAGCCTTAGAATAGAGGGGCGTCCATTGAAAATGGAGATGAGAAGGAATTTCTTTAGCAAGAGAGTGGTGTGAAATTCTTTGCCACATGCAGCTACGGAGACCATGTCATGAGGTATATTTAAGGCAGATTCTTAATTAGTCAGGGCATGAAGGGATATGGGGAGAAGGCAGGAGATTGGGGCTGAGAGGGGAATGGATCAGCCATGATGAAATGATGGAGCAGACTCGATGAGCCAAATTCTGTTCCTATATCTTAGGGTCTTATAGTCTCTTCGGATATGAAAGTACAGTTTAAGCTTTGGGAGAATTTGATTCTGAGTAGGGGTGCTGAGAGATGACAAAGAATTAAAGATTTTTAGGATTCTGTGAAAAATTATTAAGCTGACAATTTTTATTTAATTGTACAATAAGTGGAGAAGAAATATGCATTGATCATGCTGTGATAATACTTGTACCCAGAGTTGTTCTCATCTTTAATAAACTTTTTAGATGATATACATCAACTGCATAACTTACATTACAGATTGGAAGTGGTTATTTTCTCAGTTGGAACTTTGGAAGAATATAAAATAAATGAATGGGTCTTTCAAGGCTGCTTTACTGTTCAATAACATGATGTGAAAGACTGATTGTTTTAGACAGGAGGTCTCCTGAATATAAAATTAAATTCGGCTGGAACTAGCTAACCACAACTAAAGTGAACCTGGCCCAAACCCGAGGAGTTATTGTTTTCTGGATATTGACCTCCGAGCTGGCACATATAGTCCGCACCTGCTGTGCTCACAACAGGTGTGCCAGCTCCAGATCACATCGGGCAGAGGGCAGAAAAGTTAGCAGATAGTTCAAAAGCCAAGGGATAAAGATTTTAAAAACTAGGCAAAAGAAAGAGGAGTTTGTTCAGAAAACATTCTTTCATTTGAGAGAAATAGGAACTGGAATTCCTTCACAGGAGAAGTGGTGGAAACAGAAGCAATTTGTGTCCCCAAAGGAAACTAGATAGGGATAGAGTAACTTTTAGGGCTATGGGGAATGAGCAAGGGAACAGGGCTTCTAGAGATAGACACACATCTGGGATGTAACAATATTGTGATTCTACTTTTACTATTTCTGTACTCCTACAGTTCCCTGTGTGTCTAAATACCAATCACTGTCTCACTTACATAAGTAATTTCTGAACATTCAAAGTCCAAAGAAGTTTGTTCTTCGTGTCACTCCTGGATGGCAGATTCCTCTGTGAGGTTATATGTTCTAGTTCTGAATTTGCAGCTGGAAATAATTCTCCCAGCATCTGCTCTGTCAATTCTTTAAGAATTTTATATGGCTCAGTGAATTACCCTTGCATTCTTTGTTCCAAGGCACATACCCTATTCGAAAGATGGGAAACTGGTTACGCAAAATACCAATAGGACAGCCCACTCCCACACTTGCCAAGTTTGATCATCTGGCTGTACATTTATTCCCAATATCTAGGTAGAGGCTGTGGACTGCGGCACTAGTGATGATGGTCAAGGGATGCAGAGGACCATTTAGAGGACTGCTTTGAATGAGTGAACTGGACCATATTCATGCATTCATCTTCAGATCTGAATGCAAATGCCGTGGTCGTCACTGCTTTCATCGAGACTGATGTGAATGAGTGTGTGCCTTTGAGAGTGTACTGAGTCTTTCCAAGCAAGAACCAATAGATTTACAGTCTGCTGAGAGTTAGATCTGTGGTGTTCATGGTTGTTAATTCAGAATCCTACAAGAGGTCCAGGTACAACCTACAGAAAGCATTGTGAGAGTGAAAAGGTAACTCTGAGTGAAGCTAGAGACAGAATTGGATACACGACAGCTGTGACAGTTTGCATTGTCATTGAGTTCTATATGATAAAACCTAACAATACAAATGACCATGATACTTCACTCCCCGATGTGCTCAACATGTTTATGCACATTGTTAAAATGGAGAATACTACTACACCTGTGCAAATTCCCATAACATCCAGCGACCCGGTGAACTTTGTTTTGATGGCTGATGTCTGAATGTCTTTCAAGAGGGTGAACCCATGCAAGGCACCAGGCCTTGACCGTGTACCTGTCAAGGTATTAAAAACCTGTGTTGAACAACTGGCTGGAGCATCTACAACCTCTCACTCATGGGTTCAGAGGCTCCCACCTGCTTCAGAAGGGTAGCAATCATTCTGGAACCCAGGAAGAGCAGTGTGAACAGACTTGATGACTATTGCCCAGAAATACTCAAATCTAATGTAATGAAGTGCTTTGGCTGTCTGAGCAAAGATCTAGTCCCGCTGCAATTCACCTACCACCACAACAGGTCTACAACGGATGTAGCTAAACTGGCTCTTCACTCTGCTTTGGATAACCACCTGGACAGCCACAGGCTATTTTTATTGATAACAGCTTGCATTCAACATCATCATATCCTCAGTACTAATAATGAAGCTTCAAAACCTGGGCCTCCATACCTCCCTATGCAAATAGATCCTTTGCTTCCTTATTGGGATCGATGATAACATCTTCACCTCGATAATAATCAACACATGTACACCTCTATGAAGCATGCTTAGCGCACTCTTCTCTCTACATTTCTGACTGTGACTAAGTTCAAGTGCCATCTATAAATTCACTGCTGAATCTACCGTTGTTGGTAGAATCTCAGATGGTGATGGGGAGGCTTACGGCAGATTGATGAGACTGCCTGGTTGAGTGATGTCACAACTTCACACTCAAAGTCAGCAAGACCAGGCAATCGTCTGTAGGCTTCAGGATGAGGGAGTTGGGAAAATATACACTAGTCCTAGAGAAGGTATGAGCCGTGGAAAGGGTGAACAGCTTCGTGCTCCTAGGCGCTAATATCTCAGACGGTCTATGCAGAGCCCAGCACATCGATGCAATCGTGAAGAAGGCAGGCCAATGGGTCCACTTCATTAGGAGTTTGAGAAGATTTTTTTATGTCCCCAAAGCTTCTTATAGATTTTTATAGATGTACAGTGAAAGGAATTCTGGTTGCATCACAGACTGTTTCTGACCCTCTAATGCACATGATCATAAGAGGCTGCAGAAGGTTATAGACTGTGCCAGCTCCATCACAGACACAACCCTCTCCACTACTGAAGTAGTGCTTGAACAAGGCATTAAAGTCCTTTGCCATCCGGGACATGCCCTCTTCTCATTACTATCATCAGGGAGTGGGTATTCGAGCCTGAGGAGCTACACTCAGTGATTCGGAACAGTTACTTACCCTTCACAATCAGAGCTTTGAATGGCCTGTGAACCCATGTTATTCTTTTTTTTTGTTTTATGTATTTATTTTATAAAATCTAGATTTTTATGTCTTTGCACCATACTGCTGCTACAAAAACAACAAATTTCATGTCAGATGTCCACGCTAATAAATTTGATTCTCATTCTCATTCATACGCATACTGTGGAAGAGGTCCCGGATATTAACTGCAATTTCTGGCCGCAGACTGCAGTCCAGTAAATAAACCTTCACAATTTCTGGGAGGAAAATCAAACCAGAGTAATGAAATCTCTGACCACAGTCATACAGTGGGTTGGAACTTGCTGGGAGCTGTGGTTAATTTGCGACAATGACCGATACTTACTGTCCAGCTGCTCACCACCTGCTCAACAATGTATGTTAAAATGTGTTAGGTTAGATAATATCCTGTGCAGGATGTACCAGCACCTTAATATTTATAGTTTTGTCTACTTTTCCTTTGTCGTATTAACATTTCATCTTCTGTTTTTATCACATAATCACCTAAAGATTTATTCTGCAGTGCCTTTTGACAATACATTTCCATTCACAAGCTCACGTGTGACTTTTCACATCAATGCAAACTCACATAAATGAACATACAAAGTATGTTCAAAGTACAAAGTATTTTGGCAGTGCCACCAACTCCATGATGTCTAATGTTTTGGTTAAGGATAGTGAAACCAATCTTAAGGCTTTAAAATTATGTTACTTACAGTGAGTAACAGACACAATAGACCTTTGGTCACATTCCACAAGCTGGAGGTCAAGTTATCAAATGCGTTTCTCTCATGAAGGTTCAATGGCAAGAGCACAGATATTTCAAAGGGGAAGTTACCCAATTGTTCATCCCAAATCTTCACCACATCGTAATATGATTTCAAAACACAAAATGCTGGCAGAACTCAGCAGGCCAGACAGCATCTATGGGAGGATGTAGTGACGACGTTTCGGGCCGAAACCCTTCATCAGGAGTGAAGTGATTTATTTTTCTCCAGCATCTGCAGATTCACTTGTGTTGTAATATGATTTCATCTTATTTGAGAGCCTTGGAAGAAGTTTTACTGACCTCATCAATTTTTCATATTATCTGGATTAGTAATTCCCACTTAGCCCATGTGGAAAAGCATAGTAAAGAAAAAAATCTCATTGGAAGGCATTTATTGCTTTCCATGCAAGGCATTATGAGACACAATTGCATTATTTCACATAAGGGTACAAACATTCCAGATCGAAACTACTTTTTACAGTTTCAGAATACCGGCAGTCCATTTAAAATTCATAAACCATGTGCACTGGCTTAAAGTGACCAAATCTATTCACACTTTCAGATTTGATATGATGTTCCTAGATTGTAACTTGAAGTAAGATTAAATCTGAAGCGGTTCAAATCCAAACCATCACTCAAGTAGTTCAAAATGAATCAGTGAACAAACATGCACAGAAAAAGGGTTTGTTCAGGAGAAGGTGCATCCGAGTTATTCATGTTGCAAATACTTTATGCTTTTACTCAGTTTGGAATTCAAATACATGTTCCAATAAACTTCCAATTTCAGGTAGCCACAACCTTGGAGATCTCCTCCCACCATACATTCACTTGTTCATCTTGTTAACTTCTCCCCTTGTTCACCTTACCTCGTTTCATCACCTATTTGACTTCCACCACCTCATTTCCACTGTCCATCATCCCCTCACCTGGTTCCACTTATCACCTAAGAGCCTCTATCTCATCCTTCATTTGTACTGGCAATCTTTCCTCTTCCTTCTCAATCCTGATGCAGGACTTTGACCCAAAACATTGACATATACCTTTTGCCTCAACAGAACTGGCTTGATTCGCAGAGATCTTCCTGCATTCTGTTTTATGTTTTTGTCTATCTTTGCAACAGGGTCATTGACTTCCAAATCAACAGACTGCAATCAGCAAGGATAGACAGCAACGCCTCTACCACAATTAACCTCAACACTTGTTCCTCAGAAGACTGCATCCTGAGCACCCTCTTTACTACCTATACACTCATGACTTAATGGCCAGAGTCTTTTCTTTCTACAAGGTTACAGATGATATCACCAAAGTGGGCCAAATCTCAAATAGCAATGAGTACAAAATAGAGAGCCTAGCTACAAGAAGTCATAGCAATAACTATTCCTTTAATGTCAGCAAAACAAAAGAGCTGGTCATTGACTTCAGGAAGAGGGATGGTGCACATGTTCTTGTTTGTATCGATGGTGCGGAGACAGCGAGGGTTGAGAACTTCAAGTTCTTAGGAATAGCCTTTCCTGGCCCAACCACGTTGACATCATGATCAAGCAAATGCACCAAAACCCCCTCCTGGTTTCACCTTCACCTTGTGTTCCTTCCCTCCCCCCAACTTCTTATTCTGACTGCTCATCTTTTTTCTCCATTCCTGATAAAGGGTCTCGGCCCGAAACATCGGCTGTACTCTTTCCGATAGATCTGCCTGGCCTGTTGAGTTCCTTCAGCATTTTGTGTGTGTTGTTTGGATTTCTGGCATCTGCAGATTTTCTCTTGTTTATCAACACCTCTGCTTTCCTAAGAGTCTAAAGAACTTCAGCATGTCCTCATTGACCCTCACCAATCTTTGTCCATGCATCCTATCCGGACACAGCTCAACACATCACAAACACCAGCATACCCTCCATGCATTCTGTACATACTTCACATTGCCTCAGTAAAGCAGCCACTATAAAGAAAGATCCTTCCCACCCTAGCTACTCTCCCTTCTCACCCCTCCTCTCCTATTGGGAAGAAGGTAGAAAATCCAAAATGCATACACCACTGGATTCAAGAACAGCTTGTATTCTTCTGTTATATGACAAGATAAGATGGACTCTCGATCTTACAGTCAATCTCGTCATGGCCTGGCACTTTATTGTCTGCCTGCACTGCTCTTTCTAGTTAACTGTAGCACTTTATTTTGCATTCTGTTATTACCTGTACTTCCTTGAAATACTGATGTGATTGAATACTCTGTATGCATGGTAAGCAAAACAAAGTTTTTCCACTGTTCTTTGCTACATGCAACAATAAGAAACCAACTTCAAAATTTCCCTCCCAAGGATCGTTTAATGTCCAAGTGTTTTACTGAGTTCAAGCACCCTTTATTGATACAATCCTTACAAGTGCCTTCCTGATATGTGGGAAAGAGCTGAAGTATTTCTTCCATCTCTGTAATCCCAAGACTTGTTCAGCAGATGGACTAATCAGAGTATGCATATACAAATGTTAATTTAAAGGATTAGGTGTAAATAATAATATTTTGAGGAGTGCAATGCAAACTTCAAGTTTGGAAGATCATAAGGTCACCCTGCAGGATGTAATTTTGACACTCAATGTGAAGCACAGTTATTTTTATATTTTTACTTTTATTGAAGGTAGTGATGCTAACTGCAATTGCTGCAAGTTATGCTGTTAGTACTTATGGCTAGAGGATACATTTCTATCTCCGCGATATTTATTTTTGTAGAGATACAGCACAATAAGAGGTCCTCCCTTCCTAACGAGCCGGCACAGCCCAAATACACCCATCTGGCCAATTAACCTACCAACCTGTACGCCTTCGAAACGTGGGAGGGGACTAGAGCACCCAGAGAAACCCGCGTGGCCATGGGGAGAATGTACAAACTCCTTACGGACAGTGGTGCAATGGAACCCATGTCACTGCTGCTATACCACTGTTCTGCCCCAGTATTTTGTCATTAATAATCAAATGAATAAATAATCTAGTTGATTTCAAGAAAGGTAAGAAGATAAGGAAGGAGATGTAAAATCTCTTGGGTATAAAAGTGTCAGCAATTTGTTGCTTTCACACCTGGAACGTGCCTTACTTGGATGACTGCACATCCCATGGGAAAAACAAAGAAAGCCAACACATAAATCTATTACTTGGATGTGTCTACAGACTTCAAAAGTGTTTACTGTCATAGTTCGGCTGGAGGCAAGGTGAATCAAAGTCATCTAAGTCATCAGAATCAGGTTTAATAGCACTGGCATATGTTGTGAAACTTGTTAAATTTATGGCAGCAGTACAATGCAAATACATGATAAAAATAGAAAAAAACTGAATTACAGTAGGTTTATATGTGCATATTAAATAGTTAATTTTAAATAAGCAGTGCAAAAACAGAAATAAAAAAAGTAATGAGGTAGTGTTAATGGGTTCAATGTCCATTTAGAAATCGGATGGCAGAGGGGAAGAAGCTGTTCCTGAATCGCTGATTGTGTGCCTTCAGACTTCTGTATCTCCTTCTTGATGGTGACAACGAGAAGAGGGCATGTCCTAAGCTATCGTGGGTGGGCCCTGAATGTTCTTCAGAGATACTTATTCCACTTGGCTCATCACACCTGTTTTTTAATTGATGTACAGCGCAGAATAGGCCCTTCCAGCCCTTTTAGCCACCCTGCCCAGATTTAACCCTAGAATAATCATGGGACAATCTACAATGATCAATTAACCTGCTAACTGCTCCGTCCTTGGAATGTGGGAGGAAACTGGAGGACCTGGAGGAAGTGTACGGTGGTGGAAATTGTACTCAGGTCACCTGTATTGCAAAGCGTTCTACTAAGCACTGCGTTACTGGGTTACCTACACATGACCAAATCAGGCAACACCCTGTACTTCACTCAGACAGGAATATACAGATCAAAAGAAGTCCCCTTGAACAGACTTTGGAAACCCTTTCTCTTCTTTGTTTTTTTCCATTATTTCTATCCATGTCTATATTTTATTATCACCTTCAGCACACATATGGTTAAATTAATCTGTAACTTGAAAATCTTTGTACGTATTTTCCATGTGTTTGAGAATTAGAGAAATATTTTACCAGTCAATGTTTTGGCCAAGACCCTTCATCAGGACTGGAAAGGAAAGGGGAAGAAGCCAGAATAAGAAGGTGGGAGAGGGGAAGGTGTACAAGGTGGCAGGTGAGGGGGAAGATCGATTGGTGGAGAAGGGGAGGATGAAGAGAGAAGCTGGGAGGTGATAGGTGAAGAAGGAAAAGGGCTGAAGAAAAAGGAATCTGATAGGAGTGGAGGGAGAGTGGACCAGGGGAGTAAGGGGAAGAAGAGCAGCACCAGAGCGAGTTGATGGTTAGGTGAGGTGATGAGAAGGGATAAGAGGGGTTCGGGAAATGGAAAAGAGAGACGGGGGAGGGTGGAGAAATTACAGGTACTGTTCTTTAGAGAAATCAATGCTCATGCTGTCAGGTTGGAGGGTACCTAGATGGAATATGAGGTGTTGCTCTTCCAGCCTGAAACTAGCCCCATTGTGGCAGTAGAGAAGGCCATGGACTGACATGTCAAAATCAGAATGGGAAGTAGAATAAAAATGGGTGGTCACCAGGAAATTCTACCTGCTTTGCTGGATGGAGCAAAGAAGCTTGACAAAGCAGTTCCTCAATCTATGTTGGGTCTCACTAATATAGATGAGGCCACACTGGCAGCATCGGATACAGTAGATGACCCCTACAGACCGGAAGAGTTGTTTCTGGCCTCCCCTATTTTGGTCACACCCCACATAGATTGGAATACAGCTTCATTGAGAACCTTCTGTCCATTCGCCAAAACAGGTGGGATTTCCCTGTGACCATCCATTTTAATTCTACTTCTACTACTCATTCTGACATGGTAGTCCATGGCCTCCTCTCACCTGGGTTCAACTATCACCTGCCACGTTGTACTCTTACCCCACTGCCCACCCTCTTATTCTGGCTTCCATCCCTTGCCTTCCCAGTCCAGATGAAGGGTCTTGGCCCGAAATGTTAACTGTATTCCTTTCCATTGATGCTATTTGACCTGTTGAGTTTCTCCAGTATTTTGTGTGTTGCTCTCCATTTCCAGCATCTGCAGAATGTCTTGTGTTTAAACTGTTTTATCACTCGCCTTTTCTATAGGGAGCAAAATCATGTACAAGCAACACACACAAAAAGCTGGTGGAATGCAGCAGGCCAGTCAGCATCTACAGGAAGAAGTACGGTCAACATTTCGGGCCAAGACCCTTCGTCAGGACTAACTGAAAGAAGAGATAGTAAGACATTTGAAAGTGGGAGGGGGAAGGGGAGATCCGAAATGATAGGAGAAGACAGGAGGGGGAGGGGATGAAGCTAGGAGCTGGAAAGTTGATTGGCAAAAGGGATACACAGTTGGAGAAGGGAAAGGGTCATGGGATGGGAGACCTAGGGAGAAAAAAAGGGGGAGGGAAGCACCAGAGGGAGATGGAGAGAAGGGAAGGAGTGATTGTGAGAGGGGCAGAGAGAGAAAACTTTTCAGCTCTTAGCTTCAACCCTCCCCTCCTGTCTTCTCCTATCATTTTGGATCTCCTCCTCCCCTCCCCCTCCCACTTTCAAATCTCTTAATATCTCTTCTTTCAGTTAGTCCTGATGAAGGGTCTCGGCCCGAAACATAGACTGTACTTCTCCCTATAGATGCTGCCTGACCTGCTGCGTTCCACCAGCATTTTGTGTGTGTTGCTTGAATTTCCAGCATCTGCAGATTTCCTTGTGTTTGTGTTTTTAGAATCATGTACAAAGCACATTTATCAACAAAAATATATTTAATACAATTTATAAGGTATAGTGAATGATTTATTGCATGCGAATAGTTCTAAAGGCATTTTAGAGATGAACTGTAAATGCTGGCTAAGCTAGCAATGCTCACCATTGCAACAATGAATAAATAAATAGAATAGAAACCAAATTTCCATCTTGTATCATAATGGAACTGCCAAAATAGTCCTTTTAAAATTTTTCGAAAGAACTTTTGCCAAACACTTATCTTGAACAATTCCAACACATAACTGTTCATGTCTGTAGTAAAGCAATGCTCATACCATTATGTAATATGCAAGCCTTTAAGCCTTTTGTGAAATTGTTGACTCTGGCACTGGCTTTCTTCCTTTCCCCATGTATTCATTTATCCATCTAAATGAGATCTGCAATAAGAATGCAAAAATGTTTCAGTTCTTCCATGTCTGAAATGAAGTTATTGGCACTTCTATCACATTCTGAGCTCCATATTTACGTAGAAATATAAATGTTAACCATCCCTTTGCCTCCACAGACGTTGCTAGACCTGCATAGTTCTTTTAGCACATTATCTTTTGCTCCAGCTTAGATCATCTGCAGGCTCTTGTGCCCCTTTCTTGTATTCATTTGGTTTATAGATATACGTGTGTCAAATGTTATTTGAACTTTAACATTTTGCTCATTCTGAGCTCTAAGTGCAGAAACTTATTTCTATTTTCTTATTACTTGATTTAGAGTAGGTCAAATCAAATCTACTGTCAGAGCTCATTTTTGGCCAGAACCCAGAAACAGTGGAATTCTGCAAATCCCCAGGATTTTTACTCCCTGGTACAAATTGCATGATTGAGACTCATATTTGGGCATAGCCTAATCTTTATTTTGTATCCTAGTTCATTTCCTTAGCTCTTTTAATTCTTAATGATGAAAGGTGATCTGAAACCTTTCTTAATGGCCAAAAGCTAGGCTAATGTTAGAAAGATAAGACTTGCTTTGCACTACAGTAACTGGCCTCAGGAGAACATCCTTAACTGGATTAAAAACATTTTTCTATTTCCTAAAGCAGCTACCCTGAGCATTCCCAGAATAAAATCTGACAAAATCTTGTGGTTATATTCTTTCAGCCTGTTGAAGAAGCGTTGGTGGCCCAATTACTGGTGTCAATCTGTATTTAGATAAATGCCAGCATATTGCAGTTCACTCTATAGCTGCATCATTCATGGCAGTTGCCTGTTCATTCACACATGATGAATAGGACTGTTCTGATCATCAACAATTCTCACCCTCCTCCTATGATCTCCATCACAGAAAGTTTCCCTGAGGATTGTCATTTTTAGGATTTTGCTTAGGCCTCCTTTTATAGTCCTATCAGTTCCAGATTTCCACTTATTTCAGATTCATTAAACTTCTGCATTACTTGTGGTTATCTTCAAGAAAATTTCCTTTTTTTTTTGTTGGACACAGCTTAATAAGGCTGAGTGACTTTTGGCCTAATTGGCATACACTACGGGAGGGAAGCAATTCTCCTTAAGTGTTCCTTGATAATAAGCTTCATAATCATGGCACTGATTTCCTGGCAAGTGGAATCAGCAAAGTTAAAACATATTTCTTGTGACTGGGTTCCATTTTTTTGGCAACTTCCTATAAAGTTGAGCCTAACTGATGGGATATAAAACTTTATTTTTCCCTTTATGATGAACTCTGCTGGAACTATTCACTGTCCATTTTTTACTGGGTGTGCAATTCCAGAACAAAACTACACCTAATTTGAAATTATAAAATGGAATGTAGATTGACAAACTCAGTCACGTCTTTTAAGGGAGGAAAATGTGGGAAGTGGAAACTGCTTTACACTTTGTTGTACTGTACATCTGGGTCCAGGGTTCAATCCTAGCTTGGTGTTTGTCAAACTTCTCGGTTTCAACACTTCTCTCTCCAATTCTAACCTCACTCCTTCTGAATGCTCTGTTCTCCACTCCTTCCCTCCGCACTAATCCTAACCTTACCATCAAACCCGCCGATAAGGAGGGTGTAGTAATCTGGCGTACTGACCTCTATCTTGCTGAGGTCCAGTGACAACTCTCAGACACCTGCTCCCACTTATCCCTCGAACAGGACCCCACTAAAGAGCATCAGGCCATTGTCTCCCACACCATCACCAACCTTATTGACTCTGGGGATCTCCCATCCCCTGCCACCAACCTCATAGTTCCTGCATTCTGTACCTCCCATTTCTACCTTCTACTCAAGATCCACAAACCTGCTTGTCCAGGTAGACCCATTGTTTCAGCTCGTTCCTGCCCCACTGAACTCATATCTGCATACCTCGATTCTGTTTTATCACCCTTAGTTCAGTCCCTTCTTACCTATATCCAGGATGCTTCACACACTCTGGAACTTTTCAGTGATTTCAAGTTCCCTGGCCC
Organism: Hemitrygon akajei; assembly: GCF_048418815.1. Classification (NCBI taxonomy): domain Eukaryota; kingdom Metazoa; phylum Chordata; class Chondrichthyes; order Myliobatiformes; family Dasyatidae; genus Hemitrygon; species Hemitrygon akajei. The sequence goes on from NC_133133.1 coordinate 47,686,009, forward strand.
CCATCATCTTATCTTCACTATGGATGTCCAGTCCCTATACACCTCCAAACCCCACCAGGAGGGCCTCAAAGTTCTCTGTTTCTTTCTGGACACCAGACCCAACCAGTTCCCTTCCACCAGCACTCTCCTTTGTCTAGCGGAACATCCTCACTCTTCAGAATTTCTCCTTAGGCTCCTCCTACTTCCTTCAAACAAAAGATGTAGCCACGGGTATTCATGTGGTTAGCCTGCCTTTTTGTTGGCTACGTGGAACAGTCTATGTTCCAAGCCTACACTGGTGTCTGTCCCCCACTTTTCCCATGCTACGTTGACAACTGCATTGGTGCTGCTTCCTGCACCCGTGTTGAGCTCATCAACTTCATCTTCTTCGCCTCTGACTTCCACCCAGCCCTCAAATTTACATAGTTCTGACATCTCCCTCCCCTTTCTCGACTTCACTGTCTCTATCTCTGGAGACAGCTTATCTACTGTTGTCTACTATAAACCCACAACTGTCACAGCTACTAGACTATACCTCTTCTCACCCTGTTAATTGTAAACTTGCCATCCTCACCTCTCAATTCCTTCACTCTCAGGATGAGGCTTTTCATTTCAATGAAGATGTCCTCCATTTTCAAAGAAAGGGCTTTCCCTTCCACCACCATCAATGCTGCCCTCAATTGAATCTCTTCCATTTCACTCCATCCTCCCACCACCCTACCAGGGATAGGGTTCCTCTTGACCTCACCTACCACCCCACAAACCTTTGCATCCAGCACATAATTCTCTGGAACTTTCACCATCTCCAATGGGATCCCACCACCAAGCACATATTTCCCTCCCCCCCACCACTTTCTGCTTTCCATAGGGATTGCTCCCTATACAACTTCCTTGTCCATTTGTCCTTCCCACTGATCTCCCTCCTGGCACTTCTCCTTGCAAGCAGAACAAGTGCTACACCTGCCCCTATACCTCCTCCCTCACTATCATTCACGGCCCCAAACTGTCCTTCCAGGTGAGGTGACACTTCACCTGTGAGTCTGTTGGGGTGTCTACTGTATCCAATGCTCCCAGTGTGGCCTCCTGTATATCGATGAGTCCTGATGTAGATTGGGAGACTGCTTCACTGAGCACCTACACTCTGCCTCCCAGAAAAATTGGGAGCTCCCAGTGGCCAACCATTTTTAATTTCATATCCAATTCCTATTCTAATATGTCAATAAATGGCCTCCTCTACTGTCACTATGAGGCCCCACCCAGGTTGGAGGAACAACACCTTATGGTAGGTTGTTTGGCCACTATAAATTGCCCCTTGTGTATAGTTGAGTTGTTAAATCTAGGGATAGGTATGGATGAAAATGTGGGACAAATTGAAAATGCCATGAGTGTAGGATTTAAGTAGTAGGTAGTTGGTAGTGAGCTAGAGGGCTTGGTTTCAGATTTATTTCTTTCTATGCCCTGAGAGTTCCAGATGCTTAACATTGGTTAAAAATATATAATATGCTTTTTCATTCATCTCAGTGTACGGGCTGCTCCCTACTGGACTTACTTCAGTCAGGAGTAATTAGGAATTCTTCCATTAATATTAAGATGGTTTAGGCAGCCCACCAGAACAGACAATCTCTCCTTATCACGAGTGCTTGACCACATAGAAACATAGAAAACCTACAGCACCACACAGGCCCTTCGGCCCACAAAATTGTGCCGAATATGTTCTTACCTTAGAAATTACTAGGGTTACCCATAGCCCTCTATTTTTCTAAGCTCCATGTACCTATCCAAAAGTCTCTAAAAAGACCCTATCGTATCTGCCTCCACCACAGTTGCCGGCAGCCCATTCCACGGACTCACCACACTCTGAGTAAAAAACTTACCCCTGACATCTCCTCTGTAACTACTCCCCAGCACCTTAAACCTGTGTCCTCTTGTGGCAACCATTTCAGCCCTGAGAAAAAGCCTCTGACTATCCACACGATCAATGCCTCTCATTATCTTGTACACCTCTATCAGGTCACCTCTCATCCTCCGTTGCTCCAAGGAGAAAAGACCGAAATCACTCAACCTGTTTTCGTAAGGCATGCTCCCCAATCCAGGGAACATCCTTATAAATCTCCTTTGCACCCTTTCTATGGTTTCCACATCCTTCCTGTAGTGAGGTGACCAGAACTGAGCACAGTACTCCAAGTGGGGTCTGACCAAGGTCCTATATAGCTGCAACATTACTTCTGGGCTCATAAATTCAATTCTATGATTGATGAAGGCCAATACACTGTATGCCTTCTTAACCACAGAGTCAACCTGCGCAGATGCTTTGAGTGTCCTATGGACTGGGACACCAAGAACCCTCTGGTCCTCCACACTGCCAAGAGTCTTACCATTAATACTATATTCTGTCATCATATTTGACCTACCAAAATGAACCACTTCACACTTAACTGGGTTGAACTCCATCAGCCACTTCTCAGCCCAGCTTTGCATCCTGCCAATATCCCGTTGTAACCTCTGACAGCCCTCCACACTATCCACAACACCGCCAACCTTTGTGTCATCAGAAAACTTACTAACCCATACCTCCACTTCCTCATCCAGGTCATTTATAAAAGTCACGAAGAGTAAGGGTCCCAGAACAGACCTCTGAGGCACACCACTGGTCACCGATCTCCTTGCAGAATATGACCCATCTACAACCACTTTTTGCCTTCTGTGTGCAAGCCAGTTCTGGATCCACAAAGCAACGTCCCCTTGGATCCCATGCCTCCTTACTTTCTCAATAAGCCTTGCATGGGATACCTTATCAAATGCCTTGCTGAAATCCATATACACTGCATCTACTGCTCTTCCTTCATAAATGTGTTGAGTCACATCCTCAAAAAATTCAATCAGGCTCGTAAGGCATGACCTGCCCTTGACAAAGCCAGGCTGACTATTCCTAATCATACTATACCTCTCCAAATGTTCATAAATCCTGCCTCTCAGGATCTTCTTCATCAATTTACCAACCACTGAAGTAAGACTCACTGGTCCATAATTTCCTGGGCTATCTGTACTCCTTTCTTGAATAAGGGAACAACATCCACAACACACCAATCCTCCAGAACCTCTTCCGTCCCCATTGATGATGCAAAGATCATCGCCAGAGGCTCAGCAATCTCCTCCCTTGCCTCCCACAGTAGCCTGGGGTACATCTCATCCAGTCCCGGTGACTTAACCAACTTGATGCTTTCCAAAAGCTCCAGCATATCCTCTTTCTTAATATCTACATGCTCAAGCTTTTCAATACACTGCAAGTCATCACTATAATCACCAAGATCCTTTTCCATAGTGAATACTGAAGTAAAGTATTCATTAAGTACCTCTGCTATTTCCTTCGGTTCCATACACACTTTCCCACTTTCCCACTTTCACACTTGATAGGTACTATTCTTTCACGTCTTATCCTCTTGCTCTTCACATACTTGTAGAATGCCTGGGGGTTTTACTTAATCCTACCTGCCAAGGCCTTCTCATGGACCCTTCTGGCTCTCCAAATTTCCTTCTTAAGCTCCTTCCTTTTAGCCTTTTAATCTTCTAGATCTCTAACATTACCTACTCTCTGAACCTTTCGTAAGCTTTTCTTTTCTTCTTGACTAGATTTACTATAGCCTCTGTACATCACAGTTCCTGTACCCTACCATAACTTCCCTGTCTCATTGGAACGTACCTATGCGGAACTCCACACAAATATTCCCTGAACATTTGCCAGATTTTTTCCGTACCTTTCCCTTAGAACCTCTGTTCCAATTTAAGCTTCCAAGTTCATGCCTGATAGCCTCATAATTCCCCTTACTCCAATTAAACGCTTTTCTAACTTGTCTGTTCCTATCTCTCTCCAATGCCATTGTAAAGGAGATAGAATTATGATCACTATCTCCAAAATGCTCTCCCACTGAGAGATCTGACGCCTAACCAGGTTCATTTCCCAATACCAAATCAAGTACAGTCTCTCCTCTTGTAGGTTTATCTACATATTGTGTCAAGAAACCTTCTGAACACACCTAGCCAACTCCATCCCATCTAAACCCCTTGCTCTAGGGAGATGCAAGTCGATATTTGGGAAATTAAAATCTCCCATCATGACAACTCTGTTATTTTTACACCTTTCCAGGATCTGTTTCCCTATCTGCTCCTCGATATCTCTGTTACTATTGGGCGGCCTATAAAAAACACCCAGTAAAGTTATTGACCCCTTCCTGTTTCTAACCTCCACCCTCGTAGACTCCTTAGACAATCCCTCCATGATGTCCACCTTTTCTGCAGCCGTGACACTATCTCTGATCAACAGTGCCACGCCCCCACCTCTTTTGCCTCCCTCTCTGAAACATTAGGAATGAATGTTCCTAACATTAGGAATGAAGTAACCATTCCTGTCCCTGAGTCATCCAAGTCTCTGTAATGGCCACCACGTCATATCTCCAAGTACTGATCCACTCTCTAAGCTCATCCACTTTGTTCACAACACTCCTTGCATTAAAATAGACACATCTCAAAACATTGGTCTGAGCGTATCCCTTCTCTATCACCTGCCTATCCTCCCTCACACACTGTCTTCAAGCTTTCTCTATTTGTGAGCCAACTGCCTCTTCCCCAGTCTCTTCAGTTCAGTTCCCACCCCCCAACAATTCTAGTCTAAGCTCTCCCCAATAGCCTTAGCAAACCTCCCTGCCAGGATATTGATCCCCCTGGGATTCAAGTGCAACCCGTCCTTTTTGTACAGGTCACACCTGCCCCAAAAGAGGTTCCAATGAACCAGAAATCTGAATCCCTGCCCCCTGCTCCAATCCCTCAGCCACACAGTTGTCCTCCACCTCATTTTATTCCTATACTCACGGTCACATGGACTGGTAGTAATCCCGAGATTACTACCTTTGTAGTCCTGCTTCTCAACTTCTTTCCTAACTTCCTGTAGTCTGTTTTCAGGACCTCTTCCCTTTTCCTACCTATGTCATTGGTACCAATATGTACCACGACCTCTGGCTATTCTCCCTCCCACTGCAGGATATCGTGGATGCAATCTGAAACATCCTGGACCCTGGCACCTGGGAGGCAAACTACCATTCGAGTTTCTTTCTTGCGTCCACAGAATCGCCTGTCTGACCCCCTAACTATAGAGTCTCCTATCAATACTGCCTTTCTCTTCCTTTCCCTAACCTTCTGAACCACAGGGCCAGACTGTTGCTTCCCCCAAGTAGGCTGTCCCCCCCAACAGTACTCAAGCAGGAGTACTTATTGTTAAGGGGTACAGCCACAGGGGTACTCTCTAGAACCTGACTCTTTCCCTTCCCTCTCCTGACTGTTACCCACTTGTCTGTCTCCTGTAGCCCCGGTGTGACCACCTGCCTGTAACTCCTCTCTATCACCTCCTCACTCTCCCTGACCAGACGAAGGTCATTGAGCTGCAACTCCAGTTCCCTAGCACGGGTCTCTTAGGAGCTGCAGCTCGACACATTGGGTGCAGATGTGGCCGTCTGGGAAGCTGGGAGACTGCATGACTTCCCAAATCTGACACTGAACACAGAACACCGGTCTCACACACCTTCTTCCTTTCCACAATTAACACAGGTAAACCTACCTCACCTTGTCATGTTACTGCCTAAGCCTGTTGAGCCAAAGCCTTATCACTCTGATACCCTCTCACTCCACTGCCCGCTCCGAATGCGGGTAAGTTAATAATTAAACTGATAATTATTTTTCATGGAGTCTGGTGAATGAAAAATTTGCCTACATCTTGGTTGTCAGCGTGTTGCTGAACTATGTGTAGATGATTTAAAGTTATTTTGGTCATCTGCAGCCTTTAACACCTGAGAGTTAAGAATGAAGGTGAACTTAGCAAGGATGGAGAGAGTCAATCCTGCTCGAAGCAACACTTCCCAAATCTCCTCAACTGCAGCTCTGTGCTTGTTGTAAGTGTCTATGACTCCATCCTTCAGCAGCCTGTCTGGGCCAGCCTTGCTGCCATGCCTGGCTGACAGGATGTCATAATGTTGTAAGCCATCTCAATAGCATCAAGGTCACAGGAGCTGAAGGTCAAGAAATTGATGATGGGAGACTTCAATCACAGTTTCATTGCCACCGTCCGGCAAAAGAAGAATACTTTAGGCGATCTTGGAGCTGCTATAATTTGGCCATACTTCTGAAAGGAGACAATTTCAACAGTCGTTAAAGAGGACTGTCTACCACAGGAAAGTCATCAGGAAGGGTCTCCTCTGTTGCTTTCTCCTATTTATTTTGGACTGTATGAGGACTCTCTGAATGTGTGTGGATTCTATGCTTCTAGAATCTTTGCCTCATAACAGGTGCAGGAGAAATCATTAGCAATCATTGCTTTTTATGACCTCAATAAAGTTAATGACTTGAGGAATCAGTAGGGACTTTGCAGTGTCCTCCTCAACTATGGCTACCCACAGAAATTAATATCTATAAGAATGGTATGTAACCATGACCCTAACCAACAGTCCCATAACTTAGTATGTTCTGGTGTCAAGAGAGAATACATCAGAAGCAATGGTATGCAGAAACCTGGGAAAGGACAGCACCCCCTCCAAAGTACCCATCCACACACTCCTTCAGTCACTTCATTCCCATGCCTGAGACAAAATCTGTTGGCCCCACTTTGGCCTTATCAGAAACCTTAGAACCCCTAGAGCTGCAGTAGAAACAAATCACTTTTAATCCCAAGTGATTGCATTAAATTTTATCCCATATTTTAACCATTGCAGTATTGACCTTCCTGAACCATTACATCCTGCCTGAACCAAACAGGGAGGTCTACTAATTAATGGCTGTAGTGCAGTCAAACTGATATAATCCATTTCTCTTTGAAGCACTTGATGGAAGCTGATCCATTTCGTGTTTTGAGGGAACATAGCCCCCATATTTCTGACAGATGCAGTAAGCTAGGTGGTTGCCACAGGAAGTATTTGGAGAGTATGTGAACAAGGAGCACGTGGCTGAGGTGGATGATGCAATCAACAGCATGCACAATATGCTGGAACTGTTTTCAACAGAATTATGTCATATATCCTGCTGTACCCCACCGGCAGGAGTCCAACCTTGTTTTCTTCCACAACAGTTCTTGGCAGAGAGTTGGCTTTTCATTCGCTGACATCTGCTACCTGGGTAACTAGTCTGTCATTCTTATTATTTCTCATACATTTTCCAGCAAGTTATTTTTATTATATCATTTGGAACATCTTCTGCATCTTAATTGTAAATATGTGACATTTGCTTTAGGATGGGTGACATGGGAAATCATATGTATTTTTTTTTAATGCGGCTACGTTTCCTTCATGTGTACACAAGGCACCCTATCATTGGTAGTAACAGTATCCTAATATAGCCAAGTGATTTATGAGCCAGGGTTATAAATGTTAGCAGTTGACATCCACCTGAGGAGTGTCAACACATATTGTCATCTTCTCCTCCCCTGTTGCATGCAGTTTCCATTTAGTCACCGGCGATCCGTTTTTGGAATTTCTGCTTTAATCTTCCGAAGCTCTGGCATTGGAGCTGTGCTTAGCCACACTGTTATAAGTGTAAAGTGAGTAGAGCGGGGGGCTAAGCACACAGGCTTGTGGTGCGTCTGTGCTGATGGAGATTGTGGAGGAGATGTTGTTGCCAATCTGAATTGACTGGGGTCTCCAAGGGAGGACATCAAGGATTCCAATTGCACAAGGAGGTATGAAGGCTTGAGGCTTATTGATTAGCTCTGAGGGGATGATAGATGATAGTGTTAAATGTCGAGCTGTAGTTGAATAAAGGGCATCCAGATGAATACATCTTTGCTCTCCAGATGTTCCAGGGTTGAGTGAAGAGCCAACGAAATGGCATCTGCTGTGGACCTGTTGTCCAAGTAGGCAAATTGGCGCAGATTCAAGTTGCTTCTCAGGCAGGAATTGACATGATTCATCACCAGCCTCTCAAAACACTTCATCACTGAGGATGTAAGTTCAAATGGACGAAAGTCATTGCGGTGTTCTCTTCGTGTACCGCATGGGTTTCCTCTGGGTGCTCTGGTTTCCTCCAATAGTCCAAATATGTACAGTACCAATTGGTAAGTTAATTGATCATTGTAAATTGTCTTATGATTAGGCTACTTTTAAATAGGTGGGGTACTGGACAGCATGGTTCATGGGGTCTGGAAGGGCCTGTTCTGCGTTGTATCTCAAAATAAAAAATAAAATCAATAAAATTCTTTTGAAAGCTGTGGCATCTACTAATTAGCAAAGCAGTGGCCAGAATTGCACCTGAGTGCTTCCAGCCTGGATGAGTCAGTGCTAGTGTGACACAGAGAACAATATCATCAAATCCCAGCGTGACTTTTACCAACAACAGCAGCAACAAATCAGCCTGTTTTAACAGAAGCAATCTGACAATGAAATTTGGATTTCAGAGCAACTGGTATTCATTTTGTTTCCAAAATTAGATTAGAACTTTCTGAAGCTCAGCTAAGAGAAAATGTCGGGTTGGGGGTTCATTTATTTATTTATTTGGAGATACTGCGCAGAGTAGACCATTCTGGCACTTTCAGCTGCACTGACCCAGCACCCATTAAGAATTCCAACCTAATCATGGGACAATTTACAACGACCAAGTAACCTGTCCTGTAAGTCTCTGGACTGTGGGAGGAAAACGGAGGACCTGAAGGAAGTTAATGGAGTCATTAATGGGATAACATACAAACTCCTTACAGACAACGTGGGAATTGAACTCCAAACTCTAACACCCCAAGCTGTAACTATGTCACACTAGCCACTGTGTTACCGTGGGGACATTCCATAGACCCTTCAGGGTGCATATCATTAACTTATAAAATGATTTATCACAATAATGAGTAGCGTGTCACTTTATGCACATAAAAACACACTGCTCAAACTCACCTAGTTTTAAAATTATTACAGCGTCAGTGACCTGCTTTCTGTAAGGAGCTCATACATTCTCCCTACGTCTGCATGGGCTTCCTCCGGGTGCTCCGGTTTCCCACACATTCAAAAGGGAAGGTTAATTGGTTACATGGGTGTAATTAGATGGCGTGAGCTCATTGGACCAGAAGAGCCTAGTACCAACTGTATCCCTAAATAAATAAACAAATAAATATTTACTACTGAAGTTCCTGTTTACTTGCCTTTCTTGCAGATTTTCTTCTTTTCATTTTCCTCCTCTCCTGTGCCTTGCGCTTCCATTTCACTCTCTTGCTCCTTCGTCCCTCCCTTCCTCTATTTGGTTTCCTTGCTGTTTCTCAATTTCTCTGCCCCAGACTTTTCAATTTCTTATGCCTTCACAGTTTCCCTGTGAATTAGTGGAACTGTTCCAGACATGTGGTCAATGAAATTAAGACTGCAAAGTCACAGAAATAACATATTCGTTTTGAGAAAGAATTTTATTCCTTCTCAGAACTGCAAGGGCATGACATATAAACATACTCTACCATCATTATTTGATAGAAATTAAAAATGTTCAATGGGATGTTGCTTCAGGCGGAGTAGTGGAGTCTAAAATCGGCCTAGAAATGGAAACTAAAATGGACCTATGCCAATGTACTTAATGGCAAAGGCTGAATGTTTTGCACAAATGATGGGATTTTCCATTTACACTAAAGGACCTTGGTCATTTCAGGAGTTGTTTGTGAAAGGTGATTTTTGCGACTGTGATACGCAGCCATCCCAGGTGCACATCACATTACCAAAAGGAAATGTTCTCAATTTCAATAGCTGTTAAGAGCAACAGGTTTGAAATGGCTGAGCTTACTCTGGGATAGGTAAGGTGAACACAAGAAATCACTTCCCTGCATGACTGGGCGGTGTACTGGAAATTTTAAGCAGAGCTGCTCTCCCAAAAGGAGGTATAATGGTTTACCAAGAAAGTGTGGATACATCTGGTTTTCTCATGCTCTGGGGAAGAATCCTCACTATACATCACATTCCTGCAGCTTTGTTTCCTATCTTTTCATGTTTGCTTTCTAGTTGAGTCATAGGCATTGTTTATAAGTTTTATATGCACAGTATGAATGGCACCCATTTGTTGTCATAGACATGGTGGGGCAAAGGGTCTGCTTTTGCATTGCAGTGGCAACTATAATCTTCTCTGAATTGAGAAATAATGTGTGCTCTGTGCAATAATGTCTGTCAGTTGGAATGGAAATGTTGATTCTCAATGTGAAGAATAATTTAAAAAAAACACTTTAAAGGAGACATCCGTCAGAATTGAGAAAAACAACACACCTTTCTGGATTTCCTCTCTCAGTATTTGCAAGTTATGGGCGTTATCCTCAAACATATGTAACTAATTGTTTTCAGGGTGAGTGAGTGAGTTTCTCCACAGCTGGCCGCATCCAGTTGTGGAGGTGGGGAATTTTCTGCAGATGCAGGAGGTGGGTTGCATTGAAGCACAACTGCAGCTAGAAGATATTCTCAATGGCTCTAAATGTTGTCTTTCAGTTAGGCTGGCCTGAATGAAGGATTAATTATCAAGCTTAATAGTTAATGCTAACAATTTTTGACTGAATCTTGGCAATTAATCCAATGTCCAGATTCAATAATGAGTCATTAGGCTCTTACTTCAGTGACCTCAACTTTGACTTGTGGAGTTTTAACTGAGGATACGCAGAGGCAGAATTCTTGTGACATGATTTTTTTTCTCCCTAGACTTCATTCCTGAGGCTCTACAGATTGAGCAGCCCTCATTACCCATAGTCCTACACACTTGCGTGAATGGAAGGCTTGTGTTCACATTAAGTCAATTTCCACAGACTGGAGGAAACAGATTAATTTACTTTTGCTTCTTATTTGTGCCTCTATCTTAATGAATCTCTTTTTCTGCTTTAAACATCTCCCCTGTTAATTCATCCCTGAAAATCCTAAATTTGAAGGGATATAAATTAATCCAAAGCACTCTGCCCTTTAATTCAGCATTTATGCGCAGGTATTATTAAGGTGTATCTAAAGAAGATAGATTGTAGCTAAAAATGAAGTCCTAATTAGTATAACTACTAGATAGGTATCTTATGGATAGGGGAATCAAGGGATATGGGGACAAGGCAGGAACCGGGTATTGATAGGAATTGATCAGCCATGATCTCAAAATGGCGGTGCAGGCTCGAAGGGCCGAATGGTCTACTTCTGCACCTATTGTCTATTGTCTATTGTCTAATGCACTCATTGAAGATCCAGGTTATTCTGCCTTTTTTGTGTACTAAATACGTGCGGAGAAGCTTAACTCCTTAATTTGTATTGGCTGTGAGAATTTGAAAACTTTGAAGTTTATTGAATATTAAAAATTTCAAAGATCTGAGATCCTCATCCTTCACTTCTTAAGCTTAGAGCCAATCTCTTTGGAGACATGATATTTACAATTAGCAATAACAGCAGAATAAAATGTTACAGTTACATTGACTGTTCAATGCAGGCAAGCAATGAGGTGCAAAATCATAATAAAATTTTATGAGGTCAAGAGTCCATCTTATTGTACAAGATGTTCATTCAGTGGGATAGAAGATGTCCTTGAGCCTGGTGGGACTTGTTTTCAAGTTTGTGTATCTTCTGCCAGATGGGAAGGGGGAGCAGAGAGAATGTTTGGGATGGGAAGGACCTTTGATTACCTTTGCAGTTTTATCATGGCATTAGAAGTGTAGACAGAGTCCTAAGAGAAGAGGCTTGTTTCTGTGATGTCCTGAACTTGTGCCCAAAACCCTCTGCAGTTTCTTGCCAAGCAGAGTAGTTGCTATATCAAGTTGTGCTGCAGTCATATAGGACGTCTTTATAAAAAAATGGTAAGGGTCAATGGGTCAAGCTGATTTTCTTTAAGCTCCCAAGGAAGTACACCAATTTCCTTTTAAATTCAAATTTTATTAGACAGGTGTCTCATAGATAAAGAAATCTGGAAACTAAAGAGGATTCCAGCACTGCTCTAGGATCAGGAGTATTTTGTTCCACACTCCAAGTTGATTTGATTGCACAATCAATAAGACTGTAAATTTAAAACAAAACCAGAAAATGCTGGAAGTACTCGGAAGAACAGACCATATCTGTGGGAAAAGACACAGTCAGTGTTTCAAGTTGGAGACCCTTCATCAGGACGATTCTGACTAAGGGACTCCAAGCTGAAACTTTGGCTTTGCTTCTGTGCCCACAGATGGACCTGATCTGCTGTGTGTTTTGTGCATTTTTAGATGATCTGATTCCACCCCTCTTACTTTTTTTTAAATTTAGAGAACAGTAACAGGCCCCTCCAGCCCATCAAAACCCACACCGCCCAGTTACACCCATGTGACCAATTAACCTTCTAACGGGCAAGTTTTTGGAATATCAGAAGAACCTGGAGCAGTCAGAATCATGCAGTCACTGGGAGAATGTGTGAACTTATAGACAGTGGTGGGAATTGAACCAGGATTATTGGCACTGTAATAGCACTTCCCAAACTGTACCCATTTGTAAATGAGCTGTTGTACAAAGTTACTGACACTCAAAAACACCTCCAAACAATTGCTGACCACCTTCACTAATCCCCACTGCGTCACAATCAAACATTGCTTTTCTCGCCTCTGATTGGACACCCCTGTGACCTCTGCCCCTTGGCAATTGTCCAAAGCACCAAAGCAGCAGCAGACCTCCTAAGCACAAGAGATTCTGCAGATGCTGGAAATTCAGAGTAACACACACAATATCTTGCAGGAACTCAACAGGTCAGGCAGCATCTATGAAGAGGAAAAGACGTTCAATGTTTCAGGCCAGGATCCCCTTCATCAGGACTCACGAAGGGTCCAGCACTTTGTGAGTGTCAATCAGCAGGACTCTTGTGCCTTTGCTCAATAGTCAACTCCAACCCTAATTTTGAGGTAACAAGATTACTTTCAAAGAAATATATGTACTGACGTACAAAAAAGTACATGAAACCTTTATAGTGTATACCCATGCTCTAACCCACCTGTTTAATGGAAGCATTTCTGTCGTGAAAAAGATAATGAATTCTGACTTTAATCTAGACTGCTGAAGCTTCATTGCAGTTTTAAAAGATAGAATATTGTCTGAGAACTTGGGTATCAAACTTAGATTGGCATAACCAATCTAAAAATGGGTGCCCCAAATTTAGCACTGTAAACAACATGGGAGCTGATTGGTGTAGGATGTTGAGCTGCTAAATCAGTGTGCTTAGCATCTACTTCAGGCCGAGATAATTCCCTACAAACCAGCTTGGCTAGTTTCTACTTCTCGTGCTTATCTTACACATAAAAACAATCTAAACTGGATGTAATGATTGTAGAAATAATCTCTAGGTAAAATAGTACCCAATGAGAAATTAGACTGGAAATGTTATGTTCTGTTTATGTTAGTATGCTCGACATTCTTGTCAGATGCATATCAAATTAGGTTGCTATTCCTTCAATTCAGTTTCTCTCCTTACTGACAATATTTAGAGGTTATAGCTGGAACATACCATGTCATTGAACATCTTTAGGAGTACATTATGCGACTTTATTGCTTTGGATAGATTCTCTGAGAAGCTGACACCTGAGAACTAGAAGCTACTTACTCTCCAATGAGGACTGATGTGTTTTCTCCTGACTTCTCCCTCCTGAAGTCAACAATTAGTTGCTTGGTCTTTCTGATGTTGAGTGCGAGTTTGCTGTTGTGAACTATGCAGCCAGCCGATCTATCGTGCTCCTGTACACCTCCTCATCACCATATAACTTTCGGCCAATGACAGAGATGTCATTGGAGAATTTAAAGCTGGCATTTGAGCTGTGCCTAGATACACAGTCATGAGTATAGAGAGAGTGGAGTGGGTTAAGCATCCATCCTTGAGGGGTGCCTGTATTGGTTGTCTGTAAGGAGGAGATGGCATTACTGATCTATGTTGATGGTAGTTTCCCAATAAGCAAGTCAAAGATCCAGTTGCAGAGGGACAGTGGCCTAGGTTTTGAAGCTTTGTTGTTAGTACTGATGGAAAGGTGTGTCGAACACCAAGCTGTTATTGATAATATGATTCTAGAACGTCCTCCCCATTAGCATCATGACAATGCCTTCGCCGGAAGGACAGGAGCATTCAACAAAGTGGTTCAGTGATTAGGAATAACCATTAAATGCTGCCGTTCCAGATCCTGAAAACTGGAAACAGCATGCACCCTACCTGGACATTTTTGGTGTGGCATGCCCTTGTGAGCTTGAGTTTTCTGATGCTGTCAATAGAGAAGTCAAGTGAAATAGTAAAATGCTGTGGGATTGCTTGGCCTCTTGTGGATGCCCAGACTTTTCTTCCACAGCTGTTGAATGTAATCATAATAAGAACCACAGAAGTACGCTGGTGGTCTTCTGAAGATGACATCTGAGGTCTATGCTTCTACGGGGATATCCTGCTGTTGATAACCAGAAGGTGCAGAATCTTTGATGCTTTTTGCTGAATGCTGCAATGCCTAAGAATTGAAAGGCAGCAGCTAGTGAGAAAAGGGCAGCAGGCAGACAAGAGCCTGGCTTTGACGAGGGACAACATGGAAAAGAGGAGGTGAAGGATGAGGAAGGCTTTCAAGAGCAGGACCCAAGTTAACTCCACCAGCCTCATCTCCAGTAGGTGGAGTTGGAAAGGGAAGTGTTGATTACATAACCAATGATGGTTCTTTGATTGACCATCAATGAGAGCCTGTGAAATCATTATTTCCCATTTTCCACTCTTTAATTGCTGACATCGAATTAGCTTATCAGTGGTCAACTCACTAAGCACATCTGCACTGACATTAACATAAAAGAGAATGAATCCTTTATCAAAACACTAAAGTGACAATTTTATGATTTGCTGTGAGGAAACTAAATGTGTTTCAGCCACAGAGCTACCAAAAAAAGGATGGAATACAATTTCCAGAAATTGTCATGTACAGAGACTTTTATTGTTTTTACATCATATTCTATTGTCATTGCCTTCAGAACACATTATCACACTGCATACAAAATAGGGAAAATTAGAACCATCAACAGTTTTTAAGATTTTCTTTCCCATTAAATGGGAAAATTGTTTCAGTCACCAGCTGGAGGAATGTTCTGTGGATTTAGAAGAAGTAGTCCAGGGGTTACCATCAATTGGCAATTTTGCTGTGATATCATCGTTTTTAAGATCAATTCATGTTGATTCATTAGTTGGTTCAGGAGCTAAGAAGCTGAACAAGGTGTATCCAATACCCTTCTGAACATTGGAGTAACAAACAAAGGAAATTGACAAATAAACTCTTCTTGGTCTTCCAGCTGGGTGCAAGTATCAAATATAACTGACGTTTTGATGACAGACTGTGCCATCTTCATCAGGGATGATGCCTGGACATGTCTGGTCCAGTGGTTATTTATATCCCCATAGTCCATCCCTCCTGATTGGTTAGTCCTCATCTAATCAGGTTTCTGCTCTCTCACCATGTTTACAATCAAATTCCAGTTCTTACTTAGAGCTAGACCTTCATCTTTGTTGAAATTTGTTTTATTTCAAAGGCTTCCTTTACCAGGTGGTCCCAAACACCATTGGTGCAGCACAGTAGTTTTGTGCCATCAAAGTCAAACCTACAGCCATTGTGACTGCTGCTGCCGATTTCTCCAGCTTTTGGACCAGACATGGCCAGGCATCATCCCTGCTGAAGATGGCGGAGTTTGACATCAAAACGTTGGTTATAATCGATATCTGTACCCGGCTGGAAGCCCGAGAGGACTTTATTCATCATACACGCTGGGAAAGCACTAGATCCTTTTCAAAGGAAATAGACTTTCAAGAACAGGAAAGAGATGCTAAGCCAGAATGTTTTTATTTTTGTTAATTAGCTTACATTGAATTAGATAGATTGACACTTTCTCTTTTTAGAAACAAAGGTAATGACCCAGTCAGTTTGCTCTTTCTGTGGAGACTGAGATTTGTTCCACCCTCAAACTCTGCAATTGCTTTGTTTTGTTTGTTGCACAGCCCTGCTGAGATTCCATCTCCTTTTTATAGACGCAGGAAATGCTGACACTCTTCACATGTGGCTGGAAGACTTCCCAGATGAATTTGGCATTAATTTTAATGTTCCCATTGTTCTTTTCTGAAGCAGATCAGTATCTGCATCAGGAGGAAGATAGTTGCGACATAGACTGTTGCCCTCAGATGTGACATGCAGCTCAATGGTGCATGACTGAACCCCAATGTCCTTCTTCTCTCCTCCTCACAGGCATCACTCCCACATTCATTCTCTGCAGACTTGTAAACTTCTACAAAGTTAAGTGAGTCAAGGAAAAACATCTGCAAAGATCTCAGTGACATCTCTCTGTATGACAAAGCCATGCATTTTAGTTGTAACATCAGAGCTTATATGTTCATTTACTTTGATTAAATCTGCAAGTCCTATCAGGGGATCAGAGGTGGAGAGGGTCAGCAACTATAAATTCTATGGTGTTATCATTTCAGAGGATCTCTCTTGGGTCCAGCACGTAAGTGGCATTATGAAGCAAGCATGGCAGTGCCTATACTTTCTTAGAAGTTTGAGAAGATTCAGTACATTACCTAAAACTTTATCAAACTTATATAAATGTGAGCTGGATAGAATATTGACCTGTTGCATCATGGCCTGGTATGGAAACACCAATGCCCTTGTATGGAAAAGCCTACAAAAAGTAGTAGATACAATCCAGTCCATCATGGGTTAAGCTCTCCCCATCATTGAGCTCATTTACATGGTGTGCTGTCGCAGGAAAGCAGCATCCATCATCAGTAACCATATAACCATATAACAATTACAGCACAGAAACAGGCCATCTCGGCTCTTCTAGTCTGTGCCGAATGCTTACTCTCACTTCATCCCACCGACCTGCACTCAGCCCATAATCCTCCATTCCTTTCCTGTCCATATACCTATCCAATTTTACTTTAAATGACAATACTGAACCTGCCTCTACCACTTCTACTGGAAACTCGTTCCACAAGGCTACCATTCTCTGAGTAAAGAAATTCCCCCTCGTGTTACCCCTAAACTTTTGCCCCCGAACTCTCAACTCATGTCCTCTTGTTTGAATCTCCCCTACTCTCCATGGAAAAAGCCTATCCACGTCAACTCTATCTATCCCCTTCATAATTTTAAGTACCTTTATCAAGTCCCCCCTCAACCTTCTACGCTCCAAAGAATAAAGACCTAACTTGTTCAACCTTTCTCTGTAAGTTAGGTGCTGAAATGCTGGTAACATTCCAGTAAATCTCCTCTGTACTCTCTCTATTTTGTTGACATCTTTCTTATAATTCAGTGACCAGAACTGTACACAATACTCCAAATTTGGCCTTACCAATGCCTTGTACAATTTTAACATTACATCCCAACTCCTATACTCAATGCTCTGATTTATAAAGGCCAGCATACTAAAAGCTTTCTTCACCACCCTATCCACATGAGATTCCACCTTCAGGGAACTATGCACCATTATTCCTAGATCACTCTGTTCTACTGCATACCTCAATGCCCTACCATTTACCATGTATGTCCTATTTTGATTAGTCCTACCAAAATGTAGCACC
This sequence comes from Hemitrygon akajei, assembly GCF_048418815.1. Classification (NCBI taxonomy): domain Eukaryota; kingdom Metazoa; phylum Chordata; class Chondrichthyes; order Myliobatiformes; family Dasyatidae; genus Hemitrygon; species Hemitrygon akajei. The sequence goes on from NC_133133.1 coordinate 47,703,529, forward strand.
TCACACTTATCAGCATTAAACTCCATCTGCCATCTTTCAGTCCACACTTCTAACTGGACTAAATCTCTCTGCAAGCTTTGAAAACCACCACCCATCCAGGCCATACCTTCTCACTACTGTCATCAGGAAGGTGGTACAAGAGCCTCAGGACCTGCACCACCAGGTTCATGAACAGTTATTATCCCTCAACCATCGGGCTCAACTTCACTCGCCCCATCACTGAACTGAACTCACTTTCAAGGACTCTTCATCTCATGTTCTTGATATTTTTTGCTAATTTATTTACTTGTTATTATTATGATTTTTTGCTCTTTTTGTATTTGCATTGTTTGTTGTTTTTTTGCACATTAATTGTTGTGCCTCCTATTGGGTGTGTCCTTGCGTGGATTCTATTGTGTTTCTTGTATTCACTATGACTACCTGCAACAAAATGAATTTCCGGGTTGTATATGGTAACATATATGTATTTTGATAGTAAATTTCCTTTGAACTTTGAAGTGGAGTTCACAAGGAGTCAGAAACAAATACCTCATCAAGGATAGTGCTGGATTTCCCTGACTTCATTCTTCAGTAAATTTCCCAGGCCGTTTTAACGTGCTTCAACATGAAGCATAGCAGCTGAGCATCGATAGAAGGTTAACAGTTCTCCAGTGTGTGATTCTGTTTATTTCTAACATTAAATGACGAGGTGGTTGCTATAAAGAAATGCAAGTGAAAAAAATCTGCAATAAAATGAACATGAACTCAACAATTGACGTGACATTTAGGTCAAATTGGGAAAGAGAAAAATAAGTTATCTTTAAGTTGCAGGGTGACTGGTCAATGGGGATGGGGATGGGCAGGAGTAAGGGAATATCTCAGAATGGTGAGGAAATTGTTGTCATCAGGTTAGTAAATTAGACCATAGTTGAGGAGCTCATGGGTGCATTTAGAGAGAATTTAAATAAAACCATGGAGTGATGGCAAGAAGACACCAAGAACATAGAGTAAAGGATTGTACGAGTTACAAAGTGCAGACCTCATGTAGCATACAAGTGCTTTTCACTCACTTAAAGAATGTCTTTTTCAATCACACACCTATCTTCTTCCAAAGTACAGTGTTTGCTTATTTAAAAAGCTCATCATTCAGTGGCACTTGTCATTCATGTACTTTGAGTCGTTCACAGCTCTTGAAGAACTAGAACCTCACGCTGGCTCGGACTTGTGCAGTGCACTGTATATTGCACACTGTCTGAATTAGCAAATGCCCCTTGGACTTGTTTGAAAATATTTCAGACCATAAAGGTAATCTTCACTCATTCGACCAAACTTTATTTTTGCCACATGAGTGAAAGTTACATTTATTTTATCTGCTACGGGCAGAGTTCCATGGCGCATTGTCTTGTGAAGATTGTGAAAAGTAATCCCAATTGATGTGTCTAGATATATTATCTAAATTATATAATTCTATCAATTTTCTCCATTGGAATTTCCATCGTTATCCTCACCCCATTATACATACCATTTTAATTCACAGTATTTTCTGATAATGGTAAATGGTGTCCTGTTTGGTTTACAGCTGGAGAAAAATGTGGCAAAATACAGTTACAGATGCAGGACCAATGACAATTCCTAAATAGCATGAATTCCATGGAAGATATTTCTCTGAGCAGGCAAGGTCCTAGGTTCATGTGACTGGCTTCACCAGAGTGAGACTGTATAGATATTTTGTGGAGACTAGTATAAACAACAAAGTTGAAAGATCAGTAGAGATTTGGATCTATTTTCTAATCAATTATAACTGAACTGGAAATATTTTACTGTAGAGAAGGGCTGGAACTTTAAAGTGAGAGTGAAATTACCTCTAAAGAACTTTTTACTTGTAGGTACTGAGTTCTATTTTGAACCAATGTATTGAGTGGCTTAATGAAGTCAGTAAAGCATTATCAGTGAGTGGTATGTGTCCGGAGAGTTCTCTCTCCAGCTGCTTCTTTGAATAGTGGAATCATATACTTCTTCAGATGTTAAGAAAGGAGAGGAAGTTTAAATGAATTTGAAATGTATATATTTATTTTAGCTGAAAACTCTTCTTTCTCCCTATTTCCTTTCCCCTGTTTCCCAATCCACACATCACTCCATGAGAAATCATGTATTGGAAACCTATGTCAGATGTCAAATTACCTCACAGAGATTTGGGTGTGTAGGAATGCCCCCCCCCCCCCCCCCGTTTGGAAGGTTGTGGATTTAAACTTGCCTTGTAGTTGTTCCATGGTGCAACATGTTGGATTCCAGCAGTCTGCAGCATCCACCTCTAATTGACTTTAAAATGACATCCAGATGGTGAGCCTCCAGTTTTTAAGCACAACAGAATTATGGTTCTCGATAGGAATCAGTCTAGATTGCAAAACCTTATTTCACAAATGTTGCACGATGCATACAGGTACAAAATACACAATGTCTTTGACCCATGTCCTACAAGTATGTTTTTGTTTAACTGAGTAGTTTCTACAGCTCGGAGAATAATGTGAATAATTATTCTGGACTTGCAAGAAAACATTTGTTGAGTTTTGTTTGAAATTCCTGTTGTCAGACACAGAATAGTTACACTGCAGAGAGACTTGCTTACCAAAGCTTGATGCTGCCATTGCAGCTAGCATGTAATATCGTTAGACTTGATGGAGTGCTCAGCATAAATTTACACACACCGGAGAATATGTGCACAATCTCAGTAGTCTGTTTAATTGAAAGGTCAACTGATTCAGCAGTTTTTTTCCCAGAAGTTGAATAGATGAACAATCAAGGTAGTGATTTTTTTTCTCTCTGATAACCTCTCTGTTTCCTCTTTGGAGATGTAGCTCCATGGATACCAAATGATCTTTAATACCAAGACTAAATTACTAGTCTTCACAGGCAAGTCTGTACCTCGTTGGAAGTCTGTTCAGCTCCAGGGGGTGCTGCATCCAAGAGTTATCTGTCTCACTGTAGTTAACACAGTTGCTTCCCAGTCAGGACTGCTGCATAACAAATACAGAGTGTCTTCAGTATTCTTGAAGGTGGATGAGGCTATTAACAGCATCGGTTATTGTTGCTATAGCAGTGATGAACTCAGATCATGTACCTAGCAAACTAGGAGCCTTGTAAATAATAGCTTTGCATTTAGTGAGACACCAACCTTTGAGTAAAATGTCTTGAGCTCAAGCTCCAAAGATTTGGCTACTTAATTTAAGGTAATTGGCACCGTTGCAGTTGGGGCTTCTGCAGTCACTGTTTTTGGGAAGAGATGATGAACATAGGCCATTTTTACCTAGATTAAATAACACTATTCAAATAAGACCAGTATTTCCACGTTGACATCTATCTAAGCAGTTTAACTGGTTATTTAAGTAACACAAGCAAAATGCTGGAGGAACTCAGCAGGCCAGGCAGCATCTATGGTAAAGAGTACAGTCGATGTTTCAGGCGGAGACCCTTCTGCAGGATTTCTCTTGTTTATTAGCTGGTTATTTGTCTCATTTACCTCTCTGTAATCTTGCAAATTTTTTCCACATTTGCGCACGTAACAATGACTGTACTCCAAAAATTATTCATGCATAATGAAATGCTCTTGGATATGAAAAGCACCATATATTTACAGATTCATTATTTCCCTCCTGATACTTATAATCTTAACCAGTTGTGCTGTCAGGAGAGCTGGACTTAATTATAACCTTGAAATATCTACACATAAGGAATTTTGATTCTATTCAGTTGATTTTCTGTTTACTGTTGCAATGTGGAATGCAGACAACAATATAAAGAAGGGACTGGCGTACTGCTTAGGTGATAATATAGAACAACTGTTTGTAGCTGTTTCACACAATAGAAACATTATTATCTAGTGTTCTATTTCATTTGAACTGCTGGTTTTATGTAGGTGTTCGTGGTACAATGTGATTGAAGGTTAAAGAAAAATTCCCCATAGGACAGAATAAGTGGGCGATATTTTTCAGAAAACAGAGCAGCATTGAATTCCAAAAATAAAAACTGAAAATACTAGAATATAAAAGGTGGCAGGTTAGTCAACATCTCTTAAAAAAGCATTACACTCAGTGGCCTCTTTATTAGGTACACATGCTTGTTAATGTAAGTGTCTAATCAGCCAATCACATAGCAGCAACTCGATACATAAAAGCATGCAGACTTGGTCAAGAGGTTTAGTTGTTACTCAGACCAAACATCAGAACAAGGAAGAAATTTCATCTCAGTGAGTTTGAGCATGCAGCAAGACAGGGTGGTTTGAGTATCTCAGTAACTGCTGATCTCCTGGGATTTCCATGCACAATAGTCTCTCGAGTTTACAGAGAACGGTGTGAAAGACTCACAGGGGCTGCCATCCATTGTGAGTGCAGTACAAAGGGCAAAAATGCCTTGTTAATGAGAGAGGTCAGAGGAGAATGGCCAAACTGGTCCAAGCTGACAGGAAGATGACAGCATCTCAATGACTACACGTTACAACAGTGATGTGCAGAAGAGCATCTCTGAGCGCACAATATGTTGAACCTTGAAGTGGATGGGCGACCACAGCAAAAGACCATAATGGGTTCCATTCCTATGGTCACTTTATTAAATACAGGAGGTACCTAATAAAGTGGCTACTGGGTGTTTTATTGACTAAAGTGAGAATGGATGAATGTACTGGATGCTTGTTTGCTTATCTTCCCCACATGAGGTTACATGAATGGTGTTGTAAGTGTGGTTTGTTATAGTCACACAGCACAGAAATTGGCCCCTCAGCCCTCCATGTTGATGGTTATTATCAGGAACCTATCTATTCCAGTTCCAAGTCCCAACATTGGTCTGTACCTTTCTCTGTGTTGCTCATTCATGTGCTCATCCAGATATTTCATAAAAGTTGTGAGTGTACGGGCTGCCACCATTTACTCAGGCAGAATATTCTGGAATCCAGCCTCACTTGAAGTTTAAAATATTCATCCTCATATCCCCTCATAACTCCTTAACATTCATCCTAAGCATGTGTTCTCTAGTTTTAGGGATCCTCTCTCGGCTTCTCCGTCCCAATGAAACAAATCCAGCCTATCCAGTTACAGAAACAGGTAAAATCTTAGTGAATCTCTTCTGCACCTTCTCCATGGTAATCATATCTTTCCGATAGTGTGGTGAGTTGAACTGTATTCCAGTTGGTGATCTTTATCAATAGTTTATACAATTATATCTTACCTTCCCTGCATTTGTGTTCTGTTGCCTGGCTACTGAAGGCAAGTATGCCATACACATTCTTCTCCACCTTATTTACTGTGCTGCCACCTTCAAGGGTTGTTGGATTTAAATATCAGGATCCTATTATTACACAGAGCTCCCTCGGGCCCTGGCATCCATTGTCAATGTTCAATCCCCATTAGACCTCCCAACTTATCATGATCAATTTCCATCTGCCATCTTCCGCCCATCTTACTGACCTTTCAATGTCACCCTGCGGCCTAACACTATCCTCCATAGTATTGATGACATTCTCAATTTTTGTGTCACCTGTAAATTCACAAATCATTCCTCCTGCATACACATCCAAATCATTCATGTATACAACAAATATCAAGTGTTTCAGGACTGATCAGGGTGGCAGCACACCATCCTGGATTCCCACCCGTGGTCACAGAAACACCTGCCTATTCTGCTCACTATTGAATCTCCTACTTCTGTTGCTAAAGGACTCATGCTACCTGGCTTCTCCTCCCTTATTCAGCTGAGCCACCCACAGCGCCATGATCAGAGCTCTGACCAGTCTCCTCGGAGTTACATCCACACCCAGCATTTTGCAATGCAGGGAAATTAACTTGGAGTAAGATGTAGGATGTAGTCAGATGTTTTCCTGTCCAGCTGCCTGACTCCCTTTCTCTATATGGTTACCCATTCTTTCTATAGCTGTCTTTCCGTAAGTTGTTGGGCGGCTACCCCCAAAAATGTGCTGTGCATGTAAAATTCAGCCTCATGGATGTACCGCAGTGCTTCCTGTCAGTGCTCAAGTTCTGAAACCTGGAAGCACCTCCCACTAATGCAATCATGCAGTCTGCAAAAAACCCTTTGAAATTCCTTCAAGCTGCAAACCATACTACATATTGGACCTAAGTCACTTGCCAAAATTTTAATTTAGAAAGTTAAGACGTAGCTCAGTCTGATCCCATACTTTACATGTACTGTATAAAATGAAAATATTCACTAACCGCCTGTCTAATTGACAGCAATGTTACATAGGCCAATCAAAGAGCAGGTTTGAAAAGATTCTACTGCCCCTCCTCATCAATGTCCAGAACTGGAAACTGTTGCACTCTGAAATCTACTGTGCAAAGCTGCAGATGGATCACAAAAAAAACGTGAAGATTATCTTTTTTTTTGTTTTGTTTTGTTTATGCTTGAATAGTCCAGGCAGAGATTAAACTGACAGCTATAAACTCGTCAGATTTCTAACAATAAAATAAGGTAACTGGATCCAGAACATTGGCACACTTAAAACAGAACCATACTTTATTTTACTTGTGCACAAGGAGAATAGCACGGCCCCTGTCACCCACACTGTTCCGAATTCTGAACAGAGGAATTCCATTTTTATATAGAACTGGCTGGCAGTTATGGATATTGTCCATTTGGTAAACTATGTACGTTGAATTCACTACTTGCTAGAACAACACAGTTGTTAAAACTCAGTAGAAACTACAAACTGATGATACTTTGAAGATAGTAAAGCCATTGTGTGCAAAGGAAAGCTACGCGCTTCAAAGACATTTCTTGGCTGGGCTGTCTGCACTTCATCCTTTCCTGGATATTTATGTTAACCCTTGCCTTGCTACATCTTCTACAATCCAGATGGAATATAAATGTTGATGCAATATTTTGTCCCACCTACCCTTCTCCTCTCCCTGTCTGTCTGCCCACCTTTCTTTCCTCTCTGTGCTAGTGTGCCAAATGAACATAAGGTCAACATGCAATGACCTATAACTTAATCAAAACTTCAAGTGCAGCATACATAATTTCTCTTTTCAAAATCGACTGATATGCATACTTTACTCAAATACACCCAGCAGTTAAGAGAGAGGCGGCAGTCTGTGAGAGAATCAGACTCAAAGGTGGGAGGATCTTTACTAGTCTTGTGTCAGGTTTGCTTGTGAAGAGATGTTCTACTTATTCTTGCAACTAGACAGAAAACACTTGCCGTTGTTATAGATATCTATAACTTCAATATCTTTCAAGTTATAGATGCAGCATTAATGGAATTATTTGTACCTTCCCCAGACAAGTTCCCATCACTGATCCCCAAGTGCACAATGACATGTTTATCTATCAAACCCAAGTGTTCTGGGTTGCATAGTTTCTTGCCGCCATTATTAGCCCTGCAGCCTCCAGACAGTATGAACACCTCATTTATGGTATTGCCTGAACTCTCCAAGTATTTTAGCTGAGTAGATTTAATACGTTACTCCCAAGAGGCCAGGTGAAGGATTATTTTTATTTGTAGCTTGACCATTTGATGGCTGAAGTTGTGATTATTTTATATACATGCCTGGCACAATCTCTGACTGTGTTTGAGAGCATTGTGTGTAATGTGCAGACAATGGAACTCCAGTGACTGCTTCACTTAGCTGGTCAATCGAATGTTTTGAGGGAATTGTCTATTTCTAAAAGCAATCCTATATATGATCTCTGGTAGGTAGGAAGCAGTAATATGTTAAAAACATATTGTGTATGTTTATTATTTGCTGGTTTTAAATACAATCAATATTTGTAGCTGAACATTTTCGTTCTATGAAATAGATCCTAATCCTGTCTAAATGCCATCATAAACTTCCTTTTCACTTTTGTTGTATTTTTGTCTTTTGAATTAACTTACAGTGACTAATTCAGGCCCCAGTACAAATAACATATTCATTGGCTCCAAAACCTTTATCTGAACATATTCCTCTTGACTTTCTTGTAACTTGCAGAAAACCCATTTGCCATCCTGGGACTTGACATTTTGCTGGTGGGAATAATTTGCACATTAGTTCTGTACCTTCATTCAATCTTCTCTTGGTAAATAGCCCCAATTCCTCAAAACTTTAATCCAGACACATATAGAGCTGCACATTTTGGGATTACAGCTGTAACCACTCTTAAGAAAGTAAGTTAGTGAGGTACACCATAGTCCACTCTTTAAACTGCAAATAATTCTTTATTTCTTTCTACTTATCCACACCATCAGACCATCTACAGATGTATTTGTTGCACACGGCTGTTGTTGCTGCCTCTTGATGGTAGAGTAGGTAGAAACCTCAGGCCTTCACTGACATTATTGGCACAGAAAAGAAATATATCATTCACTAATTCTAAAGGCTAAACTTTTACACTTGGAAATATCTTTGTTGCCGATGATCAGGTCAGTACCTGAATTCCTGGACACCCTGTAAATAGTGACACACTCCACACATTCTCCTTAAGTACCGATACTCTATCCAAGACCCTCTGTTAATACTAGCACACGCTCCAGGGACTCAAAGTAAAAAAAATAAATTCGGAGCACAAGCAGACGGGAAACTGAATTACAAACATGAGAAAGTCTGTAGATGCTGGAAATCCAAAGTAACACACACAAGATGCTGGAGGGACTCAGCAGGTCAGGCAGCATCTATGAAAATTAATATCTAGTCAACATTTTGGGCCGAGAGCATCAAATGTTTATTTATTTTCCTGGATGCTGTCTGACTTGCTGTGTTCCTCCAGCATTGTGTGTGTGTATCACTTGGGAAGCTGAGTTGCCTTTCTTTGATTGGGAACTCTTTAAGTTTCTATTTACCAGTGGTATCTCCAACAAGTTAAATATTTTTATCACAGCCCTGGGAAAGGCAATGTAATTTCTATAAATAGATAATGAATTCCAATCAAGACAAAAAAACCTGAGAATTGGGGATCTTGGGGTCAAGGTCACAAATGCTCTTTCCCAGGGGTGGCCAGCTGTCAAAATTTAACTCTTGAACAGATTATGACACACCAACAAAGTTACAACGCCAATCCTGAGGAGGACTGAAGCTGGAGGAGATTCCACACCTTGGTGCTGTCCCCTGTTCCATTTCCATTTTGAGGCAGCACAATAATTAAGTGGGTGACTTGTTTATAGTCAACAAGGAGGCTATTGTAGGTCAGGGGCCATTTGCCAATGACTTGTTTGTGATACTCATGTGCTACTCTCATACACATAAACATCCTGCCTTTAATGAATAGATTGTTGCTGGACTAAATGCAGTAGTGTGGGTTTTTAGTATATAGAAATCATGATTCAGTTGCACGAACCACTCTGGAGGAGTATTTGGTATCATTCTGCTTGCTAGTCTGCTATTTGTTCAGTACCCATATGGAAGGAGGAACAAGAAATCAGTGTAACTTGCCACCCACCAACAGCCTCAAACCTTGTCTTCCCTCCGTCTCTGACATTTTCCAGAGTCTGCTTGGCCGTAATGAAAAATTAAATGCCAACGTCAACGCTGTAGATGTATGCAAAGTTCCTGAATTTCTCAAGGACCAGCACAGAAGTCCTGAGGTCTGGGCCCCTGAAGTTGAAGGCACAGCTTTCTACTTCAACATTCTTTTAAATGTGTGGTAGGAAAGACAGTAAATATTGTGCAAGATAACAAGCTCCGGTTCCTGAATCCATTTTCAGTTCTCTGCCCTTGCAGTAATAAGAATCATACATACTTTGCACCTCCTCCACAAAACTCTGTTGCAGGATCAGAAATCTCTGGAGGCTCCTGGCAAGCTTCAGTCTCTTTGAGTTCAGAATGAATTCCAGAATTTTTGCCACCGAGTGCTGTAATCCTAGTACAAATCATTCTTGAGATTTCAGACTGAGGTTAGAATGAAGAGGTGCCAGCTGCTCTTAAAAACGGACCTCCTCTTGACGCAATAAGCCATTGAACAAAATGGTCCACAGGGCCAGCACTAGTAGCAGGGGCTGCAGGGCAATTCTGCATCACTCCTTGTACCTTTTTTAGGTGATACCTGGTGTGGTCTCCCACTGGGTCATTCCAGCCGTCCATGCTTCAGGTTGATGACCTGCCTTTAGAGTTGTGATTACAAATCATTGCCCTCAATTATTCTCCTTCCTCCACAGTTGCTATTTCAGCCACTGAGTATTTCTAGCATTTTTCTGGTTTGCTGATTTTGCAGAAACACACTTGTTATTTTCTCCCTACTTGGAGATACAGGTCATATCTATAACCACAGTCAAATCTACAGCAGGTAGTTATGATTCTGAGGTGCATCCTAGGATTCTCTGGGACACATCATCAGTGATGTAACCTGGAGTCACTGGGTGATTTGGGTCTTTCAAAATCAGACTCTCTCGCTTGGGCAACCCAGCCAGGGTTAATCAGCTCCTGGCTTGTCTCCCAGCAGTATTGGTCCATGGGTCACACCTTTTGACCCATAGCCATTTGGAGGCTCGCTCAGCAGCTGCTGTGATGGTCCTGATGGCTCTTTTCTTTGCGGCCCATAATGTCAAGAAGAGAGTTCTGCACAGTGAGCAACCAGCAAAACCTCCACAGCCCACCTCTATAAGCTCACGTTGTGCCCTCCATCCCTGTCTCTGGCACTGCTCTATAAGTTTACAATCGTTCTTTTCTTAGTGTATGATCAGTGTTTGATTTAAATTAAAGTCTAACACTCTACAATATTTGTTCTGTTACCTCGTAAAACCAAGGTGATTATAAAATATAAACAGCTTTTTGAAATTCAGAATCAGAATGTTTTGTTCTTGGGCACATTTCCAAGTTATGTTGATACTGGTTCAGTAAAACCTGGAGGAATCAATGAGCAACACATTGGAGGACTCAGCAGGTCAGGCAACATCTCTGGGGAGGAATAAACAGTGGATGTTTTGGGCTAAGACATCTGCAGAATCTTTTGTGCTTATTATTTTTCAATCTATGAGAATGACTGAACCACCATACTTGAGAAAGCAATTCCAAAAGTGATCTTGATACAGGCATAAATCGAAGCAAGAGGCTGAGAGTGAAAGAGTAAAGGAATCTTGGAGAGAAGTCTTTTTTTTACTGCTCGGGGAAAAGAGGCTAGACTGCGCAGGCACGTGACGTAGAGCACCAAAGGTTTAAAAAGGAGAGGAATTTTCAACAGTCTTTTTAAATCGAAGCAAGAGGCTGAGAGTGAAGGAGTAAAGGCATCTCGGAGAGAAGTCATTTTTCTTTACTCCTCGGGGAAAAGAGGCTAGACTGTGCAGGCGGGTGACGTAGAGCAACAAAGGTTTAGAAAAAGACCGCCATATACAGCGGCCATCATTGTAGCGACTATCGTCGGAGTGGACTGAGTCAGAGTGGGATGGCTTTGGCTCAATAGGCTTCGGCGTGAACAGGCAAAGGCAAGGGTAGGTTCCGGTAACTTTTGATTTTGTTTGTTTAGAGTAGAGAGAATGCCAGGCAGGATGTTGGAATGCTCCTCTTGCAGGTTGTGGGAAGTCAGGGAGTCCTCTGGTGCCCCTGACAACGACACCTGCAAGAAGTGCATCCAGCTGCAGCTCCTAACAAACCGCGTTAGGGAGCTGGAGCAGGAGTTGGATGACCTCTGGATCATTTGGGAGAATGAGGAGTTTATAGATAGTAGTTTCAAGGAGATAGTCACACCAAAGGAGCAACGCACAGGTAATTGGATTATCGTCAGGCGAGGGAAGGAGAAAGGGCAGGCAGAGCAGGGCTCCCCTATGGCCATTCCCCTCAACAACAAGGATACCGATTTGGATACTGTTGGGGGGATGACTTACCTGGGACAAGCTGTGGCAGCCGGATCTCTGGCACTGAGGCTGGTTCTGCAGTGCAGAAGAGAGGGTGGAAGAAGAGGAGAGTGGTAGTGATAGGGGACTCAATAGCCAGAGGTACAGACAGAAGGTTCTGTGGTCGTGACAGAGACTCTCAGATGGTTTGTTGCCTCCTGGGTGCCAGGGTCAGGGATGTCCCTGATCACGTGCACAGCATTCTGAAATGGGAGGGTGAGCAGCCAGATGTCATGGTACACATCGGTACCGATGATGTAAGAAGAAAGAGTGAGGTGGTCCTGAAGAGTGAGTATAGAGAGCTTGGTAGGAAGATAAAAAGCAGTTCCTCGAGGGTGGTAATCTCAGGATTGCTACCTGTGCCACATGCCAGTGAGGGTAAGATTAGGATGCTCTGGAGGATGAACATGTGGCTGAGGAACTGGTGTAGGGGGCAGGGTTTCAGATTTCAGGATCATTGGGACCTCTTCTGGGGCAGGTGGGACCTGTACGAGAGAGATGGTTACACCTGAACTATAGCGGGACCAATATCCTTGGAGGGAGGTTTGTTAGTGCTATTGGGGAGGGTTTAAACTAGGTTTGCAGGGGGATGGGAACCAGAGTGCCAGAGCAGATAGTGGAGTGGGGGTGAAAATAAATGATGCTAAAGGTTCATGCAGAGTCACAAATAGAAGAGTTGTGTGTGGTGGTGGTAATAATCTTCTGAGGTGTGTCTATTTCAATGCGAGGAGTATTGTGGGGAAGGCTGACGAGCTGAGGGCATGGATTGACATGTGGAATTATGACATTGTAGCCATTACTGAAACTTGGCTACAGGAGGGACAGGACTGGCAGCTTAATGTTCCAGGGTTCCAATGTTTCAGATGTGATAGAGGCAGAGGGATGAGGGGGGGGGGGGGGGGGTTGGCATTGCTAGTCAGGGAAAATGTTACAGCAGTGCTCAGGCAGGACAGATTAGAGAGCTTGTCAACCGAGGCCATATGGGTGGAGCTGAGAAACAAGAAAGGTATGACCACATTAATGAGATTGTATTATAGACCACCCAATAGTCAGTGAGAATTGGATGAGCAAATCTGCAGAGAGATAGCAGACAACTGCAGGAAACATAAAGTTGTGATAGTAGGGGATTTTAATTTTCCACATACTGATTGGGACTCTCATACTGTTAAAGGTCTAGATGGGTTAGAGTTTGCAAAATGTGCTCAGGAAAGTTTTCTAAATCAATATATAGTGGTACCGACTAGAAAGGATGCAATATTAGATCTCCTATTAGGAAACGAGTTAGGACAGGTGACATAAGTGTGTGTAGGGGAACACTTTGGTTCTAGTGATCATAACACCATTAGTTTCAACTTGATCATGGATAAAGATAGATCTGGTCCTCGGGTTGAGGTTCTAAACTGGAAAAAGGCCAAATTTGAAGAAATGAGAAATGATCCAAAAAGCGTGAATTGGGACAGGTTGTTCTCTGGCAAGGATGTGATTGGTAGGCGGGAGGCTTTCAAAGGAGAAATTTTGAGAGTGCAGAGTTTGTACGTTCCTGTTAGGATTAAAGGCAAAATGAATAAGAATAAGGAACCTTGGTTCTCTAGGGATATTGGAATTCTGATAAAGAAGAAAAGAGAGATGTATGACATGTATCGGAAACAGGGAACAAATAAGGTGCTTGAGGAGTATAAAAAGTGCAAAAAGATACTTAAGAAATAAATCAGGAGGGCTAAAAGAAGACATGAGGTTGCTTTGGCAGTCTAGGTGAAGGATAATCCAAAGAGCTTCTACAGGTATATTAAGTGCAAAAGGATAGTAAGGGATAAAACTGGTCTTCTTGAAGATCAGAGTGGTCGGCTATGTATGGAATCAAAAGAAATGGGGGAGATCTTAAATGGGTTTTTTTTGCATCTGTATTTACTAAGGAAACTGGCAAGGAGTCTATGGAAATAAGGCAAACAAGTAGTGAGGTCATGGAACATATACAGATTGAAGAGGAGGAGGTGCTTGCTATCTTGAGGAAAATCAGAGTAGATAAATCCCCAGGACCTGACAGGGTATTCCCTCGGACCTTGAAGGAGACTAGTGTTGAAATTGCAGAAGCCCTGGGAGATATATTTAAAATGTCGGTATGTACGGGTGAGGTGCCGGAGGATTGGAGGACAGCTCATGTTGTTCCATTGTTTAAAAAAGGCTCTAAAAGTAATCCGGGAAATTATAGGCCGGTAAGTTTGACATCAGTAGTAGGTAAATTATTGGAAGGAGTACTAAGAGAAAGGACCTACAAGTATTTGGATAGACAGGGACTTATTAGGAAGTGTCAACACGGCTTTGTGCGTGGTAGGTCATGTTTAACAAATCTATTAGAGCTTTTCGAGGGGGTTACCAAGAAAGCGGATGAAGGGAAGGCAGTGGATGTTGTCTACATGGACTTCAGTAAGGCCTTTGACAAGGTCTGGCATGGGAGGTTAGTTAGGAAGATTCAGTCGCTAGGTATACATGAAGAGGTAGTAAATTAGATTAGACATTGGCTCAATGGGAGAAGTCAGAGAGTGGTAGTGGAGGATTGCTTCTCTGAGTGGAGGCCTAGTGGTGTGCCACAGGGATCAGTGCTGGGTCCATTGTTATTTGTCAACGATATCAATGATCTGGATGATAATGTGGTAAATTGGATCAGCAAATTTGCTGATGATACAAAGATTAGAGGTGTAGTGGACAGTGAGGAATGTTTTCAAAGCTTGCAGAAGGATTTGGACCAGCTGGAAAAATGGGCTGAAAAATGGCAGATGGAGTTTAATACAGACAAATGTGAGGTATTGCACTTTGGAAGGACAAACCAAGGTAGAACATGCAAGGTAAATGGTAGGGCACTGAGGAGTGCAGTAGAACAGAGGGATCTAGGAATACAGATACAAAATTCCCTAAAAGTGTCATCACAGGTAGATAGGGTTATAAAGAGAGCTTTTGGTACATTGGCCTTTATAAATCAAAGTATTGAGTATAAGAGTTGGAATGTTATGGTGAGGTTGTATAAGGCATTGGTGAGGCCAAATTTGGAGTATTGTGTGCAATTTTGGTCACCGAATTACAGGAAGGATATTAATAAGGTTGAAAGAGTGCAGAGAAGGTTTACAAAGATATTGCCGGGACTTGGGAAACTGAGTAACAGAGAAATGTTGAATAGGTTAGGACTTTATTCCGTTGAGTGTAGAAGAATGAGTGGAGATTTGATAGAGGTATATAAAATTATGATGGGTATAGATAGAATGAATGCAAGCAAGCTTTTTCCACTGAGGCTAGGGGAGAAAAAAACCAGAGGACATGGGTTAAGGGTGAAGGGGGAAAAGTTTAAAGGGAACATTAGGGGAGGCTTCTTCACACAGCGAGTGGTGGGAGTGTGGAATGAGCTGCCAGATGAAGTTGTAAATGCGGGCTCACTTTTAACATTTAAGAAAATCTTGGACAGGTACATGGATGAGAGGTGTATGGAGGGATATGGGCCAGGTACAGGTCAGTGGGACTAGGCAGAAAAATGGTTCGGCACAGCCAAGAAGGGCCAAAAAGCCTGTTTCTGTGCTGTAATGTTCTATGGTTCTATGGTTCTATAAATGTGAATGAACCTCACTCACTGACCAGAAAACTAAATCTCATACTGTGGGAGTAGTAACTGAGATGTTGATGAAAACAAGGCAGTGGATGTTGCCTACATAGACTTTAGCAAGGCCTTTGACAAGGTTTTGCATGGGAGGTTGGTCAAGAAGGTTCAATTGCTTGGCATTCTGGATGAGGTAGTAAATTGGTCTAGGTACTGGCTTCACAGGAGCAGCCATGGTTGTACATGGTTGCCTCTTTGACTGGAGATCAGTGACTAGTGATTGGTGCTGGGTCCATTGTTGTTTGTCATCTATATCAGCAATCTAAACTGGATCAGTACATTTGCATATGACACCAAGATTGAGGGTATTGTGGACAGTGGGGAAGGTATTCAAATCTTGCAGTGGGATCTAGAACAGCTGGAAAAATGGGCTAAAAATGGCAGATGCAATTTAATGCGGACAATTGTGAGGTGTTGCACTTGGGAGGACCTAGTGAGCAATAAGGCACTGAAGAGTACAATTAAACAGAGGGATCTGGGAATACAATGGATGGATGTGGATTTGATTTGAACGTTTAAGAGAAATTTAGATAAGTACATGGATGGTAGGACTATAGATGGCAATGGTCCAGTTGCAGGTTGACGGAACTAAGCAGAATAATAGTTTGGCACTGACTAGATGGGCTGAAATGCCTGTTTCTGTGCTGTAGTGTTATATGACTCTGATGTTAGTTAAAAATGTCAAGAAAATCTGAATTCTAAGATACTGAATACTTTGGACTTGCAGGGAAGAAGGATTAATACCATATGTGTCAACTGATATTTCCCACAACTCTCTGCAACTTCAGATTTCTGCCCAGGTCCAGGGTAATTGCCATGTTTTGGCAGAATGAAGGCTGTACTGGATCCTTTGGAAGCCTGATGTTTCTCGAACATCCACTGAGGCTGCACCTGGCACAAAACAGCTTCTCTGTTCCTTCTATTGGAGGAATGTCTGCAAGGGACGTGTGTTAGTTAATTTAGAATTGTTTACTTGCTTGAGTTCAGTCAAGTAACTTATGTACATTGTTCCTTTTTAAATAGATGCTTTTCCTAGAACTAAAGCTGCTGCACAGAGGTTCTTTTCTCCTGTGGTATAGTCATAACCCCAAACACCAGATTGTAGTTCACTTGTGAGTAAGACCTGATGGAAGCAGCATGGCTTTGATATTTTAGCAACATTAACTCAGAAAAACAATTTTTTCACTGGAAAAAATAAATGATCCCCCCAGAGATTTTAATCCGTGAATAGCAAACTTTTATGCACATGTATGTTCGGCCAATTCATGAACGTATTTCCATCTGGAAGTTACCCCGAGGAATACGAATTGCATTTTCTTGTGGGTCAAGAGAATGAGGGTGTGTATTGCCGGATTCCATCAGACTGCTTGTTTGGAAGTCAATTTTCCTCTGAGGAAAGGGGAACAGGTTGTGTCAAGGATTTCCAGTCCTCCTGTATGAATTCTGACTGTTATAGGTTCTGCTGGTGAAAGTCAATGCATGGCTTTCACAGATGGACTAGAGACAAAGGGTGCCACCTGGCATGAAATTGACTCATGATCGTCTACGAATGCTATAGAAACTTAGGTTTGTAAACTAACAGAATATTAATCAAAGGCTATCAGAAACACTTATAATCCACCTCAGATGGATCAGTTTGGTGGATTTGTTATCCATGTTTTACCTTACTGACCAATCTAATTATTATTGAATGTTTGAATTATTGAATATTGAACATTACAGACTAAGTCAGCAAACTTGTTAGAGTTGTACAAAATGAATTCAGGCACAGATAAACACAAGGCAGCATAATTCTGTAAAGACACAAAATGCTGGCAGAACTCAGCAGGCCGGACAGCATCTATGGGAGGAGGTAATGACGATGTTTTGGGCCAAAACCCAATTCTGTAAAGCTCATGTTTAATTATTAGATATTGCAGTAAAAAAAATCAAAGGAATTTGATTAGATATTATTAACTGCGAAAAGTGGATTTAATTACCGCTGCTCCTGAGATCAAGCGACTCAGTTTAGATGGTGAATTGATTTTAGTGCATTGCCCCCAGTTTATTCACACACTGCGGTTTCAAAGTATTCAGCAACTGGTGAAGATCAGATGAAATTGACTTCCATTTTGTTTGTATTGCTCTGCATTCTGCTTGCTTTTCTAAGACTGTTACACTATGCCTCTGAAGGCATACATCATTTCCTTCCATTGCTGAAGTCAAGACAACCTGGATTGCTCCCTCTTCTGTTGTGGATTAGCAGCATGTCGACAATACACAAGGAAGAATAGATTACCAACTTTCTCTCCATGGGGTGAAGGCCCTAACTCTCCCGTCAACACCCTTCAGTTTAAATGTTTACACTAAAATTCCAAGTTCAAGTGTGAACTTGCTGCCAGTTTTCCGATATAATCCACCGTTGTTTTTCATCCCTGCTAGAAATGCAAAGCTCTAAGACTAGCCCTAGTTGAGCATGATTTTTGTAGTCTATTCTGATGAAACTGATTGACCCAGGAGAAAATAAATCTGCAAAGATCACTGTGAAACCGTATCTTCCATTCTCACCAAGTGAATCTTCTGTTTAATACTGCATATGTTTTCTGGAAGAATGTCAATATTTCTTCTTCTCATGCCTGCTGGCTATCCTGATGGCTCAGTAAGAGGTTCCATATGTGAAAGAGAATCCTGTAATCTGACTAAAGATATATAACACTCAAATCAATTTCACAAAACTCAGTACTCTTGTAATTAATTGAATTACACCGTGTCACTGTCTTTTGGCAGATGCCCAAGTGCTTACCACAATGGGGAGCAATTATACCCAATGATTTTATTTGGATTAGTGCTTGGGGTCCAGATTTTATAGCTTCATCAATCAGCACTTCTAACACATCTTTCAATATCACTGTCTGAGAGATTGGGGGACAACTGGTAGTTAAATCTGATATGAAAGAAGTGCTTTGTTTATAAAAAGGGCATGCATTGAGCTAAGCAACATTCCTGATGGTTACCAGAGGCGGACAGCTTCTGTGGAAACATCTCCAGAGGTAAACAGGCATATGGACAAACCTAATGCTGAAACATAGAATAAAATTCATAATGTGCTATAATTCTTAAAATAGTAACAGTATTATGTTAGTAAACTGTTTCTCAAAGATGAAGACATTAATAATGTAGTTGGTTATAATATTGACAAATTACAGTGTACTGTCTAATAAAGGAAATCAAATTGGAAAATGATTACAGTTTGAATATGCCTATTCTTGTTACTTTTTCTCTTCTGAGCATTATTAGCTAAGTCCTGAAGAAGGGTCTCAGCCCAAAATGACGACTGTTTACTATTTTCCACAGATGCTGCCTGACCTGCTGAGTTCCTCTAGCACTTCGCGTGTGTTGCTTTCGATTTCCAACAACTCCTGGCATCTGTAGACTTTCTCATGTTTGTGATTATTACTTCCTACCATTTGTTGTAGACTCATTGCTATGCCTTGCTTAAGGATTGATCTGAGGATTAGCACAGCGTGCACCACAGTAATGAGTTAAATTTATAATTTTCATATAGTTCATTTTTCATATAGTTCTTGATTTCTACTTAAAGCATGGAGGCAAGTCATTTTCATCCAGGAGAAATAAAATGAAAATATAGCAAAACTGATGTTTTATAACTATTTGGCAGGAGAGTAAGAGAGATTGATTATTAATTGTTCCTGATGCCAATCGCGATCATTCTGCAGTGTACAAAAGGTTGAAAAAAATTCCGTAGCACAGTGATACACTGGTGAAGTTGCTGCCTCATATTTCCACTGATTATATAATACCCTCCTGCGCCTTGATGCATCGGGCAACAACTTGCCGTTTCTTTAGAGTTGCCATCTTACGAGGCCGAGTTGCTAGTTCGACACTCAACCCAGCACAACGGAAAGTGCGCAGGGATCCGGCTGGATTTGAAGCCAGGGTCACTAACCTGGAAATCTGGTGCGGACGCTGTTACACCACTAGCCAGCTAACCTCATATCTCCAGTGATACTGAGCTCGGAGATTTCATATTCTTCCTATGAGTGCATAGAAATAAGGGCACTTGGCTTCGCCTGCAGAGCTAAACATAGAATAACAAACCAATGTAGAGGTTGTCCAGCAATGTCCCCAAAGAAGGATTAAAGTTACTGTAGCAAACCACAGAAATTAGATTTATATAACATTAAGGCAGATGACCTACGCAAACAAAATATTTTTTTTTAATGGCATTGATATCACTAATAATCTTTAAAAGTAGCAAATTTAGAACGAAGGATTAGTAATCAAGAATTTGATATGAATATTGATACAGTCACTGTTTACTCTACCATCATGCTATATAGTATGAAAACAGACCCTTTGGCCCAACTTGTCATACTGCCCAAGAAGGTCATCCAAGCTATTCCTATTTGTTGTCACTCATATACATTTTTTGTTTTTGCAACATTCTATGTAAAATCTAGGGACTGTTGTGTGTGAAAGTCCCAGGAGATCAGCTGTTTCTGAAATACTCAAACCACCCTATCTGGCGCCAACAATCATTCTGTTTTTGTGTAAATGAAGTCACTGGAGAAAAGTACTGGCAGCTAATGAAGCAGCTTCTTTATTCAACAAAACAAGACACAGCAGGCATCATGTGGAGATGTTTTTGGTTGAAAGGTCTGTCTATGCCCAGCACTGTACGCACTTTATGTGCTAAAGATCACAGAAAATTCAGGACAAGTCAAACAAATCCAGATCTACAATCTTCCCACCATCACACCCAAAATGAGTGTTAGTCACTGACACGTCCATGCAATGGAATGTTGATTGGACTTATGCACAGCGGGCAATCAGGTAAGTGCCTGTTTTGTGGTCTGCCTAGTCTGTAAACCTATTGTTCAGAGCTACACTAAAATCAAATCCACAATCCATATTTAGATGTGAGGACTGGTGGCCGAGGTTATCTGCTAAATGTGCTAAACCCAAAAATTGCTCTAATAATTCCACCGTCAAAGTCACTTACATCATATTTCTTTCTATTCTGATGCTTTGTGTAAAAACAACTGAAGCTCTTGACCATGTCTACATGGCCTTATGCATTGACATGCTGCCACATGATTGCATGTTTAGATAGTTGCGCTAAGGAGCAGGGATACAGGTGTACCTAACCAAGTGGCCACTGAGTGTATGATTCAAAGAATATACACTCTTATGGAGGAGGATTCATGAGAATTCTTGTGAAATTCATGAGAGGATAGTATCATTGAGTCTAGTGAAGGATATTACTCCAAGACTATCTGGTGAATCTGAGTTAATCAAAAATAACACCATGAAGATCACTGAAGTTATGAAAAAATGTTAAAAATGTTAAATATGTGAGTTTTTTTGTAAATAGATGGTGTAGATTATGTAATTTTTTTTGTGAATAGTAGACCATTACCTGAAGCCTGACTTCCCTTTAGGGATTGTGTTATGAGACTGACTATTCTCTGGGCTGCTTCAATATACTGTATATAAAATGTTACACAGACAAGCTGTGTAACATTCTGTTTAACACAGATCACTTGAATGAACCACGTGCACCTTTGAGCTTATCATGCCTTGCTTATATCAGTTCTTACACTCTGCAAAAGCTTAAGGGCTCATCAAGCGTGTGCACTTTGCAAAGTGGAAATGAGAGGCAAGAGGCGTGTGATGAAGGAACTTTGGAGTATAAGGCTTTGGTAGTTGAAGGCCAGGCAGCAGTTGTGAAGTGATTACATTCAAAAGAAAATAATAGGTCAAAATTTGAAGAGTGTTAGTATATTTGAAGGCTATAAAGGTGGATTGAATTACTGAAATGGAGAGATTCAGAGATGACTGTTCTAACACAGAAGAGTGTGAAGGAATCATGCATATTAGCATAGGCCTTTACTTGGCAATGTTCTCTGATATGATAATGGCAAGGAATATAACATTTCTGACCTTCTCCCCTTCCAATCCCCTAATGAGGACTGGCCCACAGATCCCCAATTTCTTTCTCCTGTGGCCAATAAACAGCTCTTTGTTTTTTGCTGACATTCAGTGAGAGGTTAAAGTGGCACCATTCAATCAAGTGTTCAATCTCGCTCCTCTGTTCCAATTCATCTCTACCTTTGAGTTGGCCGACAACAGCAGTGTCATCAGTAAACAGTGCCATTGCAACTGTACTTGGCCTCACGGTCATACATCCCATGACAACTTCATTAGGTACACCTGTTCATCAATGTAAATATCTAATCTGCCAATCATGTGACAGTAACTCAGTGCATAAAAGCATACAGACATGGTCAAGAGGTTCATTTATTCAGTCAAAATATCAGATTGGGGAAGAAATGTGATCTTTCTGGCTTTGACTGTGGAATAATTGCTGGCACCAGAAGGGTTGCTGTCACAACATACTGACTGGGTGTCTTTATCACATCCACAGAATCTCCTGTCTGCTCCTGTAACTGTGGAATCCCTTGTCACTATATCACTACTGTGCTCCTCATCTCTCCTCTTCCCTTCTGAGCCACAGAACCAGACCCAGTGCTAAAGACCCGGTTCTGGAGCTTCCCTCAATAGGTCAACACCCCTACAGTATCCAAGGTGATATACTTATTATTGAGGGGAACAGTCATAGGGCACTGGCTACGTGTTCCCTTTCCCTCTCCTGACAGTCACTCAGGTACCTGCCTCTTGCGACTTTGGGGTGACTACCTCCCTGTGGCTCCTATCTATCACGTCCTTATTCTCCTGTATCAGCCAAAGTTTATTCAGCTGCAGCTCCAGTTCCTTAGCACGGTATCTAAGGAGCTGCAGTTCGATGCACTTCACGTAGATGTAATTATCAGGGAGACTGACGGTCTCCCAGAGTACTCACATCACTCACAAAGATTATACCAATAACCCGGGTGCCATTCTCACCATACTAGTAGATGAAGAAAGAGAAAAAAAACTTACTAGAAACTTACTTAGAACCTCCACCTTTGCTTGGCTTGTTGAGTCCAATCCTACCCACTCTAACAATGACACTCCAATAGAATCCGCTTCGTTTATACCTGGCTTCTTTTTATTGGCCTTTCCCGAGTGCCTGAGAGATTGTTATGAATGCAACTTGCTGAAAAAAACCCCAAAGGACCCAAGCTCTTGTGCCACCTCAGACAGTCAAATGACTACTCTCAATGATTGCAGCCTGCTGAGAAGTTCCAAAGAGCCCAGAGCTCTTTATAAACCTCACATCGGCTCAGCTAATCAAGTGACTGTTCTCGATGATTGCAGCCCACTCCAATTCAGTGGTAATCAAGATATCAGATTCCAGTAATAAGGAAGAGGTTTGAGGTACTTGGGGACCCAGCATAAAATAGGCGCTGATTTTAGCTTGGTTTCCTTAAGAGGCCGCTAATCAAAGAAAAGATGTGCAGGCACTGGAGGAGGTTCACGTATGTGAAGAGTTTGATAGCACTGTGCGTGTAATCACTGGGGATTAAAAGAATGAGGGGAGATCCCATTGAAATCTATTGAATATTGAAAAGCTGAGATAGAGTGGATGTGGAGAGGATGTTTCCTATTGTGGGTGAGTCTGAGACCAGAGGGCACAGTCTCAGAATAGAGGGACCTCCATTTAGGACAGAGATGAAAATGAGTTTCGTTAGCCAGTGGGTGGTGAATCTGTGAAATTCATTTCCATGGAAAGCTGTGGAGGCCAAGTCATTGAATATATTTAATGTGGAGGTTGATAAATTCTTGATTAGTCAGAGTATTAGGGAGAAAAGGCAGGAGAATGGTGTTGAGAGGGATGATAAATCTGCCGTGATGGAATGGCAGAGAAGACTCAATGGGCTGAGTGGCCTAATTCTGCTCCTATGTCTTATGGAAACGTTGTCTGACAAAGCCGTTGAAATTCCTTAAGGAAATAATAGGGAAAAGACGTTGTTTACTTAGATTTTCAAGATGCTTTTGACAAGGTGCCACACATAAGGCATATATGTCAATGATTTGGATGACAAAATTGACAGTTTTGTGGACAAGTTTATGGACGATACAAAGATAGGTGGAGGGGCAGGTAGTGCTGAGGAAGCAGGGAATCTGAAGAAGGATTTAGACAGATTAGGAGAATGGGCAAAGAAGTAGCAGATGTGTAGCAGTAGTGTAGGGACTTGTAAGGTCATGCACTTTAGTGGAAGAAATAAAGGCATAGACAATTTTCTAAACAGGGAGAATATTCAGAAATCAAAAATGCAAAGGGACTTGAGAATCTTTAGTAGAATTCTCTAAAGGTTAACTTGCAGTTGAAACACTGGTAAGAAAGGCAAATACAATGTTAGCATTCATTTTGAGAGGACTAGAATATAAAAACAAGGATATAATATTGAGGCTTTATAAAGTGTGGTAAACCATGTATACCTCTCTGGACATGCCCCTCTGCTGAATACTCCTGTGGCTCCTCCCACAGACCCCTGTATAAAGGCAATTGGGGCACTGCTCCTCCCTCAGTCTTCGACATGGTCGTGCTCCCTTTTTGCTGTTAATAAAAGCCTATCGTTCACTTCCAGTCTCCTAGAGTTGTTGATAGTGCATCATTAGAAACGGGGATTGTGCCGGAGGATTGGCGTATTGCTCATGTGGTTCCATTGTTTAAAAAGGGTTCTAGAAGTAAGCCTGGCAATTATAGACCTGTCAGTTTGACATCAGTGGTGGGTAAATTAATGGAAAGTATTCTTAGAGATAGTATTTATAATTATCTGGATAGACAGGATCTGATTAGGAGTAGCCAGCATGGATTTGTGCGTGGAAGGTCATGTTTGACAAACCTTATTGAATTTTTTGAAGTAGTTACGAGGAATGTTGATGAGGGTAAGGCAGTGGATGTAGTCTATATGGACTTCAGCAAGGCCTTTGACAAAGTTCCACATGGAAGGTTAGTTAAGAAGGTTCAGTCGTTAGGTATTAATGCTGGAATAATAAAATGGATTCAACAGTGGCTAGATGGGAGATGCCAGAGAGTAGTGGTGGATAATTGTTTATCGGGATGGAGGCCGGTGACTAGCGGGGTGCCTCAGGGATCTGTTTTGGGCCCAATGTTGTTTGTAATATACATAAATGATCTGGATGATGGGGTGGTAAATTGGATTAGTAAGTATGCTGATGATACTAAGGTAGGAGGTGTTGTGGATAATGAGGTGGGTTTTCAAAGCTTGCAGGGAGATTTATGCCGGTTAGAAGAATGGGCTGAACGTTGGCAGATGGAGTTTAATGCTGAGAAGTGTGAGGTTCTACATTTTGGCAGGAATAATCCAAATAGAACATACAGGGTAAATGGTAGGGCATTGAGGAATGCAGTGGAACAGAGAGATCTAGGAATAACAGTGCATAGTTCCCTGAAGGTGGAGTCTCATGTAGATAGGGTGGTGAAGAAGGCTTTTGGAACGCTGGCCTTTATAAATCAGAGCATTGAGTACAGAAGTTGGGATGTAATGTTAAAATTGTACAAGGCATTGGTAAGGCCAAATTTGGAATATTGTGTACAGTTCTGGTCACCGAATTATAGGAAAGGTATCAATAAATTAGAGAGAGTGCAGAGACGATTTACTAGGATGTTACCTGGGTTTCAGCACTTAAGTTACAGAGAAAGGTTGAACAAGTTAGGTCTCTATTCATTGGAGCGTAGAAGGTTGAGGGGGGATTTGATCGAGGTATTTAAAATGTTGAGAGGGATAGATAGAGTTGACGTGAATAGGCTGTTTCCATTGAGAGTAGGGGAGATTCAAACGAGAGAACATGATTTGAGAGTTAGGGGGCAAAAGTTTAAGGGAAACACGAGGGGGTATTTCTTTACTCAGAGAGTGATAGCTGTGTGGAATGAGCTTCCTGTAGAAGTAGTAGAGGCCAGTTCAGTTGTGTCATTTAAGGTAAAATTGGATAGGTATATGGACAGGAAAGGAGTGGAGGGTTATGGGCTGAGTGCGGGTAGGTGGGACTAGGTGAGATTAAGAGTTCGGCACGGACTAGGAGGGCCGAAATGGCCTGTTTCCGTGCTGTGATTGTTATATGGTTATAAAGCACTGGTGAGGCCTCACTTGGAGTATTGTGAGTAGTTTTGGGCCCTTTAACTAAGATGTGCTGACATTAGAGAGGGTCAAAAGGAAGTTCACGAGAAGGATTATGAGAATGAAAGGGTTAACATAGAAGGAGCATTTGATGGCTCAGCGTCAGTACTCACTGGAGTTTAGAACAATTAGGGGGGAATCTCATTGAAACCTATTGACATTCCAGCGAGTGGATGTGGAGAGGATGTTTCCTATAGTGGGTGAGTCTAGGACCAGAGGACGCAGCCGCAGAATAGAGGGACCTCCATTTAGAACAGAGATGAGGAGGAATTAATTTTGCCAGAGTGTTGTGAATCTGTGGAATTCATTGCCACAGACTGCTGTGGAGGCTAAGTCATTAGATATATTTAAAGTGGAGGTTGACAGACTGTTGATGAGCAAGGGCATCGAAGGTTATGTAGAGGAGGCAGGAGAATGGGGTTGAGAGGGATAAAAAATTAGCCTTGATGGAATAGAGAAGCAGACTCAATGGAACAAACAGTCTAATTCTGCTACAGTGTCTGATGGTCTTATTAACCTAACTGGCAGGTATGCCTTTGGAATGTGGGAGGAATCTAAAACATCCAGAAGTTGTTCATGTGTTTATGGGAAGGGATGCAAAAACTCCTTACAGATGACATAGGAATTGAAATCCGACTCTAATGCCCAAAGCTCTAATAGTGTTGTGCTAACCAGTACACTACTGTGGTGTCCCATCCTAAGAAAGGATGTGCTGGCATTGGAGAAAGTCCAGAGGACGTTTACAACAATGTCCAGGAATGAAAGGGTTAACATACAGTACTGTACAAAAATCTTAGGCACGTGTAGATAATAATCTGTAAAGTGAAGGTACTTCAAAAAAAAAGAAAAGTTGCTAAATATCAAAAAATACTACTGATGCACCATCAATAACTCTCGGAGACATGAGGCGAGAGATAGGCTTTTATTAGCTGGAAGAGAGAGCACTATCAGCAGCAAGAGACCATCACACAACATCCTGGAGACTGAGGGAGGAGCAATGCCTCCAATCGCCTTTATACCGGGTTCTGTGGGAGGAGCCACAGGAGCAGTCAGCAGGGGGGGCGTGTCCAGACAGGTATATGTAGTTCACCACAACTACAAAAGAGCAGTAAACAGTTAAAAAAAAGCTCATCAAATCAATATTTGGTGTGACTACCCTTTGCCTTTAAAGCTGCATCAATACTCTTAGCGATACTGTCATGCAGTTTTCTAAGAAAATCGACTGGTAGGTTGTTCCAAGCATCTTGGAGAAGTTGTCACTGTTCCCCTGCGCACTTTGGCTGTCTCACTTGCTTCTGTCTCTCCAGGTAATCCCAGACAGCCCCAGTGATGTTGACATCCGGGCTCTGTGAAGGTCATATCATCTGTCTTAGAAATCTATGTTCTTTTAGCTGAAGATGGTTCTCTGTGACCTTGGCTGTGTGTCTGGGGTTATTGCTCTGCTGCAAAATAAAACTGGAACCAATCAGATGCCTTCCTGATATTTTTGTGTGATGGATGAGAGTCTGCTTGTATTTTTCAGCATTGAGGATTCCATTAATTCTGTCCAGATCACCAACTCCATTTACAGAAATGCAGCCCCAAATCCGCAGGGAACCGCCACTGCTGGCTGCGGACCCTCGTCCACGCAGCGCTCTCCAGCTCTTCTCTGGACCAACTGCCTCCTGCTTGAGCCAAAAAATTCAAATTCTGACTCATCAGTCCAGAGCACTTGCTGCCGTCACTCAACACCCCAGTCCTTGTGTTTTTATGCATTGGTGAGTCTCGTGGCTTTGTTTCCACTTTGAAGGAATGGCTATTTGGCAGTAGCTCCACCATCTAGGCCACATCTGACAAGACTCTCTAGACTATCGATGGCTGCACTTGGGTTTCAGTGATTTCTGTGAGTTCAAGTTAATGGCTGTGCTGGACATCTTCTGATTTAGAAGGGACTTCAGTTTGATGTATCTCCTGTCAGTTGCTTTGTTTGCAAATGGCTTAATTCTACTTCTACAGTATGTCTTATGGCCTAATAGATTGCAGTTCTCCCAAACCAGTAATCATCTGTGGACTGCAGAGACTGCTGCCAAGTTCTGCTCATGTTTCTGGAAAAGTTGTATTCATGGGAGAATGAGATCGGGACTGGAAAAAAAAAAACACAGCTACCAACGCAATTGTACTGATACATCAAAACTTTATGGAATATCTTCCAGATCCTATTGTTGTGACACATGTAGCTCAGAGAAACTGGTGAGGACTTCTGGAGAAGTTTGTTTACCACTCTGGAATGGTGGGAAATGTGGGTAGGGATAGAGGAGGATTGAGTGTCAACCTTTGGGCATGTACCTCCAATCTCCAGCAATTAATGTAGTGGCTTAACATTGTTCCCACCAACAAAAGGTCTTGATAAAGTAGTTGACACAGTCTCAGCTTGAAAGATGAACTGACCCTTTGCCTCCATATAACTTGCCTGACCTGCTGACTTCCTCCAGCAGTTTTTTTTTTAAATGGTGCTTTGGGCATGTTATGGGAATGCAAACATTGTAACCAAGTGATGCACCATCAATAACTCACTCTGAGACGTGAAGGCGAGATATCGGCTTTTATTGACTGGAAGAAAGAACAAGCAGTAGTTGACCACCATACTACATCCTGGAGAATGAGGCCGGGCTCAGGCCTCAATCACCTTTATACCGGGGTCTGTGGGAGGAGCCACAGGAGCAGTCAGCAGGGGGCGTGTCCAGACAAGTATATGTAGTTCACCACACCAAGAAAAAAAGTTTGTATGTGTGGATGAAGTAGCAGGAAGCCATGTGATGAAATATATCCGATCAGTAATGATCTTGTCCTGAGACATGTAGGTGGAGGAGTGAGCAGAGGTGGAGGGCAAGGATCAGTCTGTTGTGATGAAATTTATGAGGTGTTCTCCAGATCAGACTGATGTGCTTTGCTGGTGGCGTATTGGCATGGTTACATTATCCCATGCTTTTGCAGTGATCTTTAAAGTCAAAATACATTTATGATTAAAGTATGTATATGACATACAACCTTGGGATTCCTTTCCTTACAGGCACCACTGAACAAAGAAACCCAACAGAATCCACTAAAAAAAAGAACTGTCAAACACGCTACGTGTAGAAAAAAAATTGTGCAAACAACAGAAGTTCACGAAAGTTGTTCACAAAGTTCAGAAAGTCCACAAAGTTTGTCATCAGTGCAGTGTTAGTTCAGCACAGTGACATGTAAACCTCATGGAACAACAAATTAAACCATCCTGTCCCTCACCTCTGGCCCTAACACCCTGACCTTTCAATCGACCCACCACTTAACTCATCCAAACCTCAAGCTGTTCTTCACTCTTGGAATGGGGCCTTGCCGCTTTGATACGCTCTGAGACCTGGGCCCTGCCACCTCGAATCAGCCTGTATCTGACCACTCCAATTCGGCCTAGTGCTTAAATCGATCAAACCTCCGCTCTTTTCTTGCTCTTGGGCTCTGTTGCCTCGCCCCTGCTTGCTTCACCTTGGTTCTGCCATACTGAGTCTCCCCAATTCCACTCCAGCTATGGCCAAACACTGGCTCGTTCCCTACTCTCAGGCCAGGCTCCACCACCTCGATTCAGCCTGTACACGCTTTGCCACAACCGTCCGGCACCTTCGAGACTTCAGTTCACACCTCAAAAATGCCAGGTCATACCGGTGACTGAAAGGCTCAGCTGCAGAAAGGAAGTTACAGGCAGTGTTCGTTAGCCATAAAGAGTGTAATTAATGAAGCAGTTAGTAGTTTTCTTTGTTTTGTTTGTTACAGGTAAGTAATCGCTGTTCTTCACCAGCACCACCTTAAACCCAGAAGATAGGATTCGGACCAACCCTTGCATTTTTTGTCTTGCAGGCTAGTTCAGTTGCAGAATGAGACTCCTGAGATTTTGAAAGTATCACTTAATTACATATATATTAGCATTTGTCTGGGCCCAGTCTTACTGCATATTTCTCACAAATTTGGCATCAAGAGAAACAGAGTTCTCAAGATATCCAATTTGTTTTAAACTACTTGCCGTATTGCATCACAGGATTAAGAATTTAGATGAATAACAAGATTCCTATTTCCATCGGTTGTCATAAATGGTTTACTCTTCATTGTAAGTAAATAGTTGACATCCGAGCTTCATATTCTGTCTCTCTATGGATGTGGATTACTGCAACTAATGACTGTGGTTGCTGCTATCTTACTGGGTGGTCATAGATTGGAAAACAAAGCTTATTTCTTCTTTTCCTCCCGGGTTCATGTGCTTATAGGACGGCTTATCATGGGATTTCAAGAGTTTTCCTTTCAATGCAGGTGCAGATACATTTCAGTCGGCATTCCTTGATTGATTTTTGCCAGATGTTACTCAGATATCATGTTTGTGCTGAGGTTTCAACGATCTCAGTTTAGCCTTACAAGTTAACCATGGAGGGAACACATTGTCCAGGATTTTTTTTTCCCTAATACAAATTGCAAAACTATTTTTTTGGAAATGTTAGTTAAACTACTCATACAAAATAATCAGAACTGTCATTTTATTTAAGGTTTGGATAAGATTTTCTAAGAAACATTTATATTGAGCAGGGGCATGCAAAATGGGAATGAAACATGGCAGTCTGGAGTGCACTTGTGTTCTAATTTGCCATCGACTGTTTTCACTTCTGTCATTGACATTTGATGTTTCTGCCTGGTTTCTTCCCTATCACCCCAAACCTCTTCTCTTCAACTAGCTTAACTACTCTTAACTCCATAGTTTCCTAAGATGCATTATATATTAATGCATATTGGGGAACTGCATGATTTAACACCAGTGCAATACTCTAGAAGGTCCAATGCATGGTATTATTATGTGACAGTATTGGGTTTGCTGACCGCAAAGTTCTAACCACAAAAATCTTAAGCCCTATTGGATATAAATAGTCCTGAGTAGTCTCACTAAAGGGAGATTATCCTGTAATAACTCAGTCTGCAATGAATAGTTCACTTCCCTGTTTATTCTCCACGCTAAGTCTGAGTGTGGCTACCCCTTCCTTACCAAGCAAAAGATACTTCCTGCTAACAAAGTAGTTTAAAACACAGTTAATTTATTTTCAATGATAGACATTTAAATCCAAACAATTCTTAAAACATATTTAAAACTCACAGAGGATTTCTATCCTATACTTTTCCAAATTATAAACAATTTCTAAAACATGAAGTATTTCCAAAACACAGGTACAGTTACTATGAACTAAAAAGACATACCAATGATGCAGATGAACAACTCATCTGTTGGTCACAGAAAATGAAGCCAGAAGAATGGATTCTAGTTCATCCCATGATTTTTCATGCTTCTTGATGTTCATTACCCCATTCCTAATAAGCCTGAAGTGCTTTCAATGTTCATAACCTTTTGCCACTTGGTGACTTCACACACATGTAATATTTCCTCAGATACCCTTTTTACACAGCAGTCTGAAAGCTTTTTGGAGACACAGACATCAACTAAGAATTAATGTGGTGAAGCTAACTTCCTTCAGTACATAAAACTCCCAACATTAATAGATCAGTTATAGATATGCTAAATGATATTATCCATCTGGTCTGCAAGCTTCCTTAAATAAAGCAACTTAGTCAGCATTGTCTATTTTGAAACAAGCCAAATTAAATAATCCATTGTCTTATACTGCACCACTTAAGCTGTTAGCCTAATGGAATGAGCCAACAAGTCTGAGGCTCTATCCAGAGCTTATATGTAAAGCTACTCCATAGACAGTGCTTTGTTTTAATTTTAAGTTGATTTCTGCTTGTTGTTTACAATTTAAGAACTGAAGACCGACTCCCATTTAGACCAGAACTAAACAATGTTAGTTGGAAGTTTACATACAACTGATCTCATAAGTGGCAGATGCTGTGTTTAGAAAGTAAGCTTGGCAAAACGTGAGCCCCATTAGTCAAGAAAGTGAATATCCATCACAATTAACATCACCTTGAAATGTGGAGAATAATCAAACTTGGGAAAAATTACTACAAAGCTGCATTATTTCAAGTACTATTTGGACAAAAATGTACACCTTAACTCTATTGCTTTCATGAAGTCACAAGCAGCCCAAGTTTTAAAGTTTAAAACAACTTGCTTCTGGATTAACTTTTTCATGCTTGATATACTGTATGCTGGCAGGTTGGCCACTGTTCAAAACTGCTGGTGACCTGCTGTGGTTGCGGTTATTAACTTCATTCCACTTCATATACAGTTGGCCAAATTCTCATGAAGAATATCAAGCTAGCCAGGGCTATGATGAAAGAGCAGGAAGGAGTTATACACATCGGTTAAAAATACAGTAAAATAATTAACTGAAAGGGTTAGTTGTTAAACTGAAGACATTCTGATATCAAACTCAAACCACATCACAACAACATCATATTTGCAGGTGGTGGTATATCATTATGGTTCTAACTATACCCTTTCTCCATCCTTCCACATAAATTAATCAAAAGATATATAATCATAGAGCATCATAGCTCAGAGTGTTTGGCATCTGGCAGTAAAATACAGTCTTTACAGTGAATATCAGGCAAAAAGCAGTGATTGGCTGATGCAGGTACTGTGTGTAAAGTAATCATGCTGAGCAGTTCTGTCACTGCTCTGATAAAAATTGAAGCAACCAGGAGCTGATTTTATGCAACATGCAGATTTGAGAGCTGATGATCAGCTTATACATAAGAACCATTCAACCAAATGTTTTCAAAATTAGCAATTGTTGTAATGAATAAAAATGAAATTTCCTTTGATCAGAAGACAAAAACAATGAAGTAAACTTCTAGGATCTTAATTAATACTTGTCAGAATTGGACAGTATGTTGTCAGTCAGACTTTCACAGAGCTCTTAGTTAAAAGAGAGTTCTCTGAAGCTTCAGGTATGGCACCCAGAACCCTCCAGGGAATTCCCCGTATAAATGATATGGTGCAACTCAAACTACCTGCGTCTCAATATCACCAAGACCAAGGAGATGGTGGTGGACTTTAGGAGATCTAGGCCTCATATGGAGCCAGTGATCATTAATGGAGAATGTGTGGAGCAGGTTAAGACCTACAAGTATCTGGGAGTACAGTTAGACGAGAAGCTAGACTGGACTGCCAACACAGATGCCTTGTGCAGGAAGGCACAGAGTCGACTGTACTTCCTTAGAAGGTTGGCGTCATTCAATGTCTGCAGTGAGATGCTGAAGATGTTCTATAGGTCAGTTGTGGAGAGCGCCCTCTTCTTTGTGGTGGCGTGTTGGGGAGGAAGCATTAAGAAGAGGGACGCCTCACGTCTTAATAAGCTGGTAAGGAAGGCGGGCTCTGTCGTGGGCAAAGTACTGGAGAGTATAACATCGGTAGCTGAGCGAAGGGCGCTGAGTAGGCTACGGTCAATTATGGAAAACCCTGAACATCCTCTACATAGCACCATCCAGAGAAGCAGTTTCAGCAACAGGTTGCTATCGATGCAATGCTACAATATCGATGCAATGCTCCTCAGACAGGATGAAGAGATCAATACTCCCCAATGCCATTAGGCTTTACAATTCAACCGCCAGGAGTAAGATATGTTAAAGTGCCGGGGTTGATTGTATTTAATGTATTTAAGTAAACTACTTAAGAACTTTTTAAAAGCTATTATTAATGCTTTTTGAGAGAGTGATTTAGATGCATATCATATTTTTACTGAGTTAAGTATTGTATGTAATTAGTTTTGCTACAACAAGTGTATGGGACATTGGAAAAAATGTTGAATTTCCCCATGGGGATGAATAAAGTATCTATCTATCTATCTATCTATCTATCTATCTATCTATCTATCTATCATAACAGATATTACTCTCATAATGATACTCCCTGCAGCTCCTCATCTGATCACTGATCTACTATCTCCATCCTTTCAGTCATTTCCTCTTTTTTCCATGATTATCAGTCTCCAACCTGAAGCCCACCCCTTCCAAATGCAGATACATTCCTCCCTTCCCCACGATGCCACTGAAATCCAAAAGTGACCACCCCTCCCCCAAATTTCTTTTACACTCATACTGTCTCCACTTCTAATCGCTGTCTGCTGTTACTCTTCCAAGTGTAGGCTGAATCTGCTTCTGATTTCATTTTGACCCTACTTTTATGAGCCAAGTACCTCTTCCAAGCGTACTCTCATCATCCTCTCATCATCAATCTCTGACCTTCCCTGAGATGAAGAGAAGATACTTGAATACAGAAATTGTGTACATAAGTCACCTTGGGCGTGGTATGAAATTAAATTTCCCAGAGTTGGATCCTCATATAAAAGCATTAATTGACACCAACTATTAAACAAAAGTGGTATTCCATATGGAGACCTTATTTCATGTCTGGAATCAGTGAAGTAAATTGTATCTTATCCCCTGAGATTTTTACCTTATCCTAATTTCCTGGAAGAGTTCCACCTTCTATGTGTACCTTCTGCAGTTTCAGATATTCCACTGTTGTAGACATTCAGTGCAACTGTGGCTCCCCCAGGTGCATAAGGTGCCAGAAAGAATGTTTCACATGAACATTGCAAAGCTCTGAATAATAAATACAGTATATTATTATCAATATTGTGTGTCATAGAGCACTACAGGACAAAATCAGGCCATTTTACACATCTAGTTCATGCTGATCTATTTTTTTTTTGCCTCGTTACATCTACCTACAACTGCATCATAATCCTCCATACCACACTCATCCATGTTACTATCTAAACTTCTCTTAATTGTTGCAATTAACCCCTCATCTATTACTTCTACTGGCAGTTCTTTCCACACTCTCACCATCAACTGAATAGTTTCCCTTGATAATTCACCTTTCACCCTAAGCCTATGATCTTTACTTCTCATTTCACCCAACCCCAGAAGAATAAGCCTGCAGGTATGTATTTACCCTGTCAATATCCTTCATTATACCTCCATAAGATCTCCCCTCCTTTTCCTTCACTCCAGGGAATAAAGACCTAAACTCTTCAACATTTCCCTATAATTCAGGTCTTCAATTCCCAGGAAGATCCTTGCAAATTTTCTCTGTATTCTTTCAAGATCTTTCCTGATGAGAACTGCACACAATACTCCAAATTTGGCTCCACCGACATCCTGACTTCTGTACTCAGTGCTCTAATTTATGAAGGCCAAAGTGGCAAATCTATCTTTACATCCCGAGCTTCCAGAGACAACACTTTCAAGGAAGTATAGATCTGTATTCTCAGATCCCTTTGTTCTACTATGCATCTCAATGCCCTACCATTCATTTTGTATGTCCTACTCTGGTTTGTCCTGCCAAAGTGCAATACCTCACACTTGTCTGCAATAAATTCCATCTGGTATATTTCAGACCATTTTTGGGCAGCAGGTCCAGATCACATTGCATGCTTTGATGTCATCTTCAAATTTGCTGATCCAGTTTACCACATCATTGGAATCATTAATATAGATGATAAACAGCAATGGACCCAGCACTGATCCCTGCAGTGCACCAATAGTCATAGGCTTCCAATCAGAGACACAACAATCCACTGCCACTCTCTACGTTCTACTGCTAAGCCATTGGTGAATCCAATTAACTACATTATCCTGAATGCCAAGTGACTTAACCTTGTGGACGAGCCTCCCATATGGTTCTTTGTTAAAGATGTTGCTAAAATCCATGTAGACAACATCCAACACCTTTCCTTCATTAATCTCCTCAAAAAATTCTATAAAATTGGTTAGAAACAACTTAACAGACACAAAGCCATGATGACTATCCCTAACTTAGCCCTATCAATATATATCAGTTATATACAGGCTTCCCCAGTAGCTGGGATGTGGACAACAGATTACAATGGGAAATAGAAAGGGTGTATCAAAAGGGCAATGTTATGATAGTCATGGGAAATTTCAACATGCAGGTCACCTGGCAAAATTAGGTTGGAAATGGATCTCAAGAGAGTGAGTTTGTTGAATGTCTATGAGATGGCTTTTTCGAGCAGTTTGACGTTGAGCCTACTTGGGGATCAGTTATACTGAATTGGATGTTATGTAATGAATTGGAGGTAATTAAAGAGCTTGAGGTAAAAGAACCCCTAGGAACCAGTGATCACAATATGATTGAGTTCAACTTGAAATTTGATAGGGAGAAAGTAAAGTCTGATGTAGCAGTATTTCAGAGGAGTAAGGGAAATCACAGTGGTATAAGAGAGGAGTTGGCCAAAGTAAATTGGAAGGAGATGCTGGCAGGCATGACAGAAGAGCAGCAATGGTGGGAGTTTCTGGGAAATATGAGGTAGGTGAAGGATAGTTGTATTGCAAAAACAAAGAAATACTCAAATGGCAAAATAGTACAACCGTGGCTGACAAGAGAAGTCAAAGCTAACTTAAAAGCTAATGAGAGGGCATAGAACAATGCAAAAATTAGTGGCAAGACAGAGGATTGGGAAGCTTTTAAAAACCTACAAAGAACAACTGAAAGAATCATTGGGAAGAAAAAAGATGAAATCTGAAAGCAAGCCAGCAAACAATATAAAGTAAAAGCTTTTTCAAATATGTAAAAAATGAAAGAGAAATGAGAGTGGAAATAGGACTGATAGAAAATGAGGCCAAAGAAATAATAACTGTGGACAAGGAGATGGCAGATAAACTAAATGGGTATTTTGCATCAGTCTTCACTGTGGAAGACATCAGCAGTGTGCTGGATGTTGAAGGTGTGAAGGAGAAGAGTGCAGTTACTACTACAAGAGAGAAGGTGCTCAAAAAGCTGAAAGACCTAAAGGTACATAAGTCACCCAGACCAGATGAACTGCACGCTAGGGTTCTGAAAGAGGTAGAGGTAGAGATTGTGGAGGCACTAGTGTAACTCTCACTTCGGCTAGCAGATTAATATAGGGGGTGATAGCCGCCGGCCCGGCCAAACTTAAGAAATCTCATTTGGGTGGATGCTTCACGATGTGCCCCTTGTTACAAATCAGTACCCCGAAATAACAAACAATACGCAATATGCAATTAAACGATTAAGCTTTATAATTTTTACTTTGACTATATGGTTAGTAAAGAAGAGAAAAATAAGGGCCCAATCTTATTAAACAGTCTGTCGCCAATCTTGGAGCTCACTGATAAGCTGATCGTCCACTATCGTCCTCCTCCAATTATCACTGCCCTTCGGCCCCTTGCTCCAAGTCCACCCCTTCTGGCGGTCTACCAATTCTCTCCATTCGTGCCTTCTCTCCACATCTCTCCCCGGCAAAAGACTGCAAAAATCTCTCTTCCAGCTCACAAAAAAGAACAACAGCATTCCAAACTCCGTTATCTCCAGTCATAACTCAACCATTGCTGCTACAGAGAAACCATTACATTATCAGTGAAATCTTACAGCATGTTGCATTAGTAATAATCTTGCAAAAATTATGGACTCTGGCATGGTGCTAGAGGACTGGAAAATTGCAAATGTCACTCCACCTTTTAGGAAACGAGGAAGGCAGCAGAAAGGAAATTATATTCCAGTTAGCCTGACCTCAGTGGTTGGGAAGATATTGGAGTCAATTGTTAAGGATGAGATATGGAGTACTTCGTGACACAGGACAACATAGGACAAAATCATCATGGTTTCCTTAAGGGAAAAACTTGCCTGATGAATGGTCTTTGAGGAGATTACAAGTAGGATAGATAAAGGTGATGCAGTGGTGTTGTATATTTGGACTTTCTGAAGGCCTACAACAAGATGCTACACAAGCGGCTGTGTGGTGAACTACATATACCTGTCTGGACTGCTCCTGTGGCTCCTCCCACAGACCCCTGCTGACTGCTCCTGTGGCTCCTCCCACAGACCCTGCTGACTGCTCCTGTGGCTCCTCCCACAGACCCCTGCTGACTGCTCCTGTGGCTCCTCCCACAGACCCCTGTATAAAGGCGATTGAGGCCTGAGCCCGGCCTCATTCTCCAGGATGTAGTGTTGTTCATTCTTCCAGTCAATAAAAGCCGATATCTCGCTTCTTACGTCTCAGAGTGAGTTATTGATGGTGCATCAGGCTGCTTACCAAGTTAAGAGCCCATGGTATTTCAGGAATGTTACTGACATTGTTAGAGCATTGGCTGAATGGTAGGAGGCAGTGAGTGGGAATAAAAGGATCCTTTTCTGGTTAGCTGCCAGAGACTAGTGGTGTTTCACAGGTGATGGTGTAGGAACCGCTTCTTTTTATGCTGTATAGCAAAGATTTGGATGATTAACTAGATGGATTTGTTTCCAAGTTTACAGGTGATACAAAGATTGGTGGAGGGGCAGGTAGTATTGAGGAAACAGGTAGGCTGCAGAAGGACTTAGACAGATTGGGAGAATGGGCAAGAAAGTGGCAAATGAAATTACAATATAGGAAAATGCGCGGCCATTCACTTTGGTAGAAGAAAGAAATGTGCAGACTATTTTCTAAATGGGGATAAAATCCAAAAATCGGTGATGCAAGGGGCCTTGGGAATTCTTGTGCAGAACACCCTAAAGGTTAACTTGCAGGTAGAGGTGGTGGTGAGGAAGGCAAATGCAATGTGATCATTCATTTCAAGGAGTTTAGAATACAAGAGCAGGGATGTGATGCTGAGGCTTTATAAGGCACTGGTGAGGCCTCACCTTGAATATTGTCAACAGTTCTGAGCTCCTCATCTAAGAAAAGATGTGCTGGCATTGGAGAGGGTCCAGAGGAGGTTCACAAAGATAATTCCAGGAATTAAAGGGTTATCGTACAAGGAACATTTGATAGCTCTGGATCTGTACTCACTGGAATTCAGAAGAGTGAGGGGGGATTTCATTGAAACCTTTCGAATGTTGAAAGGCATAGACAAAGCAGATGTGGAAAGGGTGTTTCCCAAGGGGGGGGTGAATCTAGGACAAGAGGGCATAGCCTCAGGATAGAGGGGCATCCATTTAAAACAGAAATGTAGAGGAATGTCTTCAACCAGAGAGTGGTGAATTTGTGGAATTTATTACCACAGGTCATTGGGTGTATTTAAGGCAGAGCTTGATAGGTTCTTGATTAGACACGGCATCAAAGGTTACAGGGAGAAGGCCGGGGAGTGGGACTGAGGAGTAAAAAAAAGAATCAGCCATGATTGAATGGCAGAGCAGACTCAATGGGCCAAATGGCCTAATTCTATTCCAATGTCTTATGCCCTTATGGTCTTATCTATCCAAATTCTTATATATCCTGTCTGATAGAATAACTTACAATAATTCGCCCACTACTTTTGTTAGAGCTACATAGGCTCACTGGCCTACAATTTCCAGGCTTACTGTTAGAGCTTTAACCCTTTCTTATTCCTCAGTTCCACCCATATAGCTTCAGTACTTAAGCACACCAGTGTGTCCAGTCTGAGTACTGCTGTGATTTTTTTTGCTGGTGAGTAATGCCAAGTCCCCTTTTAATATTTCCTATTCTACCATGTCAAAAACAATGGAACCCCAAAACATTGAGCTGTCCCTCCTGCCCTACCTGCAACCAAGTCTCACTAATGGCTACAGTATCATAAATCCACGTGCTGATCCATGTTCTAAGCTCATCTGCCTTAGCTACGATACTGCTTGTATTAAAATAGACGCAGCTCGGAACGTCAGTCTCCCCCCGCCCCCCCCCCCCCCATGCTCTCCCTTTCAGCCCCTGTCCCTGCATGTAGGCTTAACGTCTGCTTTCCCCACAGCTGCCTTGCCGCTGGTTCTCACCAAGGATATTTGGGGCTCATGGTAATACTTTAGTTGAAGGGAGAAGCTGCCATGCTTCATATGAAAGATAAAAATGAGTGAGAGGTCCTGTGACCTTGTAGTTGTATCAGAACACAAATTTGTACCTTAGAGGAACAGGAGGAGTGGCCCATGCAAATCCATGTAGAGTAAATGTCCACTGAGCCTTCAAGGAGGATGAGTGGCCTTGATACCGTCCAGTGTGAGCAAAGTTCTGGGCACAATGCTGAGCTTTTTGGGATGGAGTTGATCATTGAATTGACTTTATTTCTTACATACTTCACATACACGAGGAGTAAAAATCTTTATGTTACGTCTCCGTCTAAATGTGCAATGTGCAATCATAGTAACTTATAATAATTTATAATAAATAGAACAGTCAATGTAACATAGAAATACACTCAAATCAGTGTGAGTTAATCAGTCTGATGGCCTGGTGGAAGAATAGCTGACTTTAATGGAACTGAATAAAGTTGGGTGGTTAATATTTGGCATTAGCACCAGGGGCAGTTTCATTCCTTTGTTCTTATAATGAAATCGAGCTAAGTGCCACTTGGAATCGCTGAACACACCCACTCAGCCATTCAGGAACAGCTTCTTCCCCTCTGCCATCTGATTCATAAATGGACGTTGAATTTTTGGACACTACCTCATTTTTTTTAATATACAGCATTTCTGTTTTTGCACATTTTTTAAATCTATTCAATATACATAATTGATTTACTTGTTTATTTTTAAAATTAATTATTGTTATTATTTTTCTCTGCCAGATAATGTATTGCATTGAACTGCTGCTACTAAGTTAACAAATTTCACGTCACACGCCGGTGATAATAAACCTGATTCTGATTCTGTGTTAATCAGTCTGATGGCCTGGTGGAAGAAGTAGCTGACTTTTGTGGAACTGAATAAGTTTGAGTGGTTAATATTTGGTATTAGCACCAGGGAGAGATTCACTCCTTTATTGGTATAATGAAATCAAGCTACTTGGAATATATTGTATTATTAGGGAGTGCTGTTGATCAAAAGATCTGCTTCGTGTGATTTCAGAGGCACCAAAGGTTTGAAAAGAACTTTGTGCCTTCATAGTTTGCAATAACTTGCTCTACATGTCAATATTTCATTTTAAATCCATTAAAATAGATTCATGTTACAGTGCAGTACCTCACTCTGGAGTCTGACCATATGCTCTGGCTCAATATTGACTTGAAGAAAGTCATCTTACTCCAATTACTGGCTGGCTCTCCAGGCTTGAATTCCAACTGATTTGGCGGTCATGCACATTTTGGGCTTTGTGCTGTTTTAAAGTGGGCTGCTTGTGAACAAGGAAACTGCTGTTCTCGTGTGGTGGCAAACGTTGTGTAGACTTAGTTTTTATCAAATCTATGTTGTAGAGATTCGTGGTGTGCATTCTATTTATTGGGTTGCTCAATAGAAGGAAGCTATAAACTCTTATCATACCCCTACAAGAAGAAACTATGTTTAAATAATATATGGAAGCAACAATGGCACGTGGACATTTCAGCTCTCATATTTAAGGGGAGAAGGTATAGGAGCCAGGAGTCAGAGTTATGCAAGTTCCCCAGAAGCCAGCAGGATCTGGTTTAAGTTTTAGACTCCTTTTCTGAATCAATCCAAGCTAAAGTGGTTGTTGGCAAGGAAGTTTTCAAGAATGATCAAGAGGCAATTTTATATCTTATCTGTACATCACAGCAAACAATGAAATGTGTCATTTGTGCTAACAACCAACACACCCGAGGGTGCACTGGGTGTGACCTGTAAGTGTTGCCATATATGTTGGTGCCAACTTAGCATGCCCACAATGCTCAGCAGAACAACGACAATGAACAAGAGATGGAGGGAGGAATCATGGGTTGTGAGGGAAATCAGGATGGATGAAAAAAGCTTTCAATTGTGAGTTGAAGGTGGAAAAAGAACTGCCGATAAGTTATGTCACATATTGGGGAGATGTTGGGTTGGAAGGTGATTTGGGCATTTTGCAGAATTTAACTGCACCTGATCCAGAGCTAGTGCAGGGGAGTCAATTCGTGTTCTAGTAAAATTGGCACACTGGTGTCAAATCAGAATCTGGGTTAAAATATCTGCTTTACAGAGTCAGCTCCGGTTCATTTGCTGTAAACCATAAGACGCATGCTGGGACTAGACATATTAAAGATAGACTGGTGACAAATTTTTGATTTTAGTTTGAATCTTTAACCATATTGTTCAGAATGACTTGCTAAGTAACCTTCTGGTGAAAATGATCTTTCAGAATAGCAGCAGAATAATGTGTGCATTTCAAAACTGAGTTTTACAAATTTTATTTACCTTGGCCCAGACACTAAAAAGGTGCAGATGGAGTTAAGCTATAATTCAACAGAATGGCAGAACAAGGCTGAAGCACTAAACAGCTTACTCTCATTCCCTTATATATTGTCTCTAAATATGAGGGAGTGACATATGGTTTGTGGTTCTAATGGAGTTTAGTTCTGCCCCTCCATGTCAATACCTATCATTTAAACTAAGGAGACTCTTGCTGTGATGCAGGGAAGTGTGGTACAGTAGAGATGCCACTGTATGCATTCATGCCTAAGTATTACAGAAGGGCAAAACTCTGCCAAGCTTTCCCCTGCTGATCATTCTTCTGTGCCTCTGTTGGATTCAGGATTTTCCATACAGCATATAGAGTAAGCACGAATGGTTATATTAAGTTTCAATGGAGGTATCTGCTAGTGAATTAGTATTTGGTGAGAAATCATTGTTCAAACTGATGTTGTGTTCAAGAACCGTTTAAGTGGAGTGCTGTAAAAATTAACACTGAATTCTAGCCTGGCTATCAATCCATGGTTTGATTAATGGAAGTTGAAAGTCTGAGAAGACCTGAAACATTGAGAAATAAGAGAAGCAGGTGAAGGGAGAGTGAGTCAAAACTAGCATCTACAATATCATTTACCAACACCATGCAAATAGAGTCACGGTCCTTTCTCAGACATCCTTTATTTGTCAGTGAGTTAGGGCTGAGAACTGAAAGTTGTTCAGAATTACTGTGCCTCTTTACAAGGAGAGTTGTTAAGTCTCCAACATCCACATTCATTATAGCTGTGGATGAGCTTCCTAATCTCACTGAATCCTCAGCAGCATGTACACATGCAGCCAAGTGGTTTTATGCTTCAATCAGATTATTTGGATAATGTTTCTTTCAGCAACTGATGAATGAAGTAATTGGCAATTTCTTGATCTATATCTGAATCATTCATGCAGCAGGTCAGGTTGGATCTTCAGTAAAAACAAAATGATTAACACTTGATTAAGCATACCTGCTTAAATGATCTTTTTTTTAGGATATAGGAGAAGGCCTTTTAGCCCATCAACTCTATATCAGCTCACAATTCAGTCCCAGCAATCTCATTCCTCTACTTGTTTCTACAAAACCTTCTTGCCTTCAAATACAAATTAATTTCAGCGATGATAAGGAAACTTACTGTAGCTGATTAATCTACCACACTCATCTTTGGTATTTTGGAGAAGACCAGGCCACCTGTCGGAAAGCTTTCAGTCAGAGGAGAATGTGGAAGCTCCCAGAGACAATGGAAGAGTTCTTTGACCTTATTGTATAAGCTCAATGGTCTCTGTGCTTGCGTATAGAGAGGACTCAGACTGGACAACTAGATGCATGCTACTTTTATTGTAACAGCTGTAATCTAAGAACATTGATGGCATTTCTAAGCCCATGTTCTGTATTCTGACTTGGTCCTTACATACGTAGGGATGAACTGGATGAGGCACCTGCTTCCCTCACTAGTAATAAAATTTCTTCTGCAAAGGCAATTAAGCCTAAATTAGTTCTAATTTTATTCATGCTCCAGATTTGGCATAATGGACTAGTTGATATATTTAAATCTTCTTGGCTGAACTGGAGGTAGATACATCATTTGGAACTTGCAAATAGCCTTCTTGCAGCAATATTGAGATGAAGATCTGCACTTATGGAAAATGCTTCTCTTCTGAGACTTATCTCATCATGGAATAATTTAAAATCAAAATAATGGAGTTCCAGTCTTGTTCTGTGGAAGTGCCTTAATGCACCTTTAAGAAAGCAATGTTGCTATGGTATTGTGCCTGAAAGATTTCTCTCAGGGAGAGCAGAGTGATACATCTGCAGATAGAAGGATACAAAGGATTATGTTATAAAATAATTGGGACTGGTTCACCTATTAGTATCACATGTACCAAGGTACATTGAACACTGGACAATAGACAGAGTCTTGTATGTGGTAGATGGTGTCTGGTTATTTACCTGTCTTTACAGATGATTCTAAAGAACCAGTTAGTAACCGAAGAGTTTTGGGATATTTATCCCTTGGTTTAATGTTGCAGTAGGGGAAAGGCTGACAGATGGGTTGTTCATCTATACAGCAGAATTTATGGTCATTATCATTAGTCAACAATGTGTCGACCAGGTTACGCCAAACAGAGCCATGATCTGCGCAGATTCTAACTTGGTACTGCAGAGTTTGGAATCAAAGTGTTCAAGGAGACCTGATTTGTTGATAGAAGTGTATTATAATTTGATGGTCTGGAGAGTGTGGGAATTGTAGTTGAGTTGTATATCAGGTAACGGAAGGGCAGATGTTATAACATTTAGTTAGTTGGAGGTAGATATTATAGTCAATACTGGAAAGAATGAAGCCAAAACTTGTATTAGGTGGGCTGGGATT
Organism: Hemitrygon akajei; assembly: GCF_048418815.1. Lineage (NCBI taxonomy): Eukaryota > Metazoa > Chordata > Chondrichthyes > Myliobatiformes > Dasyatidae > Hemitrygon > Hemitrygon akajei. The sequence continues at coordinate 47,747,480 of NC_133133.1, forward strand.
AGAAAGTTGAAGAAATTGTGGAATAGGAGGGGGACAGGGAGGTGGTATCACAATTCTTTCCAGTTTAGTGAGGTGCCTTTTGGAAAGGAATAAGAGGAAAGATGTGTGGTTGGCCAGATTGAGGTTTGAGCATACAGGTTTGCACTCCACCTTGGCACTTGTTGCTAAGCGTGGAATGGATGGTGCAATTTTCGTAAGGCCCAGAGACAGTGGAACATATGATCACGGTGTGCCAGATATTTGTTGCAATGTAGGAAACTGTTTAGGCAATTATTGGGTAGATCTGGGGTGCCTAGTTTTGCAGGATATTTTGGCACCTGAGGCAGGGACAGTTTTGTGTAGAGTTCTGGTGAACTTTTTAATTAAAACAGGTTTGGGAGATAGATCTGATTCCCATCAATGTCCTGATGAAGGCCTGAAAACATTCCTTCCATAGATGCTGCGTGACCTGCTGAATTGCTCCAGCATTTTCCGTATGTTGCCTTGGCTTGGCTCCTGTCATATTCCATTACAGTTGATGGTGTTAATGGCCCTTCCCTATAGGTATGAGCCACCATTAGCACCAAAGAAGCAGAAGGTACAGTGAACCTCTTCGTGCTACATGCCATCCTTGTGGATCATTTTGAAAACCTGAGTGCATCGAATTATTAGAAGGGAAAAGCAATAACTGAATGCAGAATATAATGTTGCATTTAGAAAGAAAGTACCATGCAGGTTGACATTGAGTTGCAAAAGCGTGATGAAGTAGATTATGAGGTCAAGAGTTCATCTTTGCAGTAGGTCCTTGAGCTTGTTGGTGTACCTTTCTTTCTGGAAGAAGGGAGAGGGAGAATGTCCAGGGTGGGGAGGGTCCAAGGTAGTGAGACATATAGACAGTAAAAGTGGGGGGTGAGGCTGGTTTCTGTAATATGCAGAACAGTATGCATAACTTTCTGCAGTTACAGACAGAGAAGTTGCCATACCCATGCATTTGGTTACAATGCTTTTTTTCTAGTGCATCTGTAAAAATTGATGTCTGTTAACAGGGACAAGCTAAATTTCCTTAACTTTCTGAGGAAGTAGAGGCACCAGTGTGCTTTCTTGGCCCTGGTATCTAATGTGGTTAAATTAGTACAAGCTATTGATAATGTTTACACCTAGGAACTTAAAACTCTCAACATCTCCACCTTTGCACCATGAATACCTACAGGGGTTTGTGCTCCACTCTCCCTCCTGAAATCAGTGACCAGCTCTTTTGTCTTGCTTGCATTGATGGAAATCTGGTTGTCCTTACACCATCCCACTAGGTTTTCTATCTCTTTCTTCTATTCCATCTTTTGTTTTGCTGACATTGGAGGAAAGATTATTGTAATGTAATCTTGTAGCTGGGCTCTCTGTCTTGGACTCATTGTTGTTTAAGATTTTACCAACTGCGCTGGTGTCATCTGCAAGCTTGTAGATTGAGTGAGAGCAGAAGTTGGCCACACAGTCATGAATGAATGCCATGGATTGATTATAAGGTAAATAAATTTTAAATATCTTTTTAACAATATGTGTGCACTTCAGTTTATTCGAAAGCCACTATACCGGTTGTAAAAGATAGTGCAATGATATAAGGTCAGAAAAAAATTGTGCTCAATGTAACCCCCTGGGTCGCCTCAGGCTCGCTCAGCTCATTCTCGTCTAGGGGGAGCAGCCTTCGGCCCCGCCAAACTGGGTAATCAGCTGGTGTGGATGCTGTGTGATGTCCCCGCCTCGCCAAAGAATAGACAGGACACCATATGCGATTAAATGATTTCAGTTTATAAAGATTACTATAACTAAGTAATTAATAATGATACAGTATATATGAAGGAAAATAAAATAAAGAAAAGGCGCCAAACTTATCAAAGTCCAAACCACTTCGTACACAACCATTGGAGCTCAATTACCGAAGTCTTCTGGCCACCATTCGATCCCCTCTGAACTCCTTCGACTTGCAGCTCAGGACCACCCGAAGTGGTCAACCAAGCACATCTATCTTTGTCTCCTCTCCTCGGGGTACCTCCTAGCCTTGGACCCCTGCTTGGGGTCCATTCCTCGCCCAGTTTACAGCATCGCGTCCTCTCTCTCTCAGCCGGCAACAATAGCTTACAGACTCAGAAGAAAGAACAACATTAATCCCAATTGGTTTACAAAGGAATACAATTCTCCTTATCAGTAAATTTTAACCCAAACAAGCTTCCAGCACTCTCTCGCAACAAAGAAGCATTCCTACTTTTAACAAAACAAAGAAGCCATTTTGATTAGCATACGCAGTAACAAAGAAAAAGAAGAACCCCCCCTTTACATCAATATGGAAGTTATTTTTGATTAATGAAAACTAATCAAAACTTCACATTGATTCTACCCAATGTTTGTTGAGGATTGTTGTTCCTTAAAGTAGAATCAGTGTGCATTAAGGCAAAATGCTTAGTTTCTTTATTTCCATGTTAAGGTTCAAATTGGCAGATTCATGGTATCTACAGATCCTTTGGCTGAACAAATAACTTTCACACAGTATTCAAGTTCGGATAAAGGGTCAAGATAGTTGAGCCTATTTCCGTTCTCATCAAAATTTAATCGGGGATTGATTGATGTTATAGCCCTTGCATGATGGATAAACCCATCTATATCTCTTCAAGAATTAAATTTGAGAGCTCCTTCCCTTCTGTTACAAGGCTGTCAATGTAGCAGTTAAATAAGTCTATGGGTAACAAATTCTTACAAAATTCACATGTAAAATCTTTACGCACATATGACATTCCTGTAAATACTATTTTTAATCTGTTGCTTAACACCAATGCATACAGGAACGTAGTTTGAGTATGTTAATACTTGGCAAGTTTCAACCCCTTAAAGGCATGCTCTTCCTTCTGTAATTCTCTATTTAAGTTTCATGAAAAGAATACACTCACTAGTTAATAAACTATTGCACAGTTTGTATCCACTGTTGTACTGAGGTAATAGGATGCACTCCACTGTAGGAAAATGTAAATAAATATCTTTGACCACATATTAATTATAATTATGTCATATAAAAGCAGAAGATGCTGGCCATTTTCAGTCGGTTAAGTAGTATCTGTGGGAGAAAAACAGAAATCACTACAGTCAATAAAGTCTTCAGCAGCTTCTTTGATTTTTCAGTGCAGCTTACTTGTGTGGCTACACAAAATAAACATTACTCATTCCTGCTGAACTAAATATATGCTACTTAATATTTTTAACTGTTTGCAGTCAGTTTCTATCATAATAGCATTTTGTCTTTATTTCTTCCCTTGATAGCCCTGCTTTCTTTGAGTTCATAGAACCTGAGAGCACAGCAGAAGGTCATCTTACTGCTTGTGCTTTTACCAGTTCTTGGAAAAAGCTCAACAACTAGTCTTACTCCATTGCCCTTCCCCCCCCCTCCCAAAATGGCTAGGAAAGGATGCCAGATTTTCTTCTCTAAAGAGCATTAAGGGAGCAGATGGATTTTTACAACAATCTGGTGCTTTCATGAGCACTATTATTGTTAGTAGTTTTTTTATTCCAGATTTATTTAATTAACTGGATTGAAATTACCTTGCTGTCTTGTTTCCACATCGGTGAGCTGGATCCCTGGGGTTCTAGTCCAGTAATCTAAATATTAAGCTAATATTTAGCCTCTAGTTATTGATTACTATGTCAATGGAAACAGTTCTCCTTTTACCTCATAAAAAGCTCTTCATAATTTTAAATACACCCATAAATTTCTTGGTTCCCTCTCTGTTCAAAGGGGAATGATTTTGCTTTTCTCAGACTTTCCATAAAGTTTTGCATCCTTAGTATTGTGGAATATAATGGTGCATGTAGCAGCAATGTTTTTTAATACTTTTTTTTTGTCTCACCACACTTCATTTTCTTCTTCGCCCTGCATTTTTAATCAAATATTGCTTGTTTTAAGTTTTGTTATGTCATAGAAAATTATAATTGTTACTTGGGAGAGTAATGGTAATCTGATGACAGAACATTGGGCTTACATTTTAGTGGGCCTACATTTTGGCTAAATTGACCAAGAAGGTGGAGGTGCTCTTGCAGGACTGCTTTGAGTCAGTGGACTGGACAATATTCAGGGATTCATCTTTGAATCTGAAAGAATATGCCACAGTTGTCACCGACTTCATCAAGACCAGTGTGAATTAGTGTATTGATACATACCAGACATACTCAAACCAATAGTCATGGATGAACCTAGAGATCTGTAGTCTGTTGAGGGCTAGATCTCTGGCATTCAAGACTGGTGATCCAGAACTATACAAGAAGTCCAGGTATGACCTGCAGAAGGCTATTTTAAGAGTGAAAAAAACAATTCTGATTGAAGTTGGTGATGGAATCAGATGCACATCAGTTCTGGCAGGGCTTTCAGACCATTAACATTACTTCCTACTAAGCAAAACCTGACGTGCTTCACTCCCAGATGAGTTCAATGCCTTTTATGCAAGGTTTGAAAGGGAGAAAGAAACTACATCTGTGTGATTCCTTGCAGCATCTGATGACCCTGTGATCCCTGTTTCGGAGGCTAACATCAGAACATCTTTCAAGAGGGTGAACCCTCGCAAGGCATCAGGCCCTGATGGTGTATCTGGTAGAGCACTAAAAACCTGTGCCAGCCAACTGCCAGGAGTGTTCAAGGCCATCTTCAATCTCTCACTGCTGCAGTCGGAAGTTCCCATCTGCTTCACAAGGGTGACAATTACACCAGTTCACGAGAAGAGCAGGGTGAGCTGCCTCAATGACTGTTGCCCAGTTGTACTCTCATTTTCTGAGAAGAAGTGCTTTGAGAGGCTAGTCAAAGGCAGAAACCACTAAGCAAGGACCTGTACCTGCTGAAATTTGCCTGTCACCATAATAGATTTACAGTGGATGCAATCTCTCTGGCTCTCCACTGCGCCTTGCATGAACTGGACAAAGACAATACCTACTGTATGTAGGTCAGAATGCTGTTTATTGATTACAGCTCAGCATTCCACAGCATGATACCCACAATTCTAATCAACAGCCTCCAAAACCTAGGCCTCTGTGCCTCCCTCTGCAGCTGATCCTTGACTTCCAGACTGGGAGTCCACAGTCAGTGTGGGTCAAAAATTACATCTGCTCCCAGGTGGCAGTCAACCTATGGAGGTGTGCTTAACCCTCTCTCTAATCTTCTACACCCATGACTGTGTGGCTAGGCACAGCTTGCATGTCTTCTGTAAATTTGCCAATAACATAACTATTGTTGGTAGAATTTCAGGTGGTGATGAGGAGGTGTACAGGAGTGAGATAGATTAGCTGGTTGAGTGGTGTCACAACAACAACCTTGCACTCAACGTGAGTAAAACCAAGGAATTGAATGTTGACTTCAGGAGGGAGTAGTCAAGGGAACACACACCAGTCCTCATGAAGGGATCTTCATCAAGCAGTGGAAAAGGAGAGCAATTTCAATTTTCTGGATGTCAACATCTCTGAAGGTCTATTCTGGTCCCAACGTATTGATACAATTATAAAGAAGGTGTGAATTATTTCATTTGGAGTTTGAGGAGAATTGGTATGCTACGAAAGACACTCGCAAATTTCTATAGATATACTGTGGAGAGCATTCTAACTGGTTGCATCACTGCCTGGTATGGAGGGGCCACCGCACAGGATTGGAAAAAGCTGAAGAAAGGTGTAAACTCAGCCAACTCCATCATGGGCACTAGCCTCTCCAGCATAGAGGACATCTCTAACAGGTGGGATCCATCATTAAGGAACACTACCACCCAGGACATGCCCTCTTCTCATTGCTATCATGGAGGAGGTACAGGATCCTGATGACACACATGCAGCATTTCAGGAACTGCATCTTACCCGCTGCCATAAAATTTCTGAATGGATAATGAACCCACAAACTCTCTTTTCCTCTCTTTTTTGCACTACTTATTTAATTTACTTTTTATATATACTTACTGTAATAATAGTTTATTTTATTTTTTATTATTATTTATTGCAATGCAATGATGCTGCAAAACAATAAATTTACATGTGCCAGTGATATTAAACCTGATCCTGATTCTGGAAATACTGGAGAAAATGGGGTGTTTAATATCTGCTGGGTCAATTCTGCTGCCTGGTTCAGAAACTGACTTGCATGTCCTTCAGTCCAGGGTTTTGTTCTCCATATCAGATTACACAGAGGTTGAATGGAAAAGAAAACCTTTCTGCTTATTTTCTGTGTTAATAAATGGACATATTTAGAAAGCACATTTGGACAATAAAATCCCAAATGTAAGTGTAGCTTCAGAGATAATTTGAGCTCTATTTTCAAGCATTTCACCAGTCACATGGAATAGTGCATCTCACACCACACAGAAACAACAAACGTTAGGTATTAACAGTGCATGTTTTTTTTTTGCTTTTAGAATTCTTGCCAGAATGAATGCTTGCTGAAATCTCTTGGACTAAATTCTTAACACCCTCTCATCTTTGGCTTCTGTCCATTTTTCTTACATTTCTGTAAGAATATACCTTACAACAATTTTCTATATTAAAAATGTTGAGGGGAAAACAGTGAAGTTTTGCATTAAGTTAAAAGAGCCATTATGTTACAGAATGCATTTAGGTCCACAGTCTCTTAAATACTTTCCAGCTTCAGTAAAAGTATTCACTTACATGCCTCATTTATATTGATATCTGGGGCTAATGTGGACTTGATCATTGTGAGTATTGACTGCACAATGTCAATAGTATAGCTTTGGACAAATAAGTAATACTTAAAATCATTTCTGGCTCTGTTTGATATTGAAACTAATTTTTATAACAACACACAGTTTCTTGAGTATTTTAGGCTTTTACTGACTAGCTCTGTACTCATTACCAGTATCGGAAGTTATTGATGGAACACTCATTTGATTAATGAATTAGATTAATAGTTGAGCTGATTTTCCATCACTGTCATTCAGAGCTCTCCATTGGTAGCAGAGCCTTTGGCCATGGTGGTGCTCCCATTCCTCTTGATTCTGTATGAGGAACTTTGATCTATCAAAAGAAAAATACTGCAGATTATTGGAAAGTATTAAATAAAACCAGAGGATGCAAGAATGCAAAAGTTCAGCCTAGGTGACATCTACAAAGTTAACCTTCCAGGTGGATAACCTTCCCAAAGTAATTTATTATGAAAATACATACTGCTTATGTCACCATAAACAACCCTGAGATGTGTTTTCTTGTGGGCATACTCAGTTAATCCAAGAACCATAATTCAATCAATGAAAGACCTCACCCAATAGGATGGACAAACAACCAACATGTAACAGACAGCAAACTGTGCAAATACAAAGAAAAAGAAAGTTCAAGTTGAGGTGTTAAGCAAAGCACAGGGAGGGAGCGGTGAATAATAAAACAAAAAGGGAAATCCTGTATTAGTTTGGAAGGCACGAGAAGTTAATTGAAAGGGGTAATGTTGGAAAACAAAGACTGTGATGCAGCAAGGGAAAAAGAGATCTAGAGGTGTGGAAAATGGGAATAACAACAGCAGTATCCATAGCTGCATCTGAGATGCAGAGCTCTTATGGGTTGCAATTCCAGAATGGTGTTGTGTCAAGAAAGCTGCAAAATACCCACTCAAAGAGTTCACTTTATCTTTCTTTCTCTCTCCATTGCTCATATTCCATACTGTTCTTTGCTGCAGTCCTGGCATTTTATCCTTCTCCTTGAAAATCCCCCAAAGTTTGAACTAATAAACATACATATTTTGAAGTAGTGTTTACTCTTTGAAATATAAGTGCCTTAAACCTCCTTTGATAATGGTTCCAAGCAACTGTCTTTCAAACATCTGTTGTCATATCTGTCCTGGTTGCTGAGGTGTGTGTTGCTGGAAGAAATCCTGTTTGGATTGGGCAACACAACAAAAAGGGAAATCAAAAGTTGTGCCAACCTGGCAAGCAATATTTTGCAAGCTGAATGCAATGTCCAGATGGTAGGAGCACACAAAATATTATGGTAGGAAAATTATAACCCTGAGCTACATATGGAAACCAGAAAAAGAACTTCATCTGATAGAAAGGAACAGATGGAAGAATTAAAATAATCTTTGAAATATTATGTCCTAATGGTTTTAGTATAAAGATTTAACCTCTTTTTATGCTATATTTTACCACTAAGAGCAATTATTACAGAGAAATGCAGTCATTCCCAAGTGGATTTTAAAAGTCTCAGACTTCACAGATACAGTATGAGTTCAGGACCTATGAAATGGTATTGCCTGTTGATCATGTACCAGACCCAACCAGGTTTCTAATCAGAAACCTCATTTATTTGGATAGGAATTTTCTACTTGGAGATAGTCAAAAGTAAACTATTTTAAAAACTGTGTTAAATTATTTCTTTTATTAATATGTAGAATTTTTATTATATGTATTTTTAAAGTTTTTTTTACTTTCATGTTCTTTTTAATTACATGAATCACAGCAGTTTGAATACCCTTTGAACAATTAAACACTGTTAGAAAGCTTCTTGGTTTCAACAGGAGGCACAGTTCTACTTGTTGCCTTACATGCTGCTGGGGTTTGTGGCATTGCCATAAAATACCTCAGGCCTACGCATGGCTGAGTTCTTGCTTTGCCTCAGCATCCACCTTCAGGTTACAGAGAGTCATCTAAGTTGGCCTTTCACATCTTGCACACTGGGCCAGGAAAGTTCACACCATCATTTTGTGTTCATAAGGAAAAGAAATACTACAGATTTTAATTGAGCCATTGGTTAATCGGGGAAGCCACTTATTAAAGAACAAAAACTAATTGAGAATATAGCTGGGATTCCCTTTGTTTATTTGGGACACTTTGCTGCTTATTTAGGACGTGAAGGCATTGTATAAATAGACAATAGACAATAGGTGCAGAAGTAGACCATTCGGCCCTTCAAGCCTGCACCGCCATTCTGAGATCATGGCTGATCATCTACTATCAATACCCGGTTCCTGCCTTGTCCCCATATCCCTTGATTCCCCTATCCATAAGGTACCTATCTAGCTCCTTCTTGAAAGCATCCAGAGAATTGGCCTCCACTGCCTTCCGAGGCAGTGCATTCCAGACCCCCACAACTCTCTGGGAGAAGAAGTTTTTCCTTAACTCTGTCCTAAATGACCTACCCCTTATTCTCAAACCATGCCCTCTGGTACTGGACTCTCCCAGCATCTGGAACATATTTCCTGCCTCTATCTTGTCCAATCCCTTAATAATCTTATATGTTGCAATCAGATCCCCTCTCAATCTCCTTAATTCCAGCGTGTACAAGCCCAGTCTCTCTAACCTCTCTGCGTAAGACAGTCCGGACATCCCAGGAATTAACCTTGTGAATCTACGCTGCACTTCCTCTACAGCCAGGCATTGCGGCAATGTACAATGTGGCAGTGTACACTGTATCAAATCCTTTGTCAATAACTATTTGGAACTAATACACAGTTTTATAGTACTGTAGTGGTATTGGTAATGTTTTGTATTCCATTTAAACAAATAATTAGCTACTCAGTTAAACAGCAGTTTATCTTTTTGATACCTTTTCAACTATTTGCAAGAAACTTCGGCTGGCCAAAATGTACTGGTTTCGCTGTGCCTCAATTAACCAGAATCCACTGTATATAAAGTATTTCTGCCAAAATGACGTGGAGTTTGGAGGGAAAGAGGTAATGGAATACATTTTTAGTTAGCATAGTAAAGGGTTGGCACACTCAATGGACCACATTATGGATGTGCCTGCATGATAAGACAGAAGCAGTTGGCAGCAACTTAGCCCCTCACATTTATTTGGCTGATCAAGCGCACATCAGACAATGTATGCATATAATTTAACTGTCATAAATGCTCCTCAAGTTATGTTACTGGAGGTTAATAGGTAGGTTGTGAAACAATGAAAACTATAAAAATTCACCCTGATCAAAAAATTAATGGCACAACTCCAGGATGGGCACTCAACCTATCATTATTTATTGTTCTCGATAATAATTGATTATTAGGTTTAAAAATAGGAATTGTGTTGAAGGCGGTCTTGAAATCAGCAACTTCACAAGTCTTTCCAAAATCACACCAACGCAATTCATTCACTGACTCCTGAAGCTGCTCCGGAACTGTTCACTCTTGTACTATTACCCCTCAAACATCAGGCTCTTGAACTGCAGTGGACAACTACACTCACCCCAACACTCCAGCTGATTCCACATCCTATGGACTCATGTTCAAGGACTCTACAACTCATTCTCAATGTTATTATTACTTATTTATCTACTATTATTTTTTTCTGCTCTTTTTTGCACAATTTGTTGTCTTTTGCACATCGGTTGTTTGTACTTCTGTGTGTAGTTTTTCATTGATTTGATTGTCTCTCTGTATTTACTATAAATGCCTGCAAGAAATTGAATCTCAGGGTAGTTAATGGTGATACATATGTACTTTGATAATAATTTACTTTGAACTTCGTATAGACAAACAATGTAATGCCAGAATTCAAAGGGTTTACTCATGACTGTTGGGTTGGTTGAAACTTGATGAGTGCCTTTTATACCACTGTTAGAGCTGAGGCACAATAAGTTGTTCAAAGCTCTGAATGACCACTTGTTCTGTTCTCAATAGCGTTAGAACTTACTTTAGAGCAAATGTAATGAATAAAAGACTCTAGTTGGAACTGTGTTCTTTAAAATATTGTCAGTTTATTCAGCTTGGAATGTGACCTACACCTTGTATAGGTGAACTCACCTTGTTGGGGTGAGTGAAGTTGTCCACTGCAGTTCAAGAGCCTGATGTTTGAGGGGTAATAGTACAAGAGTGAACAGTTCCGGAGCAGCTTCAGGAGTCAGTGAATGAATTGCGTTGGTGTGATTTTGGAAGGACTTGTGAAGTTGCTGATTTCACCTTGTATAGAGTCTAGACCTGCTCTAGGATGATGAGAAAGTTATAAATCCTGCACTACAAATGGAAAGTACATGAAAGAACAGTGAAGTGAGATTTGAGATGCCCAGTTCAAATAATTATTTGCATCAAAGTTATTTGAATAAGAATTACAGATCTGTGGATACTTGAAATATATCAATGCATTTAATTAGAGTTTCAAGAAACCTGTAGTACTTTATATTTAAGTACAGATTTTGTAAATGCATTGCATAAAAATGGACTTGCACCCCCCCTCTATTTATGTATTCCAGGTACCACTAATGGAAGCCCAATGATGTATTTAAATAGCAAAAAGACTCTTAGTATAAAGATCACCCAAATCAAATGGCCAAAGCAGAGTTGATAGGTAAAAATGTATCATTAAAATGGAGTTTAAGGAGTTTTAGTGTCTTCCCTCTTCACTCTCAGTCAGGATGCAGAGTCTTGAACTGAAGTGAGATAATTTCTTTCCTCCTACAGATGCTGCTCGACCGGCTGAGTTCCTCCAACTGTTCTGATTTTTGCATTGGTTATTTTAAGATAGACTGGAACAGTAAGTGGTAAAGAACAAGGAAATTTGGCAATGAGAACTTTAGCTGATGGTCGTGCTTCCAATTCAGTGTGGAGGAAAGCAGTGCTGGATCTGGTTCTGGAGGATAAAGTCAAAGGCAATATGTTTCACTGAGGGACCATTTAGGGACTAGTAATCATTAAACCATCTGACAGAATCATTATGGAAAAAGACAAGGAACAATCAGTATAAAATTCTTATCTGGATGAAGTCTATCTTCATTGGAGACAGGCAGTAAAGAAAATTGCAGCAGTAGAAGGCTATGTGCTCCTTCAGGTCCGCACTGCCATTCAACATTTGCCTCAATTCTTCTTCTGTGCCCGGTCCCCATAGCCTTCAATTGCCAGATCTTTGAAAAATGTATCTATCTCCACCTTAAATACTTATAGTGACAGCCTCCGTATAGCAAATTCCAGAGAATCTCCATCCTCTGTGATAAGTAATTTCCAAGAACCTTTATTAAATGACCGCTCCTTATGGCAAAAAGACAGCACTGGTGAAAACATGTAGATATCTACCCTCTCAGGGTCTTATAGGTTCAAAAGTTCAGAGTAAATTTATTATCAAAGTACATATATGTCACAATATAAAACACTGAGATTCTTTTTCTTGTGGGCAATCACAGTAAATGCAAGAAACATCATAGAATCAATGAACGGTCACACCCAACAGGGCGGAAAAAACAACCTATATGCAAAAGACAACAGCCTGTGCAAATACCAAAGGAAAGAATAAAAAGAAATAATGATAATAAATAAATATCAAGAACTTGAGATGAAGAGTCCTTGAAAATGAGTCCAGGAAGATTACCCTCATTTTCTATGCTCCAAAAATACAACCCCAACTTATTAAACCTCTGACTTGAAGTGAGACATATTCTCTAAGGAGTGACAGCAAAAGCTGGTAGGCAAAGCTACGGGTGAAGTGTGGGATTATGTGAGAGACGAAGAAAAGCATTTAAAGCTAAAACTCTCTATTTGACCAAAACTGCTAGAGATAAGTTTGGTTGTTCCTGAAAGTGGGTGCAGGGACACATCAAGGAGAAGTGGGAAAAAGATTTGAGCAGCACCAGCTACGACCAGCCTGCAGTACTCAAAGCTAAAATCTGTCTCATAAAGGGGAGGTGCAATGTAGTTACACTATGCTCCGACAGTTGCGCAGTTTTACACCTGGTGTGTGAACCATTGAAGCAATGCACAGTTTGGGATTGAATGAGGTCAAAGTCAAGCACTTGTATGTTCAGTCCCCATAAGCATCCTCCAGGCAAGAACAAGAAAGGCAAAAGCATATGAAAGCTTGGGTCTAACTCAATGCATAAAGGTTAAAACTGGAAATGCTGGAAGTACTCAGGGGGCCAGACAATATCAATGGAAGGAGAAACAGAGTCAATGTTTCAAGTGGGTGGTCTTTCTTATGAACCGCTCTTCAGAAACCCATGGTTGCTCTTTGCATGTCATATGGTACCCTTTCACTGAAAAACTTGGTTGGGTAAGAATCCGGAGTTAGGATTGCTGTTAATCACATAATGCCTACCTTACCCCTTCTCTGCCTCTCTATTCCACCCACCTGCTCTGCTGATTACTGCAAAACACTCCATTCAAGAGAAGTATTTCAGCATACACCAGTGGTCTGATTCATCCTATTTCCTGTTACAGCATGCTGTGTTTGATGCATCAATTGACCTCTAGATTTTTCAATGGGCAGTCCTTGTCACCCAATAATTTGGCATTGGCTTCCTTTGGGCCTCAGCTGCAGCTGGAAAAACAGACGGACATGAAATGAATGTGTATCATGGAAAGTTACTGCAATGAAGAAAGCCATTTGGTGCAATGTATTCAACTTGGGCAGTGAAGTTCAAGTCAGCTGAATAAGTCTTTCTGCTGTAACAACATCACTCCCAGAAGACTATTTCAACTTGAAGAACTGCTTAAACAGCTAAGGAAAATCAATCAGAAACTGTGGGGCTGACTTTCTACTCATGATTTACAGTGCAGGGTTAAGAGAGGATTTTGAATAAAGGAAAGAGATCAAAGACAATTGAAATTTTCAAACAATGGTGCAAAGTGTGCCAGTTTTTTACCAAAAAATATTACAATGATACAATAAGTCTATGGTAAAAATAAGGCTCATAAGCAGAAAAGTTTATTCTTCTTGGGAAGTACTCTGTTCTTCCTTCCATTAGTATACCATTATTGAGATGAAAAATGCGAAATACCATCCCACGTGTTCCATGTCCACTTTAAGTGGACAAGGGCCTTGGATGCTATGAATACATAACACAACTTCAGGAGTATCCTTGAGCTGTGGAAAGCAGCCAGTGAGTGAGTGGGCCAGTGAAGGAGTGGAGATTTGAGGCTTTGACTCGAGAGGCTTCAACGAGAAGAGGCGGAGGACGAGTTTGTTCCCAGTTAGTCTTTACAATGCCTCCTGAGACGGCGATGTGCCTCTCCTGTGAGATGTGGCAGTCTTGGGGGAGCTCCCCTCTCCTGTAGAGTCACATCTGCCAGAAGTGCATGCGGCTGGGCGATCTGGAAGACCGTGTGAGGAATCTGGAGCAGCAGTTGGATGACCTTCGACTCATAAGGGAGAACGAGGCAGTCATAGATGAGAGCTACAGGGAGGTAGTCACACCTAGGCTGCCGGAAGCAGGTCATTGGGTGACAGTCGGGGGGGAAAGCAAAGGTGAGTAGACAGGTAGTGCAGAACACCCCTGTAGCCATTCCCCTGAATAATAAGTTTACCGTCCTGGATACTGTTGGCAAGGACGACCGACCAGGTGTGAGCCACGGTGGCAGGGCCTCTGGCACTGAGTCTGACCCTGTGGTGTAGAAGGATGGGACAGAGAAGAGGAGAGCTGTCATCATTGGAGACTCTATAGTCAGGGGAGCAGACAGGAGATCTTGTGGACGTGAGAAGGAAACCCGCATGGTTTGTTGCCTCCCGGGTGCCAGGGTCCGGGATGTCTCTGACTGGGTGCATGACATCCTGGTACGAGAGGGAAAGCAACCAGAAGTCATGATACATGTTGGGACCAATGACATAGGCAGGAAGAGGGATGAGGTCCTGAAGTGTGAGTTTTGGGAACTAGGCAGAAGGCTGAAGAACAGGACCTCAAGGGTGGCGTTCTCAGGATTGCTGCCAGTACTACGTGATAGTGATGGTAAGAACTGGAGGAGATGGCAGTTGAATGCGTGGCTGAGGAGTTGGTGCAGGGGGCAGGGCTTTAGATTTTTGGACCATTGGGATCTCTTCTGGGGAAGGTGGGACCTGTACAGATTGGATGGGTTGCACCTGAACTCGAGGGGGAGCAATATCCTTGCTGGTAGGTTTGCTAGCCTGGTTTGGGAGGGTTTAAACTAATTTGCAAGGGGGTTGGGACCTGGAGCGATAGAGCAGTGAAAGAAGTGCATGGAGTAAAGCCAGATCTAACATATAGAGAGGCTTTGAGGAAAGAGCAGCAGAATAAAGGGTGTAAAGGTAGTAAGGTAGAAGGGCTAAAGTGTGTGTACTTCAATGCAAGCAGCATCAGGAACAAAGGTGATGAACTGAGCGCTTGGATGCATACATGGAATTATGATGTAGTGGCCATTACGGAGACTTGGCTGGCACCAGGGCAGGAATGGATTCTCAATATTCCTGGATTTCAGTGCTTTAAAAGGGACAGAGAGGGGGGAAAGGGAGGAGGGGTGGCATTACTGGTCAAGGATACGATTACAGCTGCAGAAAGGGTGGGTAATGTAGCAGGATCCTCTTTTGAGTCAGTATGGGTGGAAGTCAGGAACAGGAAGGGAGCAGTTACTCTACTGGGGGTATTCTATAGGCCTCCTGGTAGCAGCAGAGATACCGAGGAGCAGATTGGGAGGCTTTGTCCAGGTGAGGAAGATAAAGAATGGTAGGGTGAAAGAACCATGGGTGACAAGTGAGGTGGAAAATCTAGTCAGGTGGAAGAAGGCAGCATACATGAGCTTTAGGAAGCACGTATCAGCTGGGTCTATTGAGGAATGTAGGGTAGCAAGAAAGGAGCTTAAGAAGGGGCTGAGAAGAGCAAGAAGGGGGCATGAGAAGGCCTTGGCGAGTAGGGTAAAGGAAAACCCCAAGGCATTCTTCAATTACGTGAAGAACAAAAGGATAACAGGAGTGAAGGTAGGACCGATTAGAGATAAAAGTGGGAAGATGTGCCTGGAGGCTATGGAAGTGAGCGAGGTCCTCAATGAATACTTCTCTTCGGTATTCACCAATGAGAGTGAACTTGATAATGGTGAGGACAATATGAGTGAGGTTGATGTTCTGGAGCATGTCGATATTAAGGGAGAGGAGGTGCTAGAGTTGCTAAAATACATTAGGACGGATAAGTCCCCGGGGCTTGACAGAATATTCCCCAGGCTGCTCCATGAGGCGAGGGAAGAGATTGCTGAGCCTCTGGCTAGGATCTTTATGTCCTCGTTGTCCATGGGAATGGTACCGGAGGATTGGAGGGAGGCGAATGTTGTCTCCTTGTTCAAGAAAGGTAGTAGGGATAGTCCGGGTAATTATAGACCAGTGAGCCTTATGTCTGTGGTGGGAAAGCTGTTGGAAAAAATTCTTAGAGATAGGATCTATGGGCATTTAGAGAATCATGGTCTGATCAGGGACAGTCAGCATGGCTTTGTGAAGGGCAGATCATGTCTAACAAGCTTGATAGAGTTCTTTGAGGAGGTGACCAGGCATATAGATGAGGGTAGTGCAGTGGATGTGATCTACATGGATTTTAGTAAGGCATTTGACAAGGTTCCACACGGTAGACTTATTCAGAAAGTCAGAAGGCATGGGATCCAGGGAAGTTTGGCCAGGTGGATTCAGAATTGGCTTGCCTGCAAAAGCAGAGGGTCGTGGTGGAGGGAGTACATTTGGATTGGAGGGTTGTGACTAGTGGTGTCCCACAAGGATCTGTTCTGGGACCTCTACTTTTTGTGATTTTTATTAACGACCTGGATGTGGGGGTAGAAGGGTGGGTTGGCAAGTTTGCAGACGACACAAAGGTTGGTGGTGTTGTAGATGGTGTAAAGGATTGTCAAAGATTGTGGAGAGACATTGATAGGATGCAGAAGTGGGCTGAGAAGTGGCAGATGGAGTTCAACCCAGAGAAGTGTGAGGTGGTACACTTTGGAAGGACAAACTCCAAGGCAGAGTACAAAGTAAATGACAGGATACTTGGTAGTGTGGAAGAGCAGAGGGATCTGGGGGTACATGTCCACAGATCCCTGAAAGTTGCCTTACAGGTAGGTAGGGTAGTTAAGAAAGCTTATGGGGTGTTAGCTTTCATAAGTTGAGGGATAGAGTTTAAGAGACACGATGTAATGATGCAGCTCTATAAAACTCTAGCTAGGCTACACTTGGAGTATTGTGTCCAGTTCTGGTCACCTCACTATAGGAAGGATGTGGAAGCATTGGAAAGGGTACAGAGGAGATTTACCAGGATGCTACCTGGTTTAGAGAGTATGGATTATAATCAGAGATTAAGGGAGCTAGGGCTTTACTCTTTGGAGAGAAGGAGGATGAGAGGAGACATGATAGAGGTGTACAAGATATTAAGAGGAATAGACAGAGTGGACAGCCAGCGTCTCCTCCCCAGGGCACCACTGCTCAGTACAAGAGGACATGGCTTTCAGGTAAGGGGAGGAAAGTTCAAGGGGGATTTTAGAGGAAGGTTTTTCACTCAGAGAGTGGTTGGTGCGTGGAATGCACTGCCTGAGTCAGTGGTGGAGGCAGATACACTAGTGAAGTTTAAGAGACTACTAGACAGGTATATGGAGGAATTTAAGGTGGGGGGGTTATATGGGAGGCAGGATTTGAGGGTCGGCACAACATTGTGGGCTGAAGGGCCTATAATGTGCTGTATTGTTCAATGTTCTATGTTCTGTTTTCTATGAGATTGCTGTTCTTTTAAAGAAAGGCCTAGAGCAGACCCTCTGTGCTCCACGGACCCCTTGATTAATGGTAGATGTTCAAAAAAGTTGGGAGCCCCTGGCCTAGAGCTCTAACAGAGGGATAAATTGTATTGTACCTACATGAGGAGAATATGATAAACATTTATAAACACTGATGGACTAATCTGGCCATTTTTGAACATTCCACTTTAGGGGCCAATGACTGGAAGGGTGTAGAGATTTATACAGGGTATAGAAAGAAAAACAGAAAATGCTGGAAGTTCTCAACAGTCAGGCTGTATCTGTGTGAAGAGAAACCGAGTCAATGTTTCATGTCAGGGGCACTTCATCAGAACTGAAAAGGAGACGATAACAAACCTTGTTAAACTGAAGGGCAGGTGGTCTTAACTTAGAGATTTTACAGACAGAGTTAAAGAGAGATTTGTTGGAAGAAATCAAAGATGAGGATTTTTTTTATATAATGAGGCTTTTTTTCAATACTAGAAGGGTAGATGGTAAAATGACACAACTAGGATGAATGACAAAGGAACCAGAAACAATAGAGGTGATGCCCTCTGAAAGGGCAAGGGAGGATGTTCACTGGTCACTTTCAAAGGGATTTGGATAAATACATGATGGGTAAAATATATAATATATTGAATAATAGTCAGGAAATGGGATTGTTGGATTGCTCTCTCAATGAATTGGCAATGAACCAAATTGTCTGCATCTGTTTTGCATCATACTATAATTCTATGATCTAAAATATTCATCCATCTAGCTGGGATAATAACAGCAGTATTTGAAGTCATGATTTTACAGTTTAAAAGTCACACATAGCATTTGATCATTCCTGTTATCCACATAATGTCATTGCACCTATGTTGTTTTGCTCATATTGGGTGAAAAATGATCCTCTGTGGTTCGATTGATCTGCTCTGACCAGATGAGCTCTCCAGCAGCAACTGACAACAGTATCTGGTGAACTGTACGGATAAGCTGGGTTGACTTGGTCACAATGAATACAAATTTGGAATGAAAAAGCAGCATTATGTCACAAGTTTTCTAATCTTTCACCTTTACAAGAAGGAGGATCACTATCAAAGGCTGTAATACAATATCAATGATACTGAAGCCTTTATTGTCCTATATCATTGTGGGACTTTACAAGTCACATGCGTCAGCCTCTTCGCTGTATTGCTCAATTAAGGAAGTAATTAAAAAACTTTATATTGCAACTCACACAACAGCACATACTTCATCTCTGAATAATAGGAACAGATAAGACAAAAGTTTTGAATATCTTCCACATGTTCAACATTGTAATCTAGGTACCATTAATGGTAATTTTGCACTACCTATTTAATTTACATATATATATTTATTATAATTAATTTTTTCTCACCATTTTTACATATTTCATTGTACTGCTGCTGCAAAGTTAACAAACTTCACAACCTATAGTCGGTGATAATAACCTGATTCTGATTCAAGCGGATATTGGTATTCCCTCGGTCAGCACTTCCTCATGCCTGTTTACAAAGGGGTATTATGAACTGCCTTTCAATCATCATAAAATATACCAAATCAGCAACATGCTTTTCAGTTTGATGAATGAAGTTTTCAGTCTAATGCCAACAAATGAGGCAGAACTCTTATGGAGCGGAAATGATAGATAGATGCCTGCATGTAGCTATGTGTTCTGCAAAACAATCAAGACTGATAGCCCCCTTCTGTAATGCTTTTATAGAGCATATCTGTTACTTATCTCGAATGAACAGATTATACAACTTGCTTTCCCTGTTTATTTTTAAAGAAATCTGGATTAATTTCACACAAATAATGCTTTCCTTGTGAGAAGAGAGCAGATGGAACAGTGAGTAATAAGATATTGGAAATATTTTAAGTCCCTTGTTAGCAGTTTCAGAAGTGCTGAAGAATAATTACTGGCAATGCATTTTGATTGGTTGAAAATGCAAGTAATAGTTATCATAAAGGAGTCAGATTTTTTAGTTTACTTTTTTTTATGCTTAGAGTTCAAGCTAATGGATGAAAATTGGTCTTATCAGATTTTTCATGGAGTTTTATATACAAGAGCCTTATAAAAGTGGGCTATCAATGTGAATGAATGTTCTCTGACCATTTATGTGTCCTCTAGTGCCCTTCTTATGGAACAGCAGATGAGATTTACTACAATTGATGGATGGGGGGATGATAATGTTAACCTTATGTATTGGAACGAAGCATGTTTATCTCCCTTCACTGTAGCATTATAAAATAAACAGGAAAGAGCCAATTGAAAACAGTTGACTTTTAATACAGAAATAGATACTGTACATTGTGGAATGTCAATCTTTATGATTTCATGGAGAAATACTATTCTTTCCATCCTCTGCTTATTTGCATCCAGTTTAGTTGTGAGATTGGAAAAGCTTATGGAAGGGGCAGAACTGTCCTTTGGAATGACCTACCTTTTTCCCTATCCATCTAATTTTCTGGAGCATCCCCTTTTATAGATGTTAGGCCTTGGGCCGGATGTATCTGAGGCTGATAAGCTGTAGATACCTCACAGCTCTTGCCAATTGAAGGGAATTTCAATTATGGGACACTGCAGTTTGGGTTCAGGAAATAGAGTGATTTGGGAGAGCGTAGGGAAATTATTGTAAGCAAGCACCAGAATTGGTGAGGTGGAATTTGGTTATTTTAGTGAGGGTAAACCAATGAGCAGGGTTAAGCAACAGCTGTTGTAATTTCAATCAAAGCAGGATATTCATTTCCCACTCTACTTTCAGATGACTATTTTTCTTCATATTATATTACTTGCAAACCCCGTTAGGAATAACTTGCAGTCAACCAGATTTGCCTGATGGCAATCATCTTGAAATTGGCTGTATCAGGTCATTCTGCACAGAAGTCTTCAGTAGGTCTCCTCGTGGCCAAAGAAGATGGCCTGTCCTGGGGTTCGAGGACTGTGTATGTGCATGGGTGTGTGTGAAGGAAGGAGGAACAGGACTCGTTTCACTGTTGTTTGCTTTGTTGCATGATGTTTGTTGTGTTCAGTGTTGTTCTGCCGAGAGTTGTGGCCATGCTACGTTGGCACCAGAATGTGCGGAAACACTTGTGGTCTGCCCCCGGCATATGCGTAGGTGTTGATGCTATTAACACAAATGACACATTTCACTGTATGTTTCAATGTACATGTGAAAATGAATCTAAATCCGAAATCTGAAACTTGAAGGTATTAGGCTCCATATTACATATGCCTACAGACTAACTAATAGTTCAAAGCTGGTTTGTGAACGCATTTTGTCATATAATAAGTGCATGAGCCCTTCCTGGTATATTGAATGTTTCAATGAGGACAATGAATAATGTCACAGATGGACAACAAACCACTGAGACAGCAGTAATATATGAAGTACAAATAGGCTGATGAGTGATGGTTCAAAATACTCCTTTTTAAATGTTATACTGCACAAAAGGTCAATCTTACATCAGAAAGATCTTACATAGTGGCATGAAAATAAAAAAGAAACACATGAATCCTAATGAAATATTTCTAGACATGTTTTCTTTCTGCCCAATTTATTGTTAGCCTTGTATAAATGTAAGAGCGTGACATATGGTAATTTATAACTTGACTTTTAAAATATTTTGTCTCCATGTCTGATGCACATTTTGTATCCAGATGTTCACTGGGTTCATGTCCCATGGATTTCATTCAGTTTCAGTGTAGACATTCTATGGTCTACAGCAAAAATGTGTTTGTTTCCAGTGGGAGATATAAGTACCTATAAATTAGGTATCCAAGTTTGTGCTTTAATTCATTTCATTACTTGCAAAGATGGCTTTCTGTGGTACTCCTGGTGAAAGTACTCCCACAGTGCAACTAGGGAGGGATTTAACTGAATGATGATGAAGTAATGAGATAGATTTCTAAAAGATGCCATCAAAGTAGCCTCGGTGAGTGGCTGCAGTGGAACTGGAGGTAATACACCCAGCTACTAATATGCATTAGTGGTGTAGGGAATGAATGGTGGGAGCAATTAGGAGAGGGGAAAAAACAATGAAATATGCTTGGCAATTAAGAATGAGAATCAAAGTAAGTTCTATCAGAACAAGAAAGTAACCAGACAAAGAGTGGGTTACCTTAGGGATTTATGTGTGAAAAATAGTAGTGCAGGTGAGGTCATAAATGAATACTTCACACCTGCATTCACCAAGCGAAAGGAGCTCAGGACAAACTAGAGCAAGTAAGTCCGCATTACAAAATGGGAGGTGTTAGATCTCATGGGATACATAGGGATTGATAAATCCTCAAGACCAGATGAGAGCTATGCAGTGTTCCCTGAGGAAGCAAGAGAGACAATGGCTGGGATTCTGACAAAGATTTATTTTCCACCTTCGTTAGCCACTGGTGAGGTGCCACTAGACTGGAGGATAGCTAATGTTACTTCTTTATTGAAGAATGGTGCAGGGAGAAGAAAGGCAACTACAGTCAGTCAACTTTTATGTCTGTGTTACTGAAGGATAGTTATTGAAGAAAATCCCAAGGAATAGGATTGATGTACATTTGGAAAGGCAGGAATTGTCAGCATGGCTATGTGTGGGGCTCTTTTGAGAGCATAACTAAGAAGATTGATGGTGACAGGGCAGTAGATGTTGTCCATATTGTGTTTAGACAGACATTTGACATGGTAGGCTTGTCTGGAAAATTGAGTTACATGGGATCCAAGGTGAGGTGTGGTAGGAGACAGAGGGTAGTGGTGGAAAATGCTTTGCTGATTGCAAGAGCAGTAGTGTACTGCAGGGATCAGTGATTGAATACTTACTATTTCTGAGATACATTAAAGGCTTGGATGTGAATACAGACATAATTAGTAAATTTGTAGATGTCAAGAAAGTTGATGGTATTGCGGAAAAGAGGAGTATTGTCAAAGGCTACAACAGTATATAAATCAGTGGAAAGTTGGATGCAGCATTGGCAGATGGAATTTTATACTGTTAATTGTGAGGTGAAGTCCAACATGAGTAGAACACGTGCAGTAAATGGTGGGACACTAAGGAATGAGCAAGGGGACAAGGAGACTTCAAGTCCATAGTTCCCTGAATATGGCAGTACAGGTAGGACGGTGAAGAAGGCATGTGGAATGTTTACTTTCAGTGGTAGTGGCATTGAATTGAAATCTGGGACATTATGTCGCAACTTCGCAAAACACTAACTTGTCTACACTTGGAGTATTCTGTTTTGTTTTATTTTATTGAAATACAAGGTGGAATAGGCCTCTCCGGTGCTTCAAGCTGCGCTGCTCATCAATCCCCCGATTTAATCCTAGCCTAGTCACGGAACAATTTACAATGGATCTACTCACTGGTATGTCTTTGGGCTGTGGGAGGAAACTGGAGCACCTGGAAAAAACCAATTCACCAATTCACAATTCACAAACTCCTTACAGGCAGCAGCAGGAATTGAACCTGGGTTACCTGTATTGTAAAACATTGTGCTAACCACTATGCTACCCTGCTGCCAGTCTGGTTGCCATACTGGAAGCATGCAGTTTTGCAGGAGAGAGTGATTCACTAGGATGTTGTATTGATTGGAGACCTTTAGTTATGCGTCATTCCATTGGACAAGCATATATAATCATGGAGAAGAGTAAGAAATAATGAAACAAACTTTCACATGCTATAGCTCCTTCCACAGCCTTTCATGTGCTTCACTGTTAATGAAGGAGATTTTTTAAAGATTATATCATAACAGTGATTAGAATCACAGAAAGATTACAACACAGAGTGGCCATTTGGTAAATCACATCCCTAATGATACCCTGGAAGAGTAACTCATCAGTTCTACCCACAAACCCTTTGAGTGGTTTTGCAATTTTTCTCCTCCATAGGTTTATCCACTTTTCTCTTGAATGCCATGCTTGAACTTGACTATATCACATCTGCAAGATACAATCCAGATGCCAACCAGATAGTGTAAAAAGGTTGTGTTTCTCTCACGTCACTATTACCTTATTTATACTGTGACCTCTAGTCCTGAGCCCTCTACAAGAAGAAACAACCTGCCACTATCTACTCTGTTCAGACAACTCATCATTTTGTATACTTCTATTAACTGTCCCTTCGTTCTTCTCCAAAGGAAGTGTACTGGTTTCTTTAATTAATCCTAATATAAGCTTTATCCAAGTGAACTTCATATAAATATCCAATCTTCTCTAATATCTTTATATGTAGAATACACCATTTTCAGTTTGCACAATCAGCTGCTACATACAGCAGGATGGTTACAGCCAGAAAATCTGTTTTTTAATAATGTCAGTTAAGGGCTGATTATTAGCTAGGACTCTAAGGACAATACCTCTGCTCTTCTTTGAAGTAGTATAATGAGTTCATTTATTTGCACCGTAAAGACCAGGTGGGCAATAAATTAAATGTCTTATTTGAAACAAGATACTTCTGACAGTGCAGCAGTCCCAAAGTATTACACTACCTAAACTTTTATCCTTGAGACCCTGGAATAGACAGGAGCACTTAACATTATTAATATCATCTCAGTGGACTTGGGAGCTTAGAAGATTACTGACTTGTGTTAAATACATTAGCATTGGCAAGCTTTCTAAGTATCACTTTAAACCATTTTGCTCTCACTAAAAATGCAGCAAGCTGAGCAAATGCCATAGTATTTCTACTGCTTACTGATGCCTAGACTCTCAATACTATTTTATGTCTTACCCTTTTCACACTTTCCTCAAAAATCTTGTATAGCACCAGGGTCCTGCAAAGCAGATATTGATATTCCTGGCTTTCCTCAGTAGATGGAAGTGAGAACTCAAGACCAAGCAGTGAAAAGAAAGCTGGCCCTGGATCCACCATTCAGGAACAAATGGTCACCCTGCTGGGCCAAACAGATTGAAACCTTGAATACTCTGTCTCTTGTTGGCTTGTCATGCTCTCTCCAGGGTGTACTGGATTGCTAATTACTAAAGCAGAACTGGTGAGGTAGACAGATCAACAGCAGCCGAGGCTTAGAAGCCCAAAGTCAGGTCCTCCTGTGCTTGAGCAGCCAGAATCCTTCTCAGGAACCTTTCGTGCGCAGCAACAAGTTTGTACCAAGAATGATTCGGGGAGTGGGCTTAGCAATGATCTTCTCAAATGTGTCTGCACAACCACGTCAGCGGTGCATGCATAATAATGGAGTCAGGGAAAAATTACTTCCTTGCGAACTGACCTCTGACTTCTCCTGAATCCCAACATTTGAAAAAGTTATCTTCAGAATGCTAGAACTGATATCTCAAAGTACTTTTATTAACCACATAGAAATTGACAGAAAGTGTCCTTTTGAACTGTGGATCTCAGAGATGTTCATCAACCAATCAAGTTTCCACTCAGGATGAAAGCTGGGCTCCCGACAGCATCAGTGTTGTTCGGCTACACTGTGCTAGCATAGGGTGTTTGGAGTAGGATAGCACTTAATTTTGTGTTTGTGAGTCTCAGAACTCATCAGCAGGCTGCTTTGTATGTTGTGGTGTGTAACAGGCCTGTTATTCTGAAATATATTAAAACACAGTCTCATTTGGAAGATTAAGCTGCACGGGATCCATAGTAAATAAGCTGCTTGGACTCAGAGCTAGCTTGCCCATGGAAGATGGAGGTGCTCATACTGGCTGAAGGTCTATAATTCATGATGTTCCACAGGGATCTGCAGTGGGACCTCTGCTGATTGTGATGT
This sequence comes from Hemitrygon akajei, assembly GCF_048418815.1. Taxonomy (NCBI): domain Eukaryota; kingdom Metazoa; phylum Chordata; class Chondrichthyes; order Myliobatiformes; family Dasyatidae; genus Hemitrygon; species Hemitrygon akajei. The sequence goes on from NC_133133.1 coordinate 47,772,590, forward strand.
ATAAATGACCTGGATGAAATTGTAGATGGGTGGGTTAGTGAGTTTGCAGATGACACCAAGACTGCGGGTGTTATGAATAGTGTAGTGGACAGGCAAAGAATACAGTAGGATATAGATCAGGTGCAGATGTGGGTGAATAAATGGCGGATGGAGTTTAACGCAGTCCAGTATGAAGAGTTGCACCTTTGATAAGTCAAATGTAAGGAGACAGTACACTGCTAAGGGCAAGACCCCTAACAGTGCTGATGAGCAGAGGGATCTTGGGTCCAGGTTTATAGCTTGATAGGGTGATTAAGGAGGTGTATCGCATGCTTGCCTTTATTAGTCGAGGCACCGGGTTCAAAGATCGGGAAATTATGTTGCAGATTTATAAAACTCTAGTTATACCTCATCTGAAGTATTGCATACATTTCTGGTTGGCCTATTGAAGATATCAAAACTTCAGAGAGAGTGCAGAAGAGTCGCCTGGATTAAAGGACATGTGCTATAACAAGAGGATGGACAAACTTGTGTTGTCTTCTTTGGGGTGGCTGAGGCTGAGGAGAGATCTGATAGAGGTTTATAAAATCATGAGGGGGATAGATAGAGTAACAAGACAGTATCTTCTTCTCCAGAGTTGAAAAGTCTGATACCAGAGGGGCATACATTTAAGGTTTGAGGGAGTAATATCAAAGGAGATGTGAGGAGCAGGTATTTTTATTTTATACATAGAGTGGTGGGTATTTGGAATATGTTATCTGGGGTGGTGATAGAGGCAAATACATTAGGGACTTTTATGAGACGTTTAGACAGGCATATGGATATGAGGAAAGTGGAAGGATATGGACATTGTGTAGACAGAAGTGATTAGCTTAGCTAGTCACTTGATTACTAATTTAATTGGTTTAACACTGAAGTGTGGGCTGAAAAGCCTGTCACAGTTGTATTATTTATTTAGTGATACAGCGAGCTGTCGGCTATTCGGAGCCTTCGAGCTATGCTGCCCCAGCAACCCCACAAACCTGATTAACCCGAATTCATTTCCATAAATGCTGCCTGACCTGCTGACTTCCTCCAGCATTTTGTATGTGTTACTTTATCCCTACCCTATGTGTTCTATGTTCTACATACTGTATTTGAGGGGGCTGGTGTCTAAAAGAATACTTCACAGAGGTAAATGTTAGTTCTAAACTGTCATGTATTTTGGTCATACCAATTAGAAGGGGGAAAAGTTAAGAGCATCAGGTAATTCCTCTAGATCAGAAGAGTTCTTGCCTCAAACCTTTCTCTAAGGTGCAAAAGGCAATGGTCAAAAATTTGTAAGATTTGCTTAACATGCAATGACTGCATTTCAGCTTTACTTTCCAGCCAGAATGGACTGCTGTGGGACCACCAGTAACTCCAGACAAGTGCAAATCACGTCAGATCATTCTCTTACATCACACCAAAGATGGCACTGGAGCCATTGTGATCTCGACATTCTGTCTGGTCTGTCAGCTCTTTCATGTCAATTCACATCCTGCACCCTTCTTTGCAGATCAAGAGCCGAGAAATTGAGGCCATAGTTTGTACATGCGACTCATACTGTCAGATTCCATGTTAGTGGTTGCTTCTCTGAACACTATGAGAAAAAATGAGGGGATTGGAAAAAGGACCTAGTACTTTCCTAGCATATATGACGAATAAACACTTCTTGGGCTTCCAGCTGGGTACAGGTATCAATTATCACCAATGTTTTGATGACAAACTCTTCAATCTTCAACAGGGATGATGCCTGGGCATGTCTAATCTGGTAGTATTTATAACTCCCTGTAGTCTGTCCCTCCTGATTGGTTAGTTCGCATCCAATCTCCCACCTTGTTTACAATCGAATTGCAGTTCTTACTCTTACTTAGAGTGGGATCTTTGTCTTTGTTAAAATTCTTTTCCTCTATTCTTATAACCTAACTAGGGTTACTCAAAGAAATTGGCAGTAGCAGAACACTGCATTTGCAATAGCTGTAGGATTGACTTCGATGGCACAAAACTACTGTGCCACACCAATGGCTTTTGGGACCACCTTGTAATGGAAACCATTGAAATAAAACTAGAGGAAAAGAATTTTAATAAAGACGAAGGTCTCGCTCTAAGTAAGAACTGGAATTCAATTGTAAACAAGGTGAGAGAACAGAAATCTGATTGGATAAAAACAGGAGGGACGGACTATGGGGGTATAAATACCACTGGTTTCATCCCGGATGAAGAGGGCAGAGATTGTCATTGAAACATCAGTTATAATCGATACCTGTACATGGCTAGAGGTGTGAGAAGAGTTTATTAAGGGGAATGGTTGTTTTCTGATTGGAGGAAGGTGAATAGTTGCATACTCCAGGAACTGATGCTTGGACTTTGATTTTGCTGATCTATAGTAATGACCAAAACTTCAGTGGTACAAGATACAATTTCTGAATTTGCAGACAACACGAAACTTAGGAGCATTGTTAACTGTGAAGAGGATAGTGTATGTTGCACAGGATATGATTAGCCAGGTGGCATGTACAGTCAGATGAATTTTGATGTGGAGGAATGTGAGGTCCTTTGATAAGAAGTTTAAGACAGGCAATATGAGAATGGCTCCTGGGTTGACGAACTATACTTTTAGGGATAGATTAGATGGGCCAGATCCATTACATTTTTAGAAGGCTGAAGGGAGATTTAATAGAGGTATTTAAATGAAAGTAAAATAGAAAGTGTCAGGTGGCTCCTTTTGATGGAGAATCAATGGCTAGAGGTTGGATATAACATAAAGAAAAAATGAGAAATAAAAGAGGAAAGTTTTTTTTCATGCAGTGTGTTGCTGGAATCTAAATTCCCTGTAGACATGTTGGAGCAGGTTCCTCTGTAGTCTTCAACAAGGAATTGAATAAATATGTGGTAGAGAAATATCTTCAAAGCGGCAGAAAAAAATCCAGTGGGTTGAAGTAGAAAGTTGGTTTGAAAGGCCAAATCCTGTGCTACAATCATTCCTCGATTCTGTAATTTACAAAGATTCAGTAAAGTTAGAGGAACACATCAGTAAATTTTTGCTAAAATTCTTAGCATTATCGGGGGGGGGGGGGATCGGTCAAGGAATAATACTCTTTGACGTTGCAACTTACTTACATACATAAAGGGTATACAACAAAATTGGCAAGATTTTCAGTCTCTTTTTCCATCCCGCCTACACTATTATAATGTGTAAGGAATATGCCGATCTGGTTGCCTGAACCTCTATTCACATCTTTCTGCTTCTGATTTTATCTCACATCAACGCTGTCACCAGCAATCTTACCCTCCACCTTAAGACTCTTGATAGCATCAATGAACTGTTGCAGGTTGGATATATAGAGTATATCTGCCTCCTGCTCCCTTTCCCTTTCCTTTGGAGTTGAACTGTCTCTGCTCTCTGTACAAAATTAGAGCAACTAACTGAAGTCAGACGGAAGTCATCACTCTCCCGGTGCAGAGCTGACTGACTCTGGAGATCAGTTCCTGAACCATGCAGCTTACTTGAAGCAGATCCAAAGTCAATTTATATTATGATCTTGGAACGGCCTTTTTCCTGTCTGCATACAATTGAGGAACAAAGCAAAGTAAATCCTGGGAATGTATTATTTTTAAATGTTTTATTGTTCTACTTTCTCTTGGCATGTGTGACTTGTCTGGGTATAGGAAATAAGGTGAGACATGACATGTAGAGTACAGGAAAATTCTGTCTTAATACATTGAAATTTAATGAGTAGTGTTGAGCATAGCCTGGGAAATTTTCCATAACCTGGCTGCCTTGGCCAACTCCGTTGGTTGAACTATAAAACTTCCAAATGAGCATTATTCATGAAAAAATATTTAGCAAATGCTTTTGGTGGAGGAGTTGAGCAATAATTTGTTCTTGTTATGCTGGGCACCGTGTCAGCCAAAGTGCTTCTATATTTTAATAGGTCTGAACTATTAATGTGCCTCAGCTAATGACCAAACCTTTTTCCATTTTCCACCTTTCTGAATAATGTCGTTAATTGGACTGCACTACAGTGCATTCTAGATTCTGGCCACAAGCTGCACAACAAAAAGTTTTCCTCAATGTCACTATTAATTATATTAATAATATAACATTGTAGCATCCGGTTCACTCAGTCAGACTAGGACCTTTGTTCAAGTTGAAATGTAAATTTGAATTAGGACAGTTTCATAGGGTCTGCCTGCTGTAGTTGAAAGGTGAAACAGCCCTTATTGCCAGCATCAGAGGATAGTATGATTGTTTGTTATGGGAGCCAAACCTCTGTATTTTTACTATAAGCTTTCTGTAGTAGCAGTTTCAAATAATCTGATGGAAAATATTGAAATTATTACAGACCCAAGGTCAATATTTAGAGTATATTCTGAAGACTGTAATGAGAATAAATAATGTGAAGCTGACAAAGAAATTAGAGGTACTTAAATAGCCCAAATTTTGCAGTGATATTAATGATGAAATTACTAGATTTTGATGTCAATATACCATGAAATTGTAAGTCTTTTGGCTTTTTAAAGCTTCCGAGTTTATACAGAGCTCTTAACGTTGCTGACAGTGATTCAATTTATAAATTGTCATGTTTGGATCTTCTTCACAGTGAACAAGGGAAATCACACAATTGTAGATTAATAGAGACGTCGAGCCTGGTGACAAGGTGTTTTAAGAACCTTTCTCTCAATGCCAGCAAAACTAAAGAGCTAGACAATGACTTCAGAAAGGGAGCCGGTGCTGAAGATGAGAGGTTTAGAGCTTCAAGTTCCTAGGAGTGACATCAACAATTGCCTATTCTGGTCCAACCATGTTAACACTCCAGCGGAGAAAGCTCATCCAACCCTCGACTTCCTCAGGAGGCTAAAGAAATTTGACATGTCTCTTTTGACACCCACCAATTTTTATCAATGCACAACAAATCACATCCTATTGAAGTGATCCCAAGATATTGCAGAGAGTTGCTGACACAGATTAGCATGTCATGGAAACTAGCCTCCCCTCCATGGACTCTGTCTATACTTTTTACTGCCTTGGTAAAGCAACCAGCAGAATCGAAAACCCTACCCACCTTAGACATTCTGACTTCTACCCCCTCACACCAGACAAAAGATACAAAAGTCTTAAAGAACATACCACCAGGATCAAGAGCAACAATTAACTTGTTGTTATAAGACTGCTGATTGGTTCCCTAGTATGATCGAATGGACACTTGACCTCGCAATCTACCTTGTTATGACTTCGCACCCTATTGTCTACCTGCACTGCACTTTCTGTATAAATCTGTTATTGTGTTACCTTGTACTATCTCATTGTACTGTTGTAATGAATTGATCTGTATAAATAATACGCAAGACAAGTTTTTCACTGAATCCTCAGTATGTGACTATAATAAACCAATTTACCAGTTTACCAATTTTACTCTCATCAACTCTATCTGTTCTCTTTAAAAAGTTGTTAAATTGGTTAAATGCAATTTGCCCTTAAAATTCACACCAGTCTGTCCTAATTAATCCAGATTTCTTCACATAACTATTGATCTGAGACAAGATTAAAGTTTGCGGAAGATTTTCCTCCTCCACCCTATCCTTCCAGACCTATCCTTGTCTCAGTTTTAGAACAAGGCAGTAACGTTGTCTGTTCTCTGGTCGTCTGTCACCATCCCTGCATCCAAAGGGCAATGAAAGATGGTGCTGAATGACCTTTTCCTGTACTTCCTGGAAATCCTAAGGCGCATCTGGTCCTGTTTTCTTAGAAATGTCAATTTCAGACTTTCCTCCTGCCTATCAATTTGTAATAAATAGTGCCACAACTACCTCCTCCTTCTCTATTAAATTGGAAGCATGTTCTTCCCTACTGAAGAAAGGCAGAGGACAATAATTTTGTACTTTAACTATGCGCTCATCATCCATGAACTATTTCCTACTCTTGTCCGTCACATGCCCCATTCCGCCACATACTACACCTTTTACTATTAAATGCTGATAGAGTACTTTACAATTCCTGTTTAGTTGCTAGCTCAGTTTAAATAGTTTAGTTTAAAAACTAAATTTTATTTTAGTTTTATTTTCTCTTTTTTAAAGCTTTGATATTTGCAATCCATAAACAGTTTTTCTATAAAAATCTTCTGTCTCTTTTGTCATTCATTGATTTCTGAATCCGTATATTGTTTCTTTATGGGAATCTGTCTCAAATTACTTGAAACATTTCTTCATTAAAGGTAACCTATTGCTCTGTTGTGGTTGTCTGTCACCTTTCCCTCAATTTATTTTTTCAATTAATTTTCCCTTTAGTTTGTTCTACCTCTTCTTCTATAGCAAACACAAATCTTATGATTTTATGATAACCTCCACCCACTAACCTATCCCTCTGCACTCCCACCAGAGTCCTGTCAGAGTCACCTAATGTAGGGACACTCCTGTGCCTAGTGTTACTTTATGGACATACAATCAATCTATACAAGCTATCTTTTGTATTTATATTGTGTAATTATTATGACTGTGTTTTTATCTTAATAGTTTTTTTGTGCTGCATCAGACCTGGATAACAATTATTTCATTCTCCTTTACACTTATGTACTGGAAATGACATTAAACAATCTTGAATCTATCTTGTAAGGGCTCCCTACTAAAACTTGATGCACTTGACCCACCTCACCCTAGAACCAGATCCCGTAGTGACACTTTCTACATTGGATTTGAAACAGACTGATCTAGAAAATTGCCCTGGACAGATTTTTAAAGATTCTTTGGCCTCTCTGTGGCCTCACTATTACCATTTCAATTTACCTTAGTATAACGAAAGTTTCCCATTATAACTAGCCTTCAGTTTTTGCACTTCTCTGTGATTTATTATGCATAGTTTCTCCTCTGTATCTCTCCCACTTGTTGATGACCTATGGAATTCATAGAATAGCATAATGTTCCTGTACTGTTTCTTAGGTCCAAGCAAACAAATGTTGCTTTATCCCTTCTGTTTCTCTTTCTATCGTTATAATTTTCTTTTCATCTACATTGATTTTCAATAGTTCCATTAAACTGATGTGAATACAAACTCATCCTGCTGTGGAATACCCTAAAAATCCTGCACAAGGTCCAAGTGAGATTTTGAAGAACAGCACAAACAATAATATAAGTTTAGCAAGCTGTTCAACTTATAATAGACCCAGAAAATGCTGGAAACCGTCAATAGGTATAAGGACACACATGTGGAGAGAGAAAAACAGCATTAGTATTTCAAATCCAGAGATGTTTCTGGCATTTTTTGGTTTTATTTCAGTTTTCCAGCATCTGCAGATTTTTTAAATAAATTTTCAAGACTAGTTTTATGTCCATTTGTTGTAATTCCTTCCATTTCTAAATAGAAATAACTTCAAAATAACTAAGAGTTTACTAATTGTAACTCAGCTAACTTAAACATATAATCAGTTTTTGTTGCTCTATATCAAGTTTAAAAACATTAGTTTACTACAGCGGATTTATTATTGGGCATGCTATTGTTACATGGATTACCCCTTAATTTTAATGATTAGTTAGGCACAGAGAGAATCTATTTACTTATTACTATCTTTATTGGCTCAGTTCACAAGCACATGAATTTACACAACCAGGTACCTGTGTGCATACCTGCTAAGCTTCCCTTACCCTCCACGAGCAGTCAAAGTATAAAAAAGTAATACCCAGGAAAGGAGCCTGTGTTCCTCATGGTTCTGATCTAATCTCTACATGTCCAATGTGGGATCCTCCACATCCATAATGGTTGGTCCTCAAAGAGTTGTTGCTCCTTTGTATTCAAAGCCTCCCAGTTTTATACTCGTTCCTCACCAGTTCAAATGTAGCACTTCAATCTCGTTGGCTCAAGGTCAACTGACTAACCTGGGTCACCTTCTATTGGCTCGGGTCCAGGGCTACAACCAGTATTGCTCTATGGCTTTTGTCCTCAACCTCATGCCTTTCGTTTTTTTCAATTCTGACTGGTTCAAACCAGTCAAACCAGGTGACCCAGACACTGAGACTAATGAGATTACAGTTTGCTCCTCCTGCAAGCCTGCCACTTTACATAGTAAATAGCTACTTGTTTGAGGATGATCTCAGGTTTAGCAGGCCATTAGCAGAAAACTCCTTGTATCCACATTTCTCTGATTTGATTAAATTATCCCAGAGGAAGAAACAAATTCAAACAGTTCACAAAATGGTGGATGCAAGGGCTGTCTCACAAAATGGCCACCTCCATTGCTATTCACTGATTGTTGTTTGTTCTGGCTAATTTATTGAAAATAATGTACTTAAGGAGAAGGGAGAAAGTTTAGAAGAAATATGCAGGGAGAAGTTTTTACACAGAGTGTTAGGTGCCTGGAATGGGCTGCCAGGTGTTGTCATGGAACAGACACAATTGTGTCGTGTAAGAGACCATTAGTTACATGAATGTGCTTGCAATGGAAGAATTTGGATTATTCACAGACAGAACAGATTTAGCTTAATTTGGCATTGTGTTCAGTGCAGAGATCGGGATTTGATTGGTACTGTCCTATGTCCCTTGTGTTCTATGTGTGTGGCTCCTCATCCATCTTGAATACATCACTGAAGTTGGACATTTGGGATACAGTGTGCTGATGCCTGACAACAGATATTGGCAACCACAATGTTCACATCATAGAAATTTGTAGGGGTGACCTTGAGATTAACAGAGTGCTGTTGGTTTGCTATTTACTTCGAATTTTGGTTCTTAAAAATATTATTTCTCCAGAAGTGTATTGAGATATACGCATATTAAAATGTGTATGAATATCTAAAGAGGTGGTGTGACAGCACCCTGTTCTTATTTACATGTGAATCTGTAAACTGTTTTGTGCATTCCGCATTGATCTCTGCTTCAATATATTTGCAGCATAGACACATTTTTGGATACAGAGAGAAAAGTATGTTTGGTGCTTAAAAATTCAAACATATTTTTCTTGGCAACAATAAATTGCAAACAACTTAAAAGAGTATGCATTGTTAATCTAGTCAAGTGACCAATTTTCAGAGTCTCCCTGATCTCAATTATCGGCTTTGATGTTGAAATAACTTTTATGCTACTGGCACTGGATTTGAACTCAAAGAAGAATCTGTTTATTTACTGGACTTGCTTGGATTTTATTCTTCACTTTTTAAACTTTTCACTGGATCTAACTCAGAAACAATTTCATGATTGCCTTTCACACTTGGTTCATTTCTCCATGATAATTTAATCTACAAAAATTCAAAGGGTTTTGTCACAAACTTCAATCACAGATCTCTTGGTTCTGCAGACCTTTTCAATCTCTATTCCTGTGAACTTGCCTTGCCTGTTTGTCTGAGAATGCAAATGCTAGGCCTTGTATCGTCTGTAGTTTGTTCACTAGAGCTAAATGAATCCGAGTGTTTTATCTCAATCCATTTTGAGTGATAATCAAAGGAGTAATTGGTGTTTGCTTCCACAGCTTTGAAATCGTTTGAGATTCTTGCCAAAAGAGAGTCACAAGCTTCACACGAGATTCTGGAGGAACTCAGCAAGTCAGACAGCATCTACGGAAGGGAATAATCAGTGAAGGTAGTGCTAAGTACCTTCATTGGGACTGGAAAGGAAGGTGGCAGAAGCTAGAATAAGAAGGTTAAGGAACGGGCAGGAGTACCAGCTGGCAGGTATTATGTAAGGCCAGGAAAGGGGTAAGGTGGTGGGTAAGAGGGTGAGAGAATAAGAAGGAATATAGTAAGAAGCTGAAAGTAATAGGTGGAAGAGGGCAATGGTGAGAAGAAGATGGAATTAAATAGGAGAGGACAGTGGACCCTGGAATAAAGGGAAGGAGGAGGGGAAACAAGGGAGATGATGGGCAGGTGAGGAGAAGAGTATGAGGTGAGGACGTAACCAGGATGGGAACATAAAAATAGTGGAATAGGGTGGGGATAAGTAATTGGACAGACAGACAGACAGACATACTTTATTGATCCCGAGGGAAATTGGGTTTCGTTATAGTCGCACCAATCAAGAATGGTGTAGAAATATAGCAATATAAAACCATAAATAATAATAAGTAAGTTATTCCAAGTGGAAATAAGTCCAGGACCAGCCTATTGGCTCAGGGTGTCTGACACTCCGAGGGAGGAGTTGAAAAGTTTGATGGCCACAGGCAGGAATGACTTCCTATGACGCTCAGTGTTGCATCTCGGTGGAATGAGTCTCTGGCTGAACATACTCCTGTGCCTAACCAGTACATTATGGAGTGAATGGGAGACATTGTCCAAGATGGCATGCAACTTGGACAGCATCCTCTTTTCAGACACCACCGTCAGAGAGTCCAGTTCCACCCCCACAACATCACTGGCCTTACGAATGAGTTTGTTGATTCTGTTGGTGTCTGCTACCCTCAGCCTGCTGCCCCAGCACACAACAGCACACATGATAGCACTGGCCACCACAGACTCGTAGAACCAGGCTTGATGTTTGTGCTATCAGGTTAGAGGCTACCTGGACAGAATGAGAGGTGTTGCCCTCCAACCTGACTTCAGCCTCATTGTGCAGTAGTGTAGATCATGGACAGATATGTCAGAATGGGAACAGGAAGTCAAGTTGAAATGGGTAACCATTGGTAGATCTTGCCCCTTGTGGCAGACAGAAGGAATGTACTCGTTTATTTGACTACTCCATAAAAGCCGCCTGACTTGCTAAGGTTCTCCAGCATTTTGTGAGTGTTTCTCTAGATTTTCAGTATCTGCAGAATATCTTGTAGCTATAATGATCAAAGCTTGTAATGTTTTACATGATGACTTCTTCATTGTGTTCAGTCTGAACTTTGTCCAAAATATTTTCTCTCAAATTCAGCAGAATTATTACTCAATGACCTCCACCCTTGAACCTGAGATGAAACTGATTGTGGAATGGTTTCATTTCCTCATATGTCCACTGTTCAAATTCTGTCCATTCTTTCAATGTCAATTAAGAAACGTTTCTCAACATGGGGCTTTTCTGAGTCTTCTCTGCTTGTCTGTGATTATTGGAGAGTGCTTGTTTGCACGTTGGTTTCCAAAATCGGATTTCTTTTTCAGCAGTTATAACAGAGCATCTGCAGTGGTGTTCTGCTTGGAACTCCTGCATTTGCTTGCATTGTTGTAAAACAACAATTACAAAATCTTTGCAATCTTGATGCCACTTAGGAAGGGAGAGCCAGTTTGGAACCTAAAACATTGCTAATAACGACTCTAAGCTTCAGTAAGCTAAAGGATTTACCTAGTAAAAACAGATGGATTTTCTTCACTTCAAACAACATTTCAAGTGTTTTCTTCTCTGTGTCTTTAGAACTGTGCTCCATGTGAGACTGGGAGCATCAACAGCCACATGTCTCTCTTGCTGATCATTTATTGCGTGACTTACTGTACTTCAGCTTGACATACCACACCAATTCAATTCAAGTCTAATTGTCATTTAACCATATATGTGTACTCATGAATACAGCCAAATGAGACAACCTTACTACAGGGTCAAGATGTGATGCACCATCAATAACTCACTCTGAGACGTAAGAAGCGAGATATCGGCTTTTATTGACTGGAAGAATGAACAACACTACATCCTGGAGAATGAGGCCGGGCTCAGGCCTCAATCGCCTTTATACAGGGGTCTGTGGGAGGAGCCACAGGAGCAGTCAGCAGGGGTCTGTGGGAGGAGCCACAGGAGCAGTCAGCGGGGGTCTGTGGGAGGAGCCACAGGAGCAGTCAGTGGGGGTCTGTGGGAGGAGCCACAGGAGCAGTCCAGACAGGTATATGTAGTTCACCACAAAATGCAACGACACATAACCAACAGTCACACTCAGCAAGCACACACAAGATCACAATTACGTAATAAGAGTCCCAAGGCCCACCTCCTCCTCCAACAACACCGCAGCTTGATGAATACAAGTCACAAACTCATGTAGAATATCAGTAAAAATACAATGACACAGAATATACATATACAGTGTATATACAGTCTAGACACCCCCCCCCCCAGCCCACTGACATCATCTGTTGGCTGGCCCCTGACGCCCACCAGGCGATGCTGTGGCTTTGAGGCCTTGTCCTTGCATAAACAGAACACAACCAGACAAATATATACGTATATAGTCCAGACCCCTCAGTCCATTTTAAATCTTCAGTTACCACAAGTGTTCCATGCCGCCCCCGGTAGGGTGCAATGGCTACGACGCCTCTCCTCTGGCAGCTGAAAAGCAAGTCACCCTGCAGCCTGAGGCCTGATTTTACTGAGTGCCACTAAGAAATCTGCAGAGAGCCACAACAGAGCTTGTCTTCTGCTGAGCGAAACCCTGGGAGGGCAGCTCCGACTCTGTTCTGGACACCGTGCCACACCCTCCCTGGTGAAGCGCAATGGCTTCATCCCCTCACTCCAGGTGGCTGCAAGCAGGCGACATCGTGGCTTCAGGCCTAGTCCTTGCTACGACTGAGGACTTGGCCCCCACCAACCACCCTGCTCACATCCAGTAAGTCAGAGAATTGAACTTGTGACGTACCAGATTAGCAACGTGCAAAGGGGTCTTGCGATCACAAGAAAAGTGACCGTGATGGCCACTCGCTATTTGACTGTAAGCCTCCATTGACTCAGGCAGCAGCACTTTGAGCAGTTCCTTCATTACCTCTGCCAGCAAGCAACTCGCTGATGGTGTAGACCTGCTGTCTTTTGAGCTCTTGATGTATAGCAGGATCTTGTGATCATTAGACGTTTGTTTACGTAGAACGGTAACACCTTTTGTTGACCACTTAGAAACCGCTGCAACCAGTCATGCCGCTATCTTGCCAGAAACCCACATTTTTCAAATGCTATATGCAATAAATTCATAATCCAGTGGCTGGGTAGAAGATTACTCTATTGTTTCATGATGTAATTACTCCTGATGCTTCACTTGACCGCACGTTTGCTTAGCTTATGAATTCCCCATCTTTTCAAGGTGATATGGCTGACACTCTCACGTGCATAATGGATGCTTATAGACACTGGATAGTCGATGATATATGTTTCTACCACCAGCGTTCAATAAGAAGTGAAAATTGGCCTTGATTTGATTGCAAGAGATCAATTTACTCTTTCTGCAGGTTTAACTTCCAACTCACTTCATAGCACTTTGATCAAAATTGATGAATTCTCTTCATGAAATCAGTAATCAGAATTAAGGACTGGTACTCAAGGTTTGTTTACAAATATGACTTCCGCAGACTTCTCTGTGGAGATGCTTCTTTATCCAAGTATACTGACAGTCTTGGCTAGCTTTTCATTATCTGGCAGCGTGGCATATTAAAGTGTTCTCCACTGCAGATTGTGTGGAAGTGATTGCCATTTTTAGTTGCCGACTGCACATTCAATTATTCATCATTAGGTTAATCCGTCAGTTGTTGAATAAGTGGCTTATGGTAACATTAATCATAAAACAGGAGTGTATTAAGGATCACATTATATAACTTGCTTGTGTTTCAAGTCATATTGTTCCAAAAGACAGGGTAGCAAAATCATTTTATCCTTGAAGCCAGTCAGAGAGTCAAAGAGTAATACAGCATGGAATCTCATCTGCGCCAATCAAGATGCCCATCTAAGCTTGTCCACATTTGGCCTAAATCCTTTTAAACCTTTCATGTCCATGTCCCTGTCCCAGTGCCTTTTAAATGTTGTTTTTGTATCTCCTTCAACAACTTCCTTTTGCAGCTTGTTTATGATTCCCTTTCTTTAGGAAAAAGATTGGGGGCATTCACCCTCTCTATGACCCTCATAATTTTTATACATCTCTGTAAGGTTACCTCTCAGTTTCCTGTGCTCCAATGAATAAAGTCTTAGCCTGCTCAACTTCTCTTATAACTCATGCCATTGAGTCCTGGCAGGAATCTCGTGAATCTAGCTTAGTGATCTATTTCCTATAGCAGGGTAACAAAATACTCCAGATACAACCTCACCAATGTCTTGTACAATTGCAACATTACATCAGAACACCTATACTCAATGACCTTATTAATGAAAGCCAGTGTGCCAAATGCCCTTTCCTCTGTTCAGCTTGTGATATGACTTTCAGAGAACTGTGTACTTGATGCTTATGTTCTACAACACTCTCCAGGGCCCCACTGTTCACTTTAAAAGTCCTACCCTGGTTTGACTCGGGAAAAACATATCAAGAAATATTTCAATGAGACAGTAAGTGGGTGATTCACTTGGGCCTTCATGGTGCACTCTACAAAGTTCAGTGCTGAATGTTTTCAACTTTGGAGCCACACGTATAGATTTTCAATAAATCGGGTTTTTATTTGAGACGTTGTTTAGTGAAAGCATGCAAGTTTGTGAATGGAGTTCATCAGGATCAGTGTTTGAATGCTGAGACTAATAGCAAACTTTCAAATTTTTAAACAAGTATAAAATAGGAAAAATGGTGGGGACAGCCATGCTATTACAGAATGACAAAAGAGCAACTATTAAAGTCATGGAGTCACACGGCACAGACCAACACGTTTGTAACTGTCATAGTGTCTACAGGTAATCTCTCTACCAGCAGAGTAGTCTTCTATGGCCTGGTGATCCAAACACTTGTCTAAATATTGTAGAGTTTTTGCCTCCACTATCCTTTCAGTTTCATGAGCAAAATTTTTCTGGGAGCTATGAATAGGGTAGGTAGGTAGATGAATAGGCAGAGCTTAGTTTCCATGGTAGGGATGTCTGAAACTAAAAGGTAAAAGTTTAAGAAGAGAGGAAGAAGTTTTAAAGAAGAGCTGAGGAGTAAATCTTTCACACAAAAAGGTATAGTAGTTGCAGGTTGGAATGAGCTGCCTGGTATGGGGGTAGAGGCAAATACATTAGAGGCTTTTAAGAGACGTTTGGATAGGCACATGGATGTAAAGAAGCTGGGATGTGGCCATGGTGTAGGTAGGAGGGATTAGTGTTTGGATGTTTTTGATTTGCTTTTTAGCTGGTTTGGCAGACCACTGTCGGACGAACGGCCTGTTCCTGAGTTGAACTGCTCTATCTCCAATGAGCTGCCAGAGGAGATGGTAGAGGCAAGAATAGTAACAACTACTGAGGTATCTGGGCAGGTATATGAATGAGTGGAAAATATGAGAATATAGACATGATGCAGGCACGTAGGATTGGTATGGATCAGAATGGTGTTTGGCGTGGATGTAATGGGTCAAAGAGCCTGTTTCTATGCTGTACAACTATAACTATGATTATAAGACCCACTAAAGCATTATCCATTATATTAAGAGCTTCATGCTCTGGCTTTAGAAACTCTAAAATGGAAAAAAAAACACTATCCAAATTTAGCTGAGCAGAAAAATTAAAGAATTCATTTCAGATAAAATTTATTGCAAACTTACAGTTTATAAAATGAAGAGCAAAATTATCATAAAATTATTTACGAAGGGACCTGTCACACTAGTGGACTTTTTACATTTAATGTGTGGATGAAATGCACAAATTAAAAAGAAAGAGGAATGTTAGAATATATATTTAGCGAAGATACTGCCATTTCGACCAGGTTTATGTTAGATCTTACAGTGCAATAATCAAGCCTCTATGGACTTGTGGTCACCTTGTCATCAAGAATTGTCAGATACAAATTGGGAAACTTGCAGGAATACCCGTGATAAAGTAGGTGAGCTATGGAAATATCACATTCTAAAATACAAACTGAAAAGGTTGAAAAGTTGCCTGGTAGAAGTCATTAAAATACGAAGGGGCATAATGATTAAAAGGGAAAATGTCTCAATTTGTGAGGGTGATTGAAAGGGTTCAGAAATGTAAAATCACTATCTGGGCAGAAGTAATTCATGAAAAACACCTTTATCCAAATATAGTTAAGAACGTGAGCTTTCGTGGTTTGTTTGTGATAAATAAATGCATTCAAAGGAAAGCAGATAAACATGAGAGAAAAAAGAAACAAACTGACTTCCTTCTAAGGTTAAATGCAGAGGAGTGGGTGGAGTATGATGTTGAACATAAATCCAATGAATAAACACATGCATGAGGAACAGGAATAGACCACTTGATTCTTAAAGCCTGTTCCATTATTTATTAAGATCATAGTTGGACTTCAGTAGCAAGATAATGGTGGTGGTTGGCACATCTACCTGTCTCGAAGGACAATAGGTGATGATCATTATCATTACAAGCCTCCCTGGGTGGAAAGTTTGGAGGTCCTGAGATGCCCAGTCATCAAGATCCCCCTCTCGGCCTCACCAGTGTAGTCCAAAGGAAAGCTTATAGACAATAGACAATAGGTGCAGAAGTAGACCATTCGGCCCTTCGAGCCTGCACTGCCATTTTGAGATCATGGCTGATCATCTACTATCAATACCCGGTTCCTGCCTTGTCCCCATATCCCTTGATTCCCCTATCCATAAGATACCTATCTAGCTCCTTCTTGAAAGCATCCAGAGAATTGGCCTCCACTGCCTTCCGAGGCAGTGCATTCCAGACCCCCACAACTCTCTGGGAGAAGAAGTTTTTCCTTAACTCTGTCCTAAATGACCTACCCCTTATTCTCAAACCATGCCCTCTGGTACTGGACTCTCCCAGCATCTGGAACATATTTCCTGCCTCTATCTAGTCCAATCCCTTAATAATCTTATATGTTGCAATCAGATCCCCTCTCAATCTCCTTAATTCCAGCGTGTACAAGCCCAGTCTCTCTAACCTCTCTGCGTAAGACAGTCCTGACATCCCAGGAATTAACCTTGTGAATCTACGCTGCACTTCCTCTACAGCCAGGATGTCCTTCCTTAACCCTGGAGACCAAAACTGTACACAATACTCCAGGTGTGGTCTCACCAGGGCCCTGTACAAATGCAAGAGGATTTCCTTGCTCTTGTACTCAATTCCCTTTGTAATAAAGGCCAACATTCCATTAGCCTTCTTCACTGCCTGCTGCACTTGCTCATTCACCTTCAGTGACTGATGAACAAGGACTCCTAGATCTCTTTGTATTTCTCCCTTACCCAACTCTGCACCGTTCAGATAATAATCTGCCTTCCTGTTCTTACTCCCAAAGTGGATAACCTCACACTTATTCACATTAAACGTCATCTGCCAAGTATCTGCCCACTCAGCCAGCCTATCCAAGTCACCCTGAATTCTCCTAACATCCTCATCACATGTCACACTGCCACCCAGCTTAGTATCATCAGCAAACTTGCTGATGTTATTCTCAATGCCTTCATCTAAATCGTTGACGTAAATCGTAAACAGCTGTGGTCCCAATACCGAGCCCTGTGGCACCCCACTAGTCACCACCTGCCATTCCGAGAAACACCCATTCACCACTACCCTTTGCTTTCTATCTGCCAACCAGTTTTCTATCCATGTCAATGTCTTCCCCCCAATGCCATGAGCTTTGATTTTACCCACCAATCTCCTATGTGGGACCTTAACAAATGCCTTCTGAAAATCGAGGTACACTACATCCACTGGATCTCCCTTGTCTAACTTCCTGGTTACATCCTCGAAAAACTCCAATAGATTAGTCAAGCATGATTTACCCTTGGTAAATCCATGCTGGCTCGGCCCAGTTCTATCACTGCTATCTAGATATGCCACTATTTCATCTTTAATAATGGACTCTAGCATCTTCCCCACTACTGATGTTAGGCTGACAGGTCGATAGTTCTCTGTTTTCTCCCTCCCTCCTTTCTTAAAAAGTAGGATAACATTAGCCATTCTCCAATCCTCAGGAACTGATCCTGAATCTAAGGAACATTGGAAAATGATTACCAATGCATCCGCAATTTCCAGTGCCACCTCATTTAGTACCCTAGGATGCAGACCATCTGGACCTGGGGATTTGTCAGCGTTCAGTCCCATCAGTCTACTCATCACCGTTTCCTTCCTAATGTCAATCTGTTTCATTTCCTCTGTTACCTTATGTCCTTGGCCCATCCATACATCTGGGAGATTGCTTGTGTCTTCCTTAGTGAAGACAGATCTAAAGTACTTATTAAGTTCTTCTGCCATTTCTCTGTTTCCCATAACAATTTCACCCAATTCATTCTTCAAGGGCCCAACATTGTTCTTAACTATCTTCTTTCTCTTCACATACCTAAAAAAAGCTTTTGCTATTCTCCTTTATATTCCTGGCTAGCTTGCGTTCGTACCTCATTTTTTCTCCCCGTATTGCCTTTTTAGTTAAGTTCTGTTGTTCCTTAAAAATTTCCCAGTCATCTGTCCTCCCACTCACCTTAGCTCTGTCATACTTCCTTTTTTTTAATGCTATGCAATCTCTGACTTCCTTTGTCATCCACTGTGGCCCCTTTCCCCCCTTTGAATCCTTCCTTCTCCGGGGGATGAACTGATTTTGCACCTTGTGCATTATTCCCAAGAATACCTGCCATTGCTGTTCCACTGTCTTTTTTGCTAGGATATCCGTCCAGTTAACTTTGGCCATCTCCTCCCT
This sequence comes from Hemitrygon akajei, assembly GCF_048418815.1. Classification (NCBI taxonomy): domain Eukaryota; kingdom Metazoa; phylum Chordata; class Chondrichthyes; order Myliobatiformes; family Dasyatidae; genus Hemitrygon; species Hemitrygon akajei. The sequence continues at coordinate 47,791,015 of NC_133133.1, forward strand.
CATGGCTCCATAGTCTCCTTTGTTCAACTGCAACACTGACACCTCCGATCTGCCCTTATCCTTCTCAAATTGCAGATAAAAGCTTATCATATTATGATCACTACATCCTAATGGCTCCCTTACTGCAAGATCGCTTATCAAATCCTCTTCATTACATAACACTAAATCCAGAATAGCCTTGTCCCTGGTCGGCTCTCGTACAGGCTGTTCCAAGAATACATCCCGTAGGCACTCTACAAACTCCCTATCCTGTGGTCCAGCACCAACCTGATTTTCCCAGTTCACCTGCATGTTGAAATCCCCCATAACTACTGCGACATTACCTTTGCCACATGCCAATGTTAACTCCCTATTCAACTTGCACCCAATATCCATGCTACTGTTTGGTGGCCTATAGACAACACCCATTAGGGTCCTTTTGCCCTTACTGTTCCTCAATTCTATCCACACAGACTCCACTTCTCCTGACCCTATGTCCCCCCTTGCAAAGGACTGAATCTCATTCCTCACCAACAGGGCCACCCCACCCCCTCTGCCCATATTTCTGTCCCTACGATAGCACCTATACCCTTGTACATTCATTTCCCAGGTCTGATCTCCCTGCAGCCATGTCTCCGTTATCCCAACAACATCATAGTTACCCATTCACACCTGAGCTTCAAGCTTATCCGCCTTATTTCTGACACTTCGTGCATTCAGATATAGAATTTTTAGCCCATTTCTCCACTCTCTGTTTGAATCTCTGCCTATTGTGCTTAACCCAGCTCCCCGAACTCCCATCGGGCTATAAGCCCCTAGAATTTTGTTGTCCTTCCTAAATTTACCTATTCTATCTGCACATTTAACTCCATGTTCCGTCAGACCATCCCTCTGTACATGTGTCCTCCCTATCACTTGTTCCACCTCTCCTTCCTCTACTACACACTTAATGTTCCAGAACCGTGTAGTCCCCACTTGTCCTTTATTCTTCCTCTCGCTATCCTCTCTCACATTCTGGATCCCCGCCCCCTGCAAATTTAGTTTAAACCCCCCCAAGAAGCACTAGCAAACTTTCCTGCAAGAATGTTAGTACCGCTCCAGTTCAGGTGTAAACCGTCCCTTCGGAACAGATCCCAGCTTCCCTGGAACAAAGCCTAATTATCTAAAAATCTGAAGCCCTCCCTCCTGCACCATCCTCTCAGCCACGTATTAATCTTTATAATCTTTCTGTTCCTTGCCTCACTCGCACGTGGCACAGGTAGCAATCCTGAGATTGTTATCCTGGAGGTCCTGCTCTTCAGCTTCGCACCTAACTCCCTGAGCTCCCTACGCAGGACCCCCTCACTCATCCTACCCACGTTGTTGGTCCCTACATGGACCACAACATCTGGATTCTTGCCCTCCCTCTCGAGAATAACCTGCACCCGATCTGAGATGCCTCGGACCCCGGCACCAGGGAAGCAACATACCATCCGAGACTCCCGATCTTCCCCACAAAATCTCCTATCCGCCCCCCTGACTATAGAATCCCCTATCAATACCGCTCTCTTCTCTTCCCTCCTCCCCTTCCTAGTCAAGGGTCCAACCTCAGTGCCAGAGACAGGACCACTGCAACTTGTTCCTTATGAAGCAATACATTTGCCACCAGCTTGGCTGCAGGAGCTGCTGGAAGGATGTTCAATGACGTGCAGCCGCCTTAGGGGCTCCACTCCAGATTTGCTGTCTGGGTTTACTCCCGTAGCCTTCATCTCTCCCAAGGGTATCCACAAGGCAGTGGGGCTATTTACCCATAGCTGGGGATCTGGTTCACAAGCATCAGGGTGTGTTCACACTCTGGCAGGCTTGTGTGCAGTGTCTGCAGGGGTCAGACCTCCTCCCCATCCTCTGTAGTTTAGCCTGAGTCTGAAAGGAATTCAGTTTCTGTGTATCGCCAACAAGGTGGCACTACATGAGGCTTGCTGTTGGAGTGTCTATGTACTGGTGGGGAGAGAATTACATGTTTAGCTCTCCTTTATGCTTGGCTGCTAGCTTAGTGGTGGAAGCTGAAAGTGAGAGCAACAAGTGTAGCACTATCCACTACACTTCCACACTAGACGCATTACAACACCAATTTTAAGAACAAGATAATAATTAATATTTAACTGGGCATTTCATCCATACATTAAATGTGATACCGCTACTCTTATTATCTAGTCCCTTCCTAAATAATTTTATGTTAATTTTGCTCATTACATTATATCGTAGTTCATCTGATTTTGGACAATCTGATTGAAACCTCAAAGATACATCCTCATAAACCCACAAAAAGTTTTCATTTCCTTCTCAGACTAAAATATATCCAAAGACTGTGTTTCCATACCTTGTGAGGAAGAGTTCCAAAGACTCACAAATCTCTGAAACTATAAGTATTTCCTCATATTTATCTTATTTCTAAACTGTGACCCTAGTTCTAGAATCTCTCACAAGATTCTCTGCACATCCACCCTGTCAAGATCTCTCAGTGTCTTATAAGTTTCAATTAAGAGTCTTCTCATAGGTAGACAGGGTAACCTGTCCAATCAGTCCCTACAAAATAACCTGTCAATTCAAGATATTTGTCTAGTAAACCACTTCTGAAGTGCTTTCAACATGTTAGTTTCCTTCCTTAGACAGGGAGACCAATATTGATCTTCCCCTAGAAATAAACAACAAGATATTTTTTGACTTTTAATTACAGTGCCTTGTAAATATGTTCAGCCACCAACCCTTTATTCACATAAATGAGAATTGCAGCCAGAGATTTTGATCAATTTAACTGAGAATTGTTATTTGTGAATAACATGCTCCTTTTTCATAGTAGAGCCCCCAAAACAGGGTAGGGCTTAAAAATATTATCCTTGCCCATAACGATTTTGCAAAGTGTCGCTTTGAAGATATTATAAAGGTGTGGAAGACGATCTTGTGGTTGTATAAGACAAAAATGGAACTTACTGGCCTCAACACTAAACATAAATCTAATACTGCATATCAGCCAGGTACGCCATCCATACTGTAAAGTATGGTGGAGGTAGCGTCATGCTATGGGGATGCTTTTCAGCAGCAGGGACTGGAAATTTGGTCAGGATTGATGGGAAGATGAATGCTGCTAAATACAAAGAGATTTTGGATAAAAACCTCCTAGGTTCTGCCAGAAAGCTTAAATTGGAAAGGAAGTTCATTTTTCAGCAGGATGAGTGGCCCAGTTCAAGTTCTGACCTTAACACAATCAAACATCTCTGGCAAGACTTCAAGATTACTGTCCATTGCCGCTCGTCAACTCTTCTTGGCATAGGTTGAGCAATTTTGCAAGGAGTAATGGGCAAATATTGCTCCATCACATTGTTTGAAGCTAATAGAGACTTATCCCAAAAGACTACTGGCTGTATTAGCTGTAAGAGGTGGGTCAACCAAGTTCTGAACAAAGAGGGGTGTATACTTTTGAAATGCTGACATCTCACTTTTGAGTTTTTAGTTTGCTTGCTTTACAATTGTCCCTATTGTTTGGGCTCTACAGTGAAAAAAGGAGCATGTAATTCACAAATAAAAATTCTCAAGTTAAATTGATAGAAATCCCTGGTTGTGATATTCATTTAAGTGAACAAAAACTAATACTTTTGCATACAACATTGATGGACTAGATATTGTATTCCTGTAAGCTGCATTTTCTGTTTGAGCTGAATGACTTATTTCAGTGGTGTACATCTGTGTAGTTCTATATACTATAACACAATAAAAGTCAATTGCTGAAGGGCATGTCTAGAGCCTATATCAGGATGGATGTGTGCATGGAGTCAGCATTTAACACCACCATTTCTACAGTCCTCATCAAAAAGTAACAGAACATAGGCCTCTATACCTCCCTCTGCAACTGGATCCTCATCGTTCTAACCAGAAGACCATAATCTGTGTGGATTGGAAATAACATCCCCACTCGCTGATAATCAACACTAGTGCATCTCAGGAGAGCGTGCTTAGCCCTCTGCTCTACCCACTCTACACCCATGACTGTGTAGCTAGGCATAGCTCAAATACCATCAATAAATTTGCTGATGATACAACTATTGTTGGCATAATCTCAGATGGTAATGAAAGGGCATACAGGAGCGAGATATAGCAGTTAGTGGAGTGGTGTCACAGCAATAACCTTACAATCATTGTCAACAATATCAAAAGAGCTGATTGAGGACTTTAGAAAGGGTGAGATGAGGGAACACAAAACAATCCTCATAGAGGGATCAGACATGGAGAGAGTGAGCAATTTCAAGTTTCTGGGTGTTAATATCTCTGAGGACCTAACCTGGACACAACATGCAGATGCAGCAATTAAGAAGGCAAGGCAGTAGCTATATTTCATTTGGAGTTTGAGGAGATTTGGTTTGTATGATACAAATGTACGGTGAAGAACATTCTGACTGGCTGCATCACCGTCTGGTATGACAGGACTACTGCACAAGATTGAAGTAAGTTGTAGAAACTTATAAAATTAATTAGCTCCATCATGGGTTCTAGTCTCTGTAGTATCCAAGAGATCTTCAAATAGTGGGGCCTTAGGAAGGTGGCATCTATGGAAAAGAGTAAACAGTCGACGTTTCAGACCGAGACCTTGCATCAGGTCTGGAAAAGAAGAGATGAGATTCTAGAGTAAGAAAGTGGGGGCAGGGGGTGGAAGAGAGGAAGAAGTACAAGGTAGTAGGTGATAGATAAAACCAGGAGAGGGGGAGAGGTGAAGTAAGAGAGCTGGGAATTCAATTAATGAAAGAGATGAAGGGCTGAAGAAGGGGGAATCTGATAGGAGAGGACAGAAGGCCATGGAAGAAAGGGAAGGGAGAGAAGCACCAGGGGGAGGTGATGGGCAGGTAAAAAGATAAGTTAAGAGAGGGGAATGGGAATGGGGAATGGTGAAGTGAGGGGCAATTACCAGAAGTTTGTGAAACCAACGTTCATTCCATCAAGTTAGAAGCTATTAAGATGGAATATAAGGTGTTGCTTTTTCAACCTGAGAGTGGCCTCATTGCAGCAGAAGAGGATAACATAGACTGGCATGTTGGATTGAGAATGGGAAGTAGAATTAAAATGGGAGGCCATTGGTAGATTCTGCTTTTTCTAGTGCACAGAGCATAGGTGTTTGTTGATGCTGTCTCCCGATCTACATCGGGTGTCACCAATATACAGGAGGACACACTGGGAGCACCAGATACAATAGGTGACTCCAATAGACACACAGGTGAAGTGCCACCTCATGTGGAAGGACTTTTTGGGAGTTGTATAGGGAGCAATCTCTGCAGAAAGTAGAAAATGAGAAGAAGGGACAGATATGTTAGTTGGTGGGATTCTGTTGGAGATGGTGGAAATTACGGAGAATTATGTGCTGGGCACGAAGGCTGGTGGGGTGGTAGGTGAGGAAGAGGAATCCTGTCTCTGGTGGGTTGGCGGGTGGATGGGGTAAGGCCAGACGTGTGTGAAAAACCCTCTTGTTATCATCAGGTAGGAGGTACAGAAGCCTGAAATCACACACTCAGTGATTCAGGAACAGCTTCTTCCCCTCTGCCTTTCAATTCCTAAATGGACATTGAACCCATGAACACCACCTCACTATTTCTTTCATCTCTGTTTTTTTTGTACTGCTTATTTTAACTATTTTTTTAATATATATATATATATATCAGAATCAGGTTTAATATATATATATATCTATACTTGATATAATTGAGTTTTTTTCTCTATATTTGTTCATGTATTTTATTATGTTGTGCCACTAAGTAAACATATTTCACAACATATGCCAGTGATATTAAACCTGATCCTGATTCTGATGTAAAGGACGACCCATGGAACAGTCTCCTGAGTTGAGTTATACATTGATCTGATTGCAGCCTGTGATTTGAAAGCAAGATCTTGTCAATAATTCAGCACCCTGGAATGAAGAGAGATCATTTTCTCTTGAAAGATGAGCCGATTGACATTTCTCACCTCAGCTTGTCTTAAAGTATAAGAATGATCCCGTTAATAAAGGTTAAAAGAGTAAAAAAGTTTTATAATCATGAAAGAAACCTTCTTGATTGAATCTGATGGTTGTCACCTCTGGTTGAATTTTTTCTTGGAAGGTTTGTCATATCCTCTTAACTCCCATCCCACTGAACTTTTCGTCAATCACAGTGATGTATATTGCCATTTACACAAGTACGTTCAAGTGAAATGAAAAATTTAGTTGCCGCATTGTCATAGGCACATATCATTAAAAGCAAAATATTCAGAAGAGAAAAACACAACTTAAACAAAATTATGGACGAATGAACACAATGAGAACAAAAATGAAACAAAGTCCAGTTTTGTGCAAAGTAGTCATACTGTTGCTTTCCAAAAATAGTGATTAGGGTTATGCAGATTTGTTCAACAACTGATTGGTTAAAGTAGCTGTTCTTGAACCTACTACTTTAAGTGGAGATTTTGTTTTCAGTTGCTTTGCCTCTAATCTTGCAGCTGACCACCTTCTCAGTGGGACAATCCAACATATTCAGGTTGGTTCTTGTCCTTTTGTGGATGCAGCTGTCATGGTGCTCAGTCATTCTTGTTTTGCTCCTCTGCATCTGTGTGCTTTTGCCTCCGCTCTACTAACCCTTTATGTTCTCCTATTAAATACATTTCAATATATTGAGTAAAACCTTTAAGATTCTGGGCATTTTACTATCTTATATCCAGCTTGTTGCCAGATTGCAGCTCTCCCAGGACAAGACTATCACTCTCCTCTCACAGCCACAATAGATTCTGTAGATGCTGAAAATCTTGAGTAACTCACAAACTTCTGGTAATTGCCCCTCACTTCACCATTCCCCATTCCCATTCCCCTCTCTTAACTTATCTTTTTACCTGCCCATCACCTCCCCCTGGTGCTTCTCTCCCTTCCCTTTCTTCCATGGCCTTCTGTCCTCTCCTATCAGATTCCCCCTTCTTCAGCCCTTCATCTCTTCCTGCAACAAAGTTCTGTACATGTGACATCAATGCTGCGGAGAGCTCTACCCATGATGGACTGGGTTGTATCACTACTTTTTGTAGGATTTACTGTTTGAAGGTATTGGTGTTTCCATAGAAGGGTGTACTGCAGCCAATCAAATTACTCTCCATCACACATCTATAGAGCTTTGCCAGATTTTTCATTGTTATGAATAAATGAATGAATGAAATTTTATTTCGGTCAGTACAAAAATAACAAAAAGCATCATTTTAAATGATGATTTCATAAAACAAAATTAAATAATAAAAGTCTTTAAAACAGACCGAAAGGGTGTAGGCTGAAGCTACAGCTTATTATGCCTAACCCTCTTACTTATACAAAAACATATTTGGCATCAATCATCACATCAAAACAAAAAAATTCATAATCTTTTAACACAAAATCCTATTCCAAGTATCATTTATTTACATTGCTCCCATTCATTTTAAATCATGTATTCTATATTTGTTCAATAAATTATTTTTAAATAATTATTTAAACTTGTTAAGTGTGGTGCATGTTTTTAAATTCTCACTACGACTGTTCCATAAATTCACCCCTCTGACTGAAATACAATAACTTTTTACATTTGTTCTTTTCCTTTGTTTTTGAAATATACATGTCCCTCTCAAATCGTGTTGACTTTCTCTCATTTTAAACAGTCTTTGGATACTTTGTGGTAACTGTCCATTTTTGACTGGATACATAATTTGTATTATTTTAAAATCTATGAAATTTCTGAATTTTAAAGTATTTAGTTGAATAAATAGTGGATTGGTTGGCTCATAATAACTTGTCTTATTTACAATTCGCATGGCTTTCTTTTGGAGTAGAAAAATCGAGTTTGTATTTGTTTTGTATGTATTTCCCCATACCTCTACACAGTAAGTCATGTATGGGACTATAAGTGAACGGTATAATGTATACAAAGATTCCTGATTTAAGAAGTCTTGCACTTTGTACAGTATTGCAATAGACTTTGACATTTTTGCTTTGACATAATTTATATGTGGTTTCCAGCCAAATCTTCACACATTTCTAAAGAAGTAGTGGCACTATCATGCTTTCTTCGTAATTGCACTCACATGCTGGGCCCAGGACAGGTTCTCCGAAACGATAACACCGAGGAATTTAAAGTTGCTGACCCTCTCCACCTCTAATTTCCCCACTGAGCATTGACTCATGAACCTCCAGTTTAATAATCAGCTCCTTGGTCTTGCTGACATTGAGTATGAAGTTGTCGTTGTGGCACCACTCAGCCTGATTTTCAAAATCTCTCCTGTATGCTGATCCATCACCACCTTTGATTCACCCTTGAGCTGTGCTTAGCCACACAATCCTAAGAGTAAAGCAAGTAGAGTAGGGGGCTAAGCACGCAGCCTTATGGTGCTCCTATGCTGAGATTGTGGAGGAGATGTTGTTGCCATTCCAAATTGACTGGGGTCTGCAAGTGAGGAAATCAAGGATCCAATTGCTCAAGGGGTATTGAGGCCAAGATCTTGAAGCTTATTGATTGGTTTTGAGGGGATGATAGTATTGAATGTCAACCTTTTCTGTCCAGATGTTCCATGGTTGAGTGAAGAGCCAAAGAACTGGCATCTGCTATTGATCTGTTATGCTGGTAGACGAACTGGATTGAATCCAAGTTGCGTCTCCAGTGGCAGTAGGTATGTTTCAATCGCAGCCTTTCATAACACTTCATCTTCATCAATGTAAGTGCTACTGGACAATAGTCATGAGGCGGGTTACCATGTTCTTCTTAGGCCTTAGTACAATTCAAGGCTGCTTGAAGCAGGGAGACACCTCAGACCGGTGAAGCGGGAGGTTAAAGGTCTCAGTGAATACTGCTGTCAGTTCATCAGCACAGGTCTTTAGACTCGGCCAGGTACCTCATCTGAACCAAATGCTCTCTGTGGGTTCACCCTCCTGAAAGATGCTCTCAACATTGGTCTCAGAGACTGAAATCACAGGATCATTGTGGCTGTGGGAATTTGTGATAGTTCCTCCATGTTTTGATGGTCAAAGCTAGCATATAAGGCACTGAGCTTATCTGGAAGTGAAGCCTTGTTGTCAGCTATGTTGCTTGATTTCACTTCGTAAGAAGTGATAGCATTCAAACCCTGCCACAACTGTCAAGCATCCTTAACTAATTCAAGTTTGGTCCAGAATTTCCACTTTGTCCATGAGATCACTTTCTGGAGATTGTATCTAGACCTCTTCTAACTTTCTTGGTCACCTGAGTGATCAGATTTCCCACAATGTGGTCTGGATATGGAACAGTAGGCATTCTTTATCCTACAATAGCTGTATTCTAGTGTGTTGGGATCTTTTGTTCTACAGTTTATATACTGATTGTAATTGGGCAGGGATTTCTTCAAACAAGCCTAATTGAAATCCCCAACTATGATTTGAAATGCGTTGGTGTAGACTGTTTCTTGTTTTGTTGGGTTATAGTCAGCCACTGGTGGTATGTAAACTGCAGTCAGGATCACCAAGAACTCTCTTGGTAAATAGAAAGATCAGCACTTGATCTTCAGGTGTTCAAGGTCAAGAGAAATGAGTATGATTAAACTTTCATAGCGGAGCACCACCTTTTCTGAATCAGCAGTTCGGTCCATTCGGTGTATCGAGAAGCCTTCAGGTCTGATTGCTATATCTGGCATATTCTGAGTAAGCTATGTCTTGACAAAACACATAACACAACAATTCCTCATTTCCCTTCAATACAGCAATCTTGCCTTTAGGTCTTCAATTTTGTTCTCCAGCGACCATGAAGTTAATATTCATCTTTAGACTGCTTTTCTGTCCATCCAATAAAACAGTTTTGAATCTGATTTTGTATTTTACTAGTAAATGCTGAAAGATGTTCTAGATATTACGTGTTAACAAGAATAAGACCCTTAACAGTGCTGATGAGCAGAGGGATCTTGTGGTCCAAGTTCATAACTCCTTGAAGGTGGCTACACAGGTTGTTAGGGTAGTTGTAAGGCATTTGGCATGCTTGCCTTTATCAAGGCATTGAGTGCAAAAGCAAGAAGTTATGTTGCAGCTTTATAAAACTTTAGTTAGGCTGCATCTGGAGTATTACATACTGTTCTGGTCACCCCATTATTGGAAGGATGTCGAGGCTTTGAAGAGGGTGCAGTAGAGTTTGCCAAGATGTCGTCTGGATTAGAGTGCATGTGCTATAATGAGAGAATGGGCAAAATTGGGTTGTTTTCTCTGGAGTGGTGGAGGCTGAGGAGAGATCTGATCGAGGTTTATATGATGCTGAGCAACATAGATAGACAGACATTATCTTTTGCCCAGGTTTGTTATGTCTAATACGCAAGAGCATGCATTTAAAGTGAGAGGGGGTAATTTCAAAGGAGCATATTTTTTTCCACAGAGAGTGTTGGGTGCCTAGTATGCACTGCCTGGTGGTGGAGGCAGAAAGGGACTCTTAAGAGATGTTTGGATAGGCACAAAAATATGAAGAAAATGGAGGGATATGGATATTGTGTAGGCAATAGTGATTAATTTAGTTAGCCATTTGATTGCTAATTTAATTGGTTTGGTACAAGATTGTAGGTTGAAGGGACTATTCCTGTGTTGTATTGTTCTATGTTCTATGATGGTAATGCTGCTTTTCTTCTGAATCAAAAATGTAGATTCAAAAATGTGGAATGTTAAACATTCCAAATAATCTGGGACTAAGGTAGACTGACATTTGAATGTGATACTCAGTGAAGGCTCCATTCAGATATAAAGTTCAAGACCAATGTAAGTCGCATTTTGTCGGCTGGTACCTCTATTAACTATGAATACTGACTACACTGTTAGAGAGAAATTCTTTTGAATGAAACTAAATTATCTTCTGTTTGTTTTGGAAATCAAATATCCTCGGGCGGTATTTGAAAAGAGCGCGGAAATATTTCCAGAACAACGCCAATGAACGTTCTCATATGGTCGTTTATTTTATTGCTGTTTGTTAGCATCTCGATCTGTACAAGTTGCCAGTTGCATTTTCATTATTTTTCTGAATGACATCAAAGAACATCATTGATACCAAGGTGTTTTATGAATGGGGGTCTTTCTTAAAATCTTTTAAGTTGGACTTTGCATTAAGAGTCTAATTATCTATGAAGCTTTCCTTCTTACTAAGATATTAAATAAATGAAAGTTTTTAATTTCCCTCAACCCCATTCCAGCTTTGTAATTGCTTCCCTTTCAGGTGTTACAGTATGTCTTGTACAATTCATTTTCACTCTATTCCTCATTTCTATTGCAGTTTCGACAACATTCCTCTTGAACCACCAGTTGGTTTCTTTCCATGTATTTTGTGAAAAGTTCATTAAAATATTTGTTACCAACTGCTGCTAAGCAGCACCTTCAATTATGTGCTATTCTTGTTCTCCTGTCCTGCCCAGCACAATGACTATGGTCCATCTTCATAATCTTCTGTCAGCCCAATGCTCTACATTCATCCACTACTTTCCCCTTTGACTTGGTGGATGGATCAGTAAGCACTGTCCCTTTCCTTACTTCACTCCGGAACATTCCTTTGATTGTGTACATGAACCTTCACTAGCATGTCTTTGCTGTGGTGAAATGCATTCCCATTGAACCTCTGAAACTTTGGTCATGGTTGCGATATCTTTTCAATTACTGTATTGAGAAGGGCTATGCAGTTTGGACTGGTTTGGGATTGCCTTGGATTGAGGTGGTTAGCATGATGTTACTACAGATTGTGATGTCAGAGTTCGGAGTTAAATTCAGGCGTCATCAGGCGACCTCCCTGTGGAACGTTTGGGATTTCCCCAGGTGATCTGGTTTCCTCCCCCAGTCCGAAGACATCCTGCATAGGTTAATTGGTCCTTGTAAATTACTCCATGATTAGGCTAGGGTTAAATTGGGGTTGTCAGGGGTTCCTGGGACAGAGTGGTTCGAAAGGCCAGTGGGGTCTATTCCATGCTGTGTCCCGAAAGAAAGAAAGAAATTCTGCCATTGTGCTGTGTTACTGGTCTGGCTGGCTTTCTTATAGATGAATTTTGTCTTGATTGTTTACAGCTGTAGCTGTGAGGTAATGTGGGTTAGTTTACATGTTAGAATGAAAAACTTCCTTCCTTGTACGAGTTTAGTAAATCATTTGGATTGTAGTGACATGTTTAGATTTTCCTTGGACCACATATTATTTCCTTACTTATTTAGTCCATCAGCCCTACTGGGACATAGGCTGCTGACAGCCACTTACCAGAGTCCTCTGTCCTGGGCCAGTCTTGCAAGTTGTCCTCAAGTATAGCCCAACTTCTTGGTGTATACTTCCTCTCCTAAGATGCGGTTTTTAGATCTTCTGTTGGGGCTTCTGTAGCTCTAGGTTTTTATGGGATGAGTTTGCTAGCCCCGTGCCAATCTCTCCTCCTTTTGCAGCTGGATTTGGCAGAGTTAGACCACAAATTACTGGATTCAATTTCTCAACATGAGCTGTCAGAACCTGAGCAGTCAAACATTGGACTGCTCTGCTGTTTCTGCAACCACTCTGCTAATGTCCATTCATTGTATGAGGCATCATCTAGAAGGTGAAATGGATCAGAGTCTGAAGATGATAAACATTTATAAAGAAGTTTGTTGGGGCAAGAGACATTGGTGAAACCATTTGAATATTGCCCTCTGCCCTTGTTAATGTGAGTGAAGACATTGCTGGATAATTGTTTTCCTTGTTTCAACTGTATTCTAATAATCATTGATGCATTGCAATGTACTGTATATAAATTCTAAGAAATAATGATTTATCTTTCCAGCAGCAAACTTCCGGTATTTACATGTTGAGACTTTAAGCTGTTGGCTCAGACTGACTGTGAGAATGTTATATTCTTGACTGTAGCATAGACATGTGCATGACCTGGTTGATACGGCTTTGTCTGTGAACTCTTCTGTTGGTGAAAAATCCCAAGTTGCTCATGAGGACCTAGTTAGTAAATAGTGAGGTGTGGAAAGAAGTGAGGAGGAGAGGGCTGGTACAGGGAAAAACCCTTCGCTATTCGAAGCTGAGCACCCAGCAAGTGGAGTCTGGGGAGCAATATGGGTGGAGTGGTTGCAGGAGGATCAAGAAGAGAAGGAAGAGAGAAAGTGCTAACTGGAAAAAAGGTGAACAAAGGCAAGGGGATTTAGAGGGGCTGAGCCAAGGGAATGGGGAGTGGAGTCATAGGTAGCAAGTCTGAGAGAGGGCAGCATGACTGGAGGTTGAGGTAGCAGGGCTCTGGAAAAGTGTTGTCATTGGGCATCTATGTGCACTTAATCCCTTTGGATGTTCATAAAATCATGAGGGGCACGAATAAGGTGGATGGTCACAGTCTGTTTGCCAGGGCAGGGGAGTCTAAAGCTATAGCACATAGGCTAAGGTAAGATGAGAAAGATCTAAAGGAAACCCAATGTGCATGTTTTTCATACAGAGGGTGGTAGAGGCATGCACATTTACACTGTTCAAAAGACACAGGAAAAGTTTAGAGGAAAATGGGCCAAGCACAGGCAAATGTGACTAACTAGTGTAGGTGTCTTCATTGGAATAGGTGTGTTGGGCCAAAGGGCCTTACCTGTGCTCAGCATGACAATCACAGATGGCTGTGGAGGCCAAGTCATTGGGTATACTTAAAGCAGAGATTGATAGGTTCTTGATAGGTCAGGGCATCAAAGGCAACGGGGAGAAGGAAGAAGACGTTGCATGATAACTTGGTGCAGCAAAGCCTGATCTCCAGTCATCTTTGCGGTTGGATCAGGACCTCACTCTGTCAAAACCATGCAGCAGCTGGTGTGCAATGGCTACCCTGTGTTAAAAGATATGATGCACAGACCTCCTTCCACTCTTTAGTGGAAACAAGTCAACCTCAATTCCAAGAGGCTGCCAAATACGAAGACGGTTTGTTAACCTTCAGTTTTGAGTAAGAGTGGTGCAATTTGTCATGGATCCGAGGCCACAGCCTCAGAATAGAGGGACATCCTTTTTGAACAGAGATGAGGAGGGGAATTTAATAAGCCAGAGGGTGGTGAATCTGTGGATTCATTACCACAAACAGCTGTGGAATCCAAGTTATTGATTATATTTAAAACGGTTCTTAATTAGTAAGGGCATCAAAGGTTATGGGGAGAAGGCAGGAGAATGGGGTTGAGAGGTATAATAAAGCAGTTATGATAGAATGGTGGAACAAACTCAATGAGCCAAATGACCCAATTCTGCTCCTGTGTCTTTTGGTCTATGGTCTAATGGGTAAGATCCAACTTTATGTGAGTTCCTCCAGCATTTTGTGTATGTACAAGACTAATGATCTTGCCGTCCGAAGGGCATGTTGGTTATTGCTTAACAACTCAGTTCAATAGGACTTATTAGTCCTCACATTGCCTCAACAATTTGTTTGCCAGGCACAGCCACAGTTGGCATGGTCCACTCACTTTGGCTGGTGTTTCACAAGCAGATCTCTTTGTTCTTAGAGTATGTCGACTGGTCTAAGCTTACAATTAACTGGGTTTTCATCTGGTCTTCTGAAAATGCAGTCAGTGTACCTGGTTATGCCGGTATTGCTGTCTCTAAACACATTGAAAAACATTTTAAACAAATTGCTGAGGTACAAGTTATAAAGACATGTACCACCAGTTTCAAGGACAGATTCAATCCTACTGTTATCAGACACTTGAATAAGCTATCTCAGTTAGCTTTTCCCTAATAAAAAGCCTTCATAGTTTGCTGCGATCATGGGTAGCTGTACTCATGTGCGCTGTGTTGGATTAGATATTTGTGCGGCCCAATATCAGGAAAGCCAATATCAGAACTGACTTTTGGTTTGAAGGTGCACGGTTTCTAACTGAACTTGATGGAGTAAATGTCTTGAAACAGGAGTGAATATTCTGTGGTGGTATCAATTTGCACTGATAATGAAAAACTTTACTTGAAAGTGGGTCTCTTTGCTACTGCCCATAGCTGGATACCATACAATCTCAGAAAAGGGTGAGCAGATTTACGTGCATGGGTGTCAGCATCTCAAAGGATCTATCCTGGGCTCAAACCATTGAAGCAGTCACAAAGAGGGCATACCAGAGGATTTACTTCATCAGGAGTTTGAGATAATTTGGCATGCCATCAAAGAGTCTAACAAATTTCTACAGATGTATGATGGAGAGCATTCTCAGATGGGGACTCCAGTGCACAGATTCACAAAGGAAGGTAGAGTGTTGTAGATTCAGCCCGTTCCGTCACAGATGCAACTGTCTCCACCATCAAGGATATCTTTAAGAAGCAGTGCCTCGAGAAGGAACTATGCATCACTGAGGACCCTCACCATCCAGCACATGGAGGAGGTACAGGAGTCTGAAATGTCACATTTCCCCGCTCCACCATGTGATTTCTGAATAGTTTATGAGCCTTTGAACACTACCTTCTTATTACATTTTTTGCACTATTTAGTTATTTTGTAATTTACAGTAATTTTATATCTACGCTGTACTGCTCCTACACAAGAACAAATTTGATGTAATTTAAGAGAGTGATAATAAACCTGATTCTGATTCTGATCTCAGTTCCCCATTGTCTGAATTAAGTTGAATTTCAGATCTCTGATGCCATTTTGAATTGCCACTGAACTTGTTTTTGTCACTGATTTGAACATGAGATCTAGAGGGTTTTGAAATAGGATCTTTCTTTTGGCAACTAAAACACTTTATTGTTTTAAATGTCAGGACTGTGTTGAATGTTGTCTACAATAAGAGCAGATGGACGTAATCTTATGGGTACATGTTAGACTGTTTCAAATGCTTGACACTTGCTCCAACTCTCTGACTGCAGACTGCAGCAATTCTGATGGATGAAGTTCTGGGGTACTCATAGTGGACGTGCCCATTAACAAAACAATATTAGGTGCAACGTTGAAGATCGGTTTTTATGTGTTTTGGGGCTTTAATAAAATTTGTTCATCCATCTATCCGCACTGAAAGCTATCTCATAATGCTTGATCAAACAAAAAGCTGTAAAATCAAAACCCAAGGGTAAGCTCTTTAATCGAGTGAAGGTTTTTGTGATATGCACAAGTACATATATATATATATATATATATATACACACAAGTGCAATGAAAAAAACTCATTGCAGCAGCATTACAAACACATAGCATAAGCAGCGTTCACAAGAAAAAAATAAATTAGACACAAATTTTACCAGGAAGAACGCAATAAGATAACAAAAGCAAAATTCTTTTTACTGTAAAGTGGTCACAGTGTTGCTAAACTCTAGTGATTAGTGATTCATTGTCTCACCCAACTTCTGGGTCCTTGTCCAAACTTTGGTTATTCATCTGTTTCTGATGGTTTTTGAATAATGTGGTCTTGCTATCGCTGTCTATCATTATATGGGATGTTGTGAGAAGATTTGTCAATATCTTGTGAGTTACTGGCATAAGCTACATTTCCTGTTTTCCTTGCAGTGAGATGGTTAATCTTGGTGTGTACATGAACCAATAAGTGGCAACTCACTGGTACTGTAATGTGCCATTTATTTTAGATCTGTATTTATTCCATGCGGAGGCCTTTAGACAAACTACTACAAAAATTAGTTTTGGTGCCACAAACACATTTAAACAATGCCAAGGAAATTCCTCAGTTTTGTTCAATAAACTGGAAAGAAAGATACCATTCATTGTCATCAGTTTTGTCATGCCTTCAAAATGCTTCAGACATGGCATACTGAAAAATGTTAGTTTGCTAGACAGTGAGGTCACACTGTTTACATCTTGATTCTTTAAACTGTTGGTGCAGACTGACTGTGACAATATAGTATTGTTTCAAAGCAGGCACGTCTCTAGTTGCATTATCACACACACACACACAAACCAGAGAAACAGACGGACCCTGCTTAAAGATACCTGACAATTATAATTGCTCAGCTTAATGACCAGAACTATAGGCTGAGCTGCATAAATAAGACAATATATCTAATATGTTAGACAGAGAAAATACAGTAGATAACATATTCGAATTGTGAGAGTCGGAGACATTCCGAAAAGTTGTTGAGTGTGAGGAAGGTAGAGTATTATGTTGTGTTGTATGGGGGTGGAGGGAGGGTTTGAAACCACTGTTATTTTAGAGTGACGTGTATAATAGAGGTAGAGATACATTGTAGAGAAAAATACCTTAAAACTAAGATAATAACCCTACAAAATTCTATTCTTTAAGTAAGAAAATTGCAAAATTTTTTGAATTAGTACAACAATAAAAAGCATAAACCACAAATCTTCCCTCTATAATTAAGTTGAAATTGAGTGAAAGCAGTGCACAAGTAAAGAACAAAGATGCTGGAAGACAGTACTGCCTGTACATTATTACATCACTGGGTCATGAAGTGCGCTTCACTCCTACTCCCACTCACTCGCCCAAGTTCTCCTGAGCCAACTGCTTCTTTACACAGATTAAGAGTTAATTATCCTTCTACCAGTATGATTGCCTAAATGTGTAATTCCAACATTAAATGCAGATAAAAAATGGAGAGAAATGGAATGCACTGCACCGAGATTTAAACTATTTGTACAGTAGCTACATTTTTTTGAAAGGGATGAACCATCGCATCAACCAATGTATTACTTTACTGCTAGACTGTACAATATTTTTGAATTTTACAAACATCATTAACAATGAATAAAACATGGCTTAGACAAAGTCACACTTACCCTGCTCTCTCTCATCATGCACATCCAGTGCTGTGCAGTTAGATACAGTGTTAAGTACAATGGCAGAGCAAAGCAGTTTATCTAAATCTAAGAACAAGCCACCAAAAATGAAAAACAGATTTTTTTCCCCATTTTGGCATCCAATGGAAACTGAGGTTCATAATTTCAACATTTAATTTCTAGTTCTGATTTAACCTTACAAAATACAACTATGTTCCATATATATATAACCAATTTCCGATCAGTTAAAATAAAACAGAATATCCTGGAAATACTCAGCAGATCAAATTGCATTTTTGGAAAGGGAAATAGAGTTGACATATCAGACCAAAGACCTCTGTTCAAATGAAAGATGAGCTTAGCTTCTTCTCTCATGGGTACCTCCACTGATGTGACCCAAAGTAAATGTAATTGTGAATATGCCATACAATTTTAGTTTGAAATCTCCTGGCTTTTAATTAACTGAATATAATTTGATAGGCACTCAGGATGCATTCCTATGAGTGACAACGCAAGCAATAAGAGGTGTCATTATAGTATTTTATATATAGAAACGCATTACTGACAACACTGTTGTGCTAAGAACCTGTCATGAAACCTTTTCTTTGCAATGGACCTGGTTGAAGGTGCATCCCTCCAATGATGATTAAGCCTCCTTAAAGAGTATATTCCTATTTCTTCAAAACTCACTTTTAGAATTTAGAACATAGAACAGCGCAGTTCAGGCCATTTGGCCCAGAATGTTGTGCTGGCATATCAATCCATTCCAAGATTAATCTAAAGCTTCTACCATTACCCTTGGCAGCGTGTTCCATGAACTTACAATGTACTTTTCTGTGTAAAAACCTACCTTTGACATCTCCCCCCCACCGTCATCCTTCCTTCCAATCACCATAAAACTGTGCCCTCTTATATTAGCCATTGCTGTCCTGGGGGGGGGGGACATGATCTGGTTGTCTTTATGATTCCTAACTATTTCAATACAGAAGGATTTTGATTCAATTTCTATAAAAATGTGAAGTCACTTTTAATCTATGACTGTTAATAATAGCAAAGCAGCCCAATAGAATGGGAAATGAATTTATCCATTGTCAGTTGGTGACATGGATCTGGGATGGATATAAAACCCTGAGGGCTCTTTGATAGATTGAAAATAGAACTGATGTTTACTTATGTAAAATACTCTGGATTAAGGAGTTACTATTTGCAATAATACCAAACAAGGCGGTAAGGGGATTTGGGTCAAATTGGACCCTAAAAAGTTGTGAGAAGGTATGGAATACTTCACGCCAAAACTTTTCAATGTTAGGATAAAACCAAAACATATGAATTAAAGAGGCATCAGCAGAGTTGCATTCATTACAAAGTGGAGAAACGTTCAGATAAAAACCTACAGGTTTTAGTTTTTACCTCTCCTTTAGCAAGGAGAGTAATCTTGCTTAAATGGAAGGAGTCTACCCCTCCTACACATCTTCATTGGCTACGTGGTATTATGTCTTATTTAAATTTAGAGAAGATCTGCTGCTCAGTCTTAAATTCGAACCAATCCTTTTATGATATCTGGGGACCTTTACTAAATTACTTTTCCAATTTATAAAGCTTAATAGTACACAGACTTTTATGTGTATTTCTATCTTCTCTTCTTAAGCGAATATGTTTTTTTCTCTAATTATCCATTACCATCCATCAGCTTTTTTCTTTGGTAGTTGGTAGGGGGTTGACTTTTTTATATAAAAAATTTCTTTTATGATGTATGACCTATCTTTAAATTTTTGATTACAGAGTGGTATACCTTTATGTGATGTGCTATAGCATTTTGATCAATTTTATTACAATATATGAATGTACACACTTTATGTTGAGATGTATCTATGTGTTGCACTCTGTAAATCTTGTTTCTTCTTCTGAATAAAAATATTGTAAAAAGAAAAAAGGAGTTACTATTTAAAAATAAAGTTATTTTTTACCTTTTACAGAGGGTTGTGTTTCTTTGGAATTATCTTCCTCAAAGAGCAATGGAACTAATGATTTAGAATATTTTTTAGTCATTGGTAGGTGGTGCCTGATAAACATGGGGATGAAACATTACTCTGAATATACAGTTGAGGTTTAAATTAGATTAACCAACAGTTTGTTAAATGGAGAAGGAGGCTTGATGGGCCACTTCTGGTCCTAATTTGTATGTTTGTACAACTTGATGAGATCCTACACAACCACAATCTTTCTGCTTACATTTGAGTTTAGCCTAGGAGATAACGATTCCTAAGTTTTCATTTCATACTGTTCACTTCATCCATAAAACTAACAATAATTGATGGAAACACTCGAGGTGGGTTTGATGAACAAGTGACAAATTGAAATATTAGAATATAAACGTATCAGTCATGTTCATTAAAAAGCAAATGCTTGTTATTTTCTGCTTCCACACATAGTGTTATACCACAAGTAAAGTGTATGTGACAGGGTGAATTTCTATCCTCGTAACAGCTTTTGTTTCTACAGATACTGAGTATTTCTCTCATTTCCTATTTAAAATGTCCAGCCTTTATTGTATATTGATGTTTTTGCCAGTTGATCTAAGCATTTCAGAATGTTCTGATGATCTTTCCTCTGCTAACTTGTAGCCTCCAGCTGTGAGTACCTGTTTTGGAAGTCCAAGATCAAGAAGAGTTTAAGAGTTTTCAGTGTGACACCTTCAACTCAAATGAGAGTCATTGGATGTTACTTATTTGGATTTTCAGAAATCCATTGGCAAGGTGTTGCACACAAGGCTGCTAAACAAAGTAAAAGCCCAGGGAATTAGAGGCAAGGTACTAGCAAGGATAGAAGATTTGGTGACTGCCCACACTCCAGACACTGTGCCCACATAACTGGATGGACTGGATGGTGATATCAGGAAAGGATAGATGCTCAGCGTCTGCTTCATCGTGATGCTAGGATGTAGTGGCCTTGTCTCACTCTAGTTCTCCCAGCCTGGAGTATCTAACAACTAAGTGCTGACCATTCCAATCACAGAGGGAGTTCTCCACCATGATTCTGGCTGATGCTTACATTTTGCCTAAGGTGGATGTCAAGCAAGCACTCAATGTATTAAGGCCACAATTAACAAACAAGAAACAGCACACCCTTATGCCTTTCACTTCCTTGCCAAGGACTTCAATCAGGCTAGTTTGAAGAAATATCTGCCCAGCTACCACCAATACATTACCTGCAGCACCAGAGGACTCAACACACCTACCGTTCCATCTCACAACTGCATTTCAGGAAGTCTGACTATTTGGCTGTCCTCCTCCTACCTGCAAATGGACAGAGGTTAAAGGGCAACAAAGAGGTGATCACAGGAGGCTGGGGAATGGCTACAGGCAGCTTCAAATTGGTAGACTGGGCCATGTTTGAGGACTCATCAGGAAATCTGAATGAATACATACCACTGTCATCATAGACTTTATAAAAACAAACATGGATGAGCATGTCATTCAACGTTGTCCCCAACCAGAAGCCCCGGATGTACCAAGAGAATTGCAGGTCTGGTAATCTAGGAGAGAGCAGGAGGTCCAGTTATGGCCTCTGGAAGCCCATCTCACACGCAAAGTAAAAGCAAGCCACATATATGACATACATAAAATGCTGGAGGAACTCAGCAGGTCAGGGATCAGGGAGCATATATGGAAATCAATAACAGTCGATGTTTCAGGCCAAGACTCCTCTTCAGGACTGGAAAGGAAGGGGGAAGGCAACAGATTAAAGAGGTGGGGGGGAGGGAGATAGCTAGAAAGTGCTATGGTAGCGAGTCTGGGTGAATGCATTGTTGAAGAGTCGGAGGACTGCAGAGATCATAGAGGAAGAGCAGTCAGAGAGGGTCTCACTGAACTCTCATCAAAGTGAAGGTTAAACTTCAGGGTCAGCATACCTCGAAGAGACCACAGTGGAGCAGCAAATCATAAACAAGAGCAATTCTGCAGGTGTTAGTTTTGCTTCCAGATAAGCTCAATGCCTTTTATAACATAGAGGCACCTTCATGAAGCCCACATTCCCAAACAACCCTGTGATGTCAGTCTCTGATGCTGACATGAGAGCATCTTTCAGGAGGGTGAATGCAAGGGAAGAATCTGGCCCAGACTGCAGACCTGGCTGAGTACTGAAGACCTGTGCTAATTAACTGGCTGGAGTTTTTAAAGACATCTTCAACAACTTGCTTCGGTAGTCTGAGGTATCCACCTACTTTAAGCAGGCATCAATCTTACTGGTGCCCAAGAAGAATGTGGCAAACTACCTCAATGACCATTGTCTATAGCATTTACATCCACCATGATGAAGTGCTTCTAGAGTTTGGTCTTGGAGCATATGAACTGGTGCCTAAGGAACAACCTGGATCCACTCCTCTTTGCCTACCATCACAATAGGTCAACAGCAGATGCTATTTCATTGTATGTTCACTTAGCTCTGGAACACCTGGACATTAAAGATCTATGCATCAGGATACTCTTCATTGATTACAGTTGAACATTCTATACTATCATCCCTTTGAAAATCATCATTAAGTTCCACAACCCGGGCCTCTATCTCCCAGTGCAACTAGATCCTTGATTTCTTCATCGGCAGATCTCAGTTAATACAGATTGGCAACAAAACTTCTTTGGCACTCACTATCATCACAGGTTCACCACAGGGCTATACACTTAGTCCACTGCTCTACTCAATTTAAACATGATTTTTTAGTTAAATACAACTTCAATCCCCTAGTTAAGTTTCCCGATGACATCATTATTTTTGGCTGAATCAAAAGTGGTAATGAATCAGCATATAGGAAGGAGACTGAAAACCTGGACTGGTGATGTCACAACAGCAACCTTTCACTCAATGTCAGCAAAGCCAAAGAGTTGATTATTGATTATAGGAGGAAGAAGCTGGAGGTCTAGGAGCTAGTCCTCCTTTGGAGAACAGACAAGTAGAGAGTCAGTAGCTTTAAATTCCTTGGTGTTAACATATCAAATCAGTCCAGGGTCCAGCACATAAGTGTCATCACCAAGAAGATGCCTCTTAGAAGTTTGTGTAGATTTGACAAGTCACAAAAAGTTTGATAAGCTTCTAGGATGCACAGTGGAGAGTATTCTAGCTGGTTGCAATTGACCTGCTATGAAGCCACCAATGTCCAGGAACTTAAAAGGCTACAGAACAGAAATGTGGATACAACCAAGTCCATCACACCACTGAGTATATTTACAAAGAGCGCTGCCACAAAAAAAGCTGCCTACTTCATAAAAAAACAACTCCCCCCCCCCCCCCAACTCCCATGTAGGCTGGTCCCTCTTCTCATTACTACCATCAGACAGGAGGTACAGAAGCCTTAGGTGCCACATTAGCAGGTTCAGGGGCAGTTAATACCCTACCACCATCAGGTCCCTGAACCAGTAAGGGTAACTTCAACCACTACAGCTCTGAAAAGATTCTGTAACCTACAGATTCACTTTTCAAGACTCTTTACAACTTATTTTCTCAGTATGATTTTTGCTTGCAGTTTGTCTTCTTTTCCACATTGGTTTCTTGTCAGTCTCTGTCTGCTTATCTAATTTTGCATTAAATTCTATCACATTTTTTCTCGTAAATGCCTGCAAGAAAATGAATCTCAAGTTAGTATATGGTAAGTGATAAAAAATTTGCTTTAAACTTGAACCTTAAACTTCGTATTTATTTAGCCCGATGATGATTAATCTCTGGAATTCACTGCCACAGGGGTTGTGGAGGCTGAATCATTTAAGAAAGAAAGAGATTGATAGATTCTTGATTGGTAAGAGGGTTAAGTGTTTGGGAAGAACAGACTCAATAGGCTAAATGGCCCAATAATGCTCCAATATCTTATGGTCTTACAATTAGCTTCCTCTTTCACTTAATGTAGTCATTTATTGCTAGCTCTCAGTTAGCTGCTTTGTAACTTTAATGCTTGTTGTTATAACTCTCTAATTAATTGCCAGACTTCCTTTATTCTCATTGCAATGTGTTTAGAGGCCTTCTGCTTGAATGTAAATAGTAATAAAATAATAGATGGTAACCAGTTTTAGATGCAGCATTGGTTTTGAAATGAGAGTGCATTAATAATTCTGTCATTTCTTCTTCACACACACTCCATGGATTTCTTTCTCCAGGTGGCTTTCAAGGTGTCAGTTTTACATTAACACTAAACCGCGCAATACTGCCATCCAATTACAGTGCAGCTCATAATGCATTCATCAGCTGACTTAAAGCATTGATCCGTAGGAGATTAGCATCATCAGGACACACTCCTTTGGTCTAGAATTTGTTAGGTATATTACTTACATCTGTTGCATGTGCTTTCTATTCACATATAATCACAGCTGCTTTTGGTTTCCACTGCAGTCTGGTTTCTTACTGGCTGCCGTTGTGTGGGCAACATTCCCTAGCCAATGTGTGGGCAAGTGTATTATTTTCTTATCTCTTTGGCTGTCATCAGAAATGAGTTGCAACACCTTCACAATCAGAATCAGCTTTAATATTACCGTCATATGTTGTGAAATTTGTTAACTTAGCGGCAGCAGTACAAAGCAATAGGTGATAATACAAAAAAAGTAAATCAGTTACACCTAAGTGTATATATATAAAATAGTTAAATTAAAAATAGTGCAAAAATAGAAATAATACAAGTGAGGTGGTGTTCATGGGTTCAAAGTCCACTTAGAAATCGGATGGCAGAGGGGAAGAAGTTGTTCTTGAATCACCGAGTGTGTGCCTTCAGGCTTCTGTCCCCACTTCCTGCTGGTAACAATGAGAAGAGGGTCCTGGGTGATGGGGATCCTTAATAATGGATGCTGCCTTTCTGAGCCATCGCTCTCTGCATGGCTTAGTTTTTAGTTGCCGATCCATTGCAAAAGCTGGGATGAAACTTGGTGCTGTGGCAGGGACTAGTTAAGTCTCCATAATAAACAATCTGCTGGAGGAATTTGCACCAGATTCCAGCATCTGCAGTCTCTTGTGTCCCCACAGGTCTCTTGTTTTCACTTAGTTTGTTTCATCTCTGAATTAACCATGCATGGGACTCAGTAGTTTATATTTCTACTGATGTATTTTACTCGCCTTCTCCTGCAGAATATCACAACTGAAATGTCCTTTAAATAACGCATTGTCCCATGATTGCAAGTAGTAGGAAAATAAGCATGCAGTGAAGGTTGGATATTTCACTGTGATTTTGTGATATCAAACTGTACTGAGTGCGAAGGTCCAGAATCCATTCCAGGAACTGGGTTGAAATGATCTGACCTCAGGCAGGATTTAGAGTTGGAGAAGTACGTAGTTGTGGTGATATTTTCTGGATTTCTGGAAGTAATGTTGATTATTATCCTTAAGTAATTTTTGGTAAGTTAAGACATTTTAAGGATGTTTATTATTTGTATGTTTGATTCCTGCTTAATTGTTTAAATCTACTTAAATGTTTTAAAAATGTCTCTCATGGAGATGTTTACAAAGAATTTAAATGTCAGTGGCAGTGAAACACAAGATCCACCACCTGAAATTCATTCAACTTCTGCATCCAGCTCCACTTTTTGAGACGGTTGTACCTTAGTACCTTCCTTTCCATTTAGCTCAAGACAAGAATTATTTCAAAAATGTCTCTGTCAAAGAAAGAATTTAATCCAACACTTCAATCCTTATTCAACAGTGAATAAAACATAAGCTGCACCCTCAGAGACAGTAGTAGTAACAAGAAAAATTGCAAAAACTGTGTCCTATAAAGTAATGAAAAATATGAATGGCTATAATCACTATTTTACCAATGATATATCATGACATAGGCAGGAGGAGAGATGAAGTTCTTCAATGAGAATTTATGTAGTTATAATGTTAAGAAAAAACAGGACTTTCAATATTGTAATCTCAGCATTATTCCCTGTGCTATCTCTTAGTGAGGCAAGAAAGAGGGAGGTATTACAGTTGAATGTGTGGTTAAGGAGCTGGCACAGAGAGTCGGGCCTCAGGTGCATGGATCATTGCACTTTGTTCGAGGTAGCTGGCATTTTATATGAAGGACTGCTTGCCCCTGTATTAGAGGGGGCACCCATATCCTTGCAGAGAAGATTGCTAGTGTTTCTCAGGAGGGTTTAAACTAGCATGACAGGAGGATAGAAACCATAGCAACAGGTTAGAAAATAAGGATTATGGAAATGTAGAAGTTAGAATCAAAATCAGATTTAATATCACTGGAACTTGTCATGAAATTTGTTGTTTTGTGGCAGCAGTTCATTGCATTACATAATAATAAAAACTATGAATTACTATATATATATTAATATATACATATACGTGTGTGTGTGTGTGTGTGTGTGTGTGTGTGTGTGTGTGTGTGTGTATATGTAATAAGTAGTGCAGAAAGAGAGGAAAATATAGAAAGATAGAGTTTATGGTTCATTGGCCATTCATATATCTGATGGCAGAGAGGAAGAAGCAGTTCCTGGTGAGGACTACCCCTTCCTGAAGTCTACAATCAGTTCTTTGGTCTTACAGCTGTTGAGTGCAAGGTTGTTGTTGTTGTGACACCACTCAGCTAGCTGATCTATCTCACTTCTGTTCGCCTCATTGTCACTATCTGAAATTCTGCATGCATAAGCAGCATTGAGCTCATCTGAAAGTGAAACATCACAGCTATTCATGATGTTAGGTTTTGCTTTGTAGGAAGTAACGGCCTTTAAACCCCCCCCCCCCCCACCCCCAGAGCTGACGTACATCTGATTCCATCTCTAACCTCAATCAGAATTGTTTTTTCACTCTTAAAATATTCTTCCATAGTTTGTAGCTGGACTTGTATAGTTGTATAGTTCTGGATCACCAGTCTTTAAAGCCACAAATCTAGCCCTCAGCAGACAATGAATCACTTGGTTCATCCATGGCTTTTACTTTGAGTATGTCCAGTATGATTCAAAGGCGCTCATCCACACAGGTCTTGATGAAGTTGGTGACAACTGCAACATATTTGGTTAGACTCAAAGATGAATCCTGAATATTGTCCAGTTTACCAACTCAAAGCAGACCTGTAAGGGCTCCTCTGCCTCTCTTAACCATACCCTGTTGGTCCTCACCGCTGGTGGTGCGGTCTTTAGTCTCTGCCTATCTGGTGAGAGTAGAAGTTATGTTGGCTCTACTAGCTCCACAGGTATTATGTTAGTGGTAGTTGTTCAGAGGCTTCTTCAAGCTGGCCTGGTTGAAATCTCCCACAGTGATAAGGAAGGCATCAGTGTGGACAGTTTTGTGCCTGCTGATTGTGTTGCTCAGCTTCTACAGTGCCTGGTATGAGGTGAAATGTATACTGCTGGTGGAAAACTCCTCCCCCAGATAAAACAGACATTTGGCCACTAGATGTTCCAGTCCTAAGGCAGTGCCTGCACATCTGTGCACCATGATGGGTTAATCAGAAAGCATGCTCCACCTCCTTTGCCTTAAAAGACTTTGTGGAGAATGCTGAAGCCATCAGACTGCAGCGCTCCATCTGAAATTGCAGGTGTAAGCCAGATTTTCAGAAAGCAGAGTACGCAGCAGTCCCTGATGTCCCTGTGGTATATCTTACTCTGAGATCATCCATTTTATTTTCCAGAAAGTGTACTTTTAGCAGCATGATAGTCGGGCGTGTAAGACTAAGGGTTATGTGTTTCAATCACACCTGTAGACTGGTGTGGCGCCCCACTTCCATTTTCTTAAAGGAGAACTGCACTCACTGATTAGTAAGTTTGTTGATGATAAGAAATTTGGCAGCTTTGCAGATAGTGAGGAAGGTCGTCAAAACATAGCAAGAAATACATTGCATAACAGAAAGAATGTGAATGCTTTGATTGATACAGAAGAAATTCATCAGAAATTTTATTAACCAGTGAATATTAACTATACAGAGAGGCTGAACAAAGTTGGATTGTTTTCTCTGGAGCCTTGCAGAATAAGGAGTGAGTTGATAGTATATAAAATTATGAAAGGCATAAATAGGGCAAACAGTCAGAATCTTTTATCCAGAGGGGAAATATGAATTATTAGAAGGCAAAACTTTAAGGTGAGGGAAACGTTTAAAGGAGATTTGTGAGGCAAGTTTTTTTTTAGCACGAAGAGTGGCGGCTGCCTGTAATATTCTGCCTGGGAGGTGGAGGAAGTAGGCGTGATAGCAATGTATGAGAAGCATTTAGATGGCCACATGAACAAGCAGTGGATGGAGGGATACTATACTGTGCAGACAGATAGGGTTAGTTCCCATTACCATTATGGTCAGCACAAACATCAAGGGCTAAGAGACCTTTTCCATTTTGTACAGCTCCTTGTTATATATAACAACAATTTTTAACAAAGTTGGCAATAATAATGCTAGTTATACATGCTCAATAAATGGACTTAACTCTGCCTTTAGTTACTGGCTCTCGAACACAAACCCACTTTTCAATAATTTGGAACATGTATAACTCTAAAACCATGGCTACTCACCCACCATCTCATATTGATATATGACCAATAACTAAGACCATTCAACAACATCAAGTCACTTATTTGTCCTTAAGGACAGCAGGCCACAGGGAAAAACATCTTGTCTGTAGTTGTACAGGTAAATAGAAAGATAAATTATGTTAGCCTTCCGTTGCCCATAGAAAACTGTTCAAAAGCTATATCTGATCTATTTAACTTGAAGTGATCAGATGTTGATGGATAACTTGCAAATGTTTACCCAAGAACATTCTCACACTGACATGGCAAATGCAACTAGCCTTTGAAAGTGTAAATGGGTGCTATTCAAAAGATTCAGGCAGGGTAGGCTATGGAGAACTGCGGTTTAACATACAATTCCAATCCTGGACATACATTCTTCCAGTGCTTATTTGTAAATGTTTTCACCCCCTGGATAATTATCACTATTTGTTACTTCGCTTTAGTTCTTAGCTGTAAATCAAATTTTTACGTTTCATTCCTTTTATATGCTGCTTATATCTGTCTTAGTGGTGCAATTATAGAAACCATCAGCTTAGTTTTCCATGGTGTGTGTCTGAGCTCCAATAATTTAATGTACTGAACTCACTCTCCTGAAGTACATTAACCTTCTCTTGTGCTTTGAATTCACTTTGCCACGTAACAGGGTTCACACTTATGTGCAATTCATGCCATGTTACCACATGTTAATTTTCCTCTACATATTCAGTCATATTTACATGCACACTGGTATCTCAATGTCAGGCCACACATGTTTCTATCACAAGCCATTCTTTTGTTCATACATTTGTGCTAGAAAGTTTGTGAACCTTGTAGAATTCTCTCTATTTCTGTATAAATATGACATAAAATGTGATCAGATCTTCATGGAAGTCCTAAAACTAGATAAAGATAACCCAATTAAATAACTAACACCAAAACATTATACTTGTTCATTTATTTATTGAGAAAAATGATCCAATATAACATGTATTTGTGGGAAAAGTATTGAACCTTTGCTTTCAGTAACTGGTGTGACCCCTCCCCTACCCCCCCCCCCCCCAACTTGGACAGCAATCACTTCAACCAAGCATTTCCAGTAACTGTTAATCAGTCCTGCACACTGGCTTGGAGGAAGTTTAGGCCATTCTTCCTACAAAACTGCTTCAAATCTGCAATGTTGTTGGGCTTCCCTACATGAACTGCTTGCTTCAGGTCATTCCATAAAATTTCTACAGGATTCAGGTCAGGACTTTGGCTTGGCCATTCCAAAACATGATTTTTTAAAAACCATTCTGTTGTTGATTTACTCTTGTCTTTCGGATCATTGTCTTGCTGCATTATCCAACTTCTATTAAGCTTCAGGTGACGTACTGCTACCCTGACACTCTCCTGTAAAATGTCTTGATAAAATTTTAAATTCATTGTTCTCTCAATAGTTGCAAGCTGCCCAGGCCCTGAGGCAGAAAGGCAGCCCCATACCATGATGCTCCTTCCACCATGCTTCACAGGTGGGATGAGGTTTTGGTGTTGGTGTGCAGTGACCTTTTTCCTCTAAACATAGCAATGTGCATTTCTGCCAAAAAGTTCAACTTTTGTCTCATCTGTCCACAGAACATTGTCCCAGAAGCATTGTAGAATGTCCACGTGATGGTCTTTTGCAAACTTGAGACACAGTGTTTTGTTAGAGAACAGTGGTTTCCTCCATTGTGTCTTTCCATGAACACCATTCTTGTTCAGTGTTGACCTTGTAGTGGACACATGAACTGAGACTTTAGCAATTTCTAGAGATTTCTGCAGGTCTTTTGCTGTTACCCTTGGGTTCTTTTTCATCTCATTCAGCATTGCACATTGTGCTTTTGGTGTGATCTTTGCAGGATGCCCACTCTTAGGGAGAGGAGCAACCGCATTGAGTTTCCTTCATTTCTAGACAATTTCCCTTACTGTGGACTGATGAACACTCAGGTCTTTAGAAATGCTTTTTTAGCCTTTTCCAGCTTCATGCATCTCTACAATTCTTCTTCTAAGGTCCTCTGAAAGTTGTTTTGATCGAGGCATGGTGCGCATAAACAGATCTTTTTTGACAAGAGCAGGATCCATCAGTAACCTGACTTTGTGTGTCTTTTTATAGGGCAAGGCACTGCTGTAACCCAGGCCTCCAATCTCATCTCATTGATTGGAACATCTGGCTCCAAATAGCTTTTGTAGAAGGCATTACCCCAGAGGTTCACATGCTTCTTCCCACAAATACATGTAATATTGCATCATTTTTCTCAATACATAAATGAACATGTATAATATTTTTGTGTTATTTATTTAATTGGGCTCTTTTTAATCTAGTTTTAGGACTTACATGAAGATCTGATTAAATTTTAGATCATATTTAGGCAGAAATAGAGAAAATGCTACAGGGTTCACAAACTTTCTAGCACCACTGTAGATGATCCTATCTGAATATCAGTGTGTGAGAAGATCTTGGTTCGGTTGATTTTCCAGCCTATGTTTTATAAACTCCTTTCTCTGGAACCCTTGGCAAACTTTACTATTGGCTACAGTAATTTAATAGGCCACATACTAAACAATAAACACAGCTCTTTTTATTAGCTTTTATTTGCTTGGCAGGTGAGATTTGTTATTGTGAAACAATCTCAGATTCAGGGGCTTCTCCATGATGGTTGTAGGAATTGATTCTGGGACTGCAGGAAGTAGTTCTGACCGCTCACTTTTCTAACAGTTAACTCTGCCCTTCTCAACTGATTGATGTGTCATCTCCAGATGGTGTCAGCCACAATTCTCACTGTGTAGGAGCGTGGTCCAGTTCTGTCCTTAATCTTACTGAGTACCCACTTTTGATCACCTCTGCAGTCCCTCAGCAGGACTGCTTGACCAGGAGTGAAATGTCAAACCTCCCTGTTTTGAGGAGCCTTCAATTTCTCTCACAGTTTGTCCTGCAAACTCCTGAGTTTGGGTTTGAGGAGATCCAAGCGTGGATCAAAAAGATGACCCAGAAACGGCACAGCTTTTGAGTTGTTGGTTGCTCAGTGTGCTGCAATGTGATAAGCAAGGAAAAAATTGGCGAGCTTCTGATTCAGTGTTAGTACATAGTTTTCTGCTGACATTCTTTGCAGTGTGTTCTTTAGACACTGGATAAATCTTTCCACCAAGGCATTTGTAGGTGGGTGGTTAAGTGCAGAAGTAACAAGTCATATTCCATTAATTTTCAGGAATCACTGAAACTGTTTACAACAAACAGTGGTTCATTGTCACTGACTAAGTGTTATGGAACACCAGTCCTTGAGAAGAGGATTCTCAAAACATCAACAGTGTGCGAAGTTGGAACAGAGGCTACTGGGAACACTTCTGGCCAATTTGTGGCCATTCCACTACTACCAAGAAATTAATGCCCATGAATGGTCTGGCAAAATCTATATGAATCCTCTGCCAGGGCAATGCAGGCCATTTCAAGAGATGGAGAGACGCTGCTCTTGACATTTTCTAGACGTGATGGCATCCTGATCAGTACATGACAAGTTGCTTGATCTGCTGATCTGTCCCTGGGCACCAGACAAAACTTTTAATCAATGCTTTCATTTTGACCACAACGATATGACCAGCATATAGTTCCTCCAACACTTTGGCTCTCAGTTCAGATGGTACAATAACATGGAACCCTAATGCAAGGCAACGTCTGTCAAGAGCAAATTCTTCCTGGTGCTGGTAAAAATGGGGGAAACTGGAATTTTTGCTCCAAATTCCAGCTCTTTTGGGTGGCTATGTAGAGCTGAGACAGTGTGGGGTCTTTTCTGGTTTCCTTTGGATCATCTCTGCCCTAATAGGGAGACTTTTGATTTGCATTAGGGAGAACATGTCAAGAGGAGTGTCCTCTTTTTTAAAGTTCTTCAGATATTATCTTTTTCAAAGGTAAATAGAATAATCCATCAGCATTTCCATGATTAGTTGTCCTCTTAAATTTGATCTTGTAGTTGTGTCCTCCAAGAAACAGTCCATCTCTGCATTTGTGCAGCTGATATTAGTGGAACAACTTTCTGTGGATTGCATCTTCTAATCTTTTTAACACTGTTTTAAGATTTTGGAGCTGTTCCTTGCCATCCTTACTGGTAACAATGAGGTCACCCAGGTAACAGTACATGCCTGAGCAGCCTTTCTGAACCTGCTCCTTAGCTTTTTGCCATAGTGCAGGTCCTGATGTTGCTTCAAAAAAAATACACTCATTATAAAGCTCTTTGTGAGTGTTTATGGTGAGAAATACTCTGGACTCTTCTCCCATATCCATCTTCAGGTTGGCTTCACATCAGTCCACTTTACTGAAGTGTTTCCTTCCAGAAAGTTGTGCAAAGGTATCCTCTATCCTGAGCAAAGAATATTGATCTACTTTCAGTACTAGCATGATGGTGATCTTAAAAGTACCACAGATCCTGATAGACACATTTTTCTTAGCTACTGGACCACTGGTATTTCCTGTGGGCTGTACTCAGCCTTGGAAAGAATTCCTTCAGTCTCCTTGCAATCTAGCTCACTGGCTACTTTATCACGGATGATATAAGGAACTAGATGGGCTTTGTAAGACTTGGGTGAGGCATTTTCATTTAAAATTATTTTATCTTTCATATGTTTCCCAGTGCCATCCGTGAACTCCTCTGTGGTATCATCCAGTGCCTTTCTTAATTTGCTCTTTTGCGTGGGATGTGGCATGCAAATAATGGATGGATCTCCAATCAGTTTGTAGTTAGACATAGGAGCAGGATTAGCCCATCAGCCATCGAGTCTGCTCCACTATTTCATCACAGCTAATCCAGGATCCCATTCAACCTCAGACACTTGCCCTCTCACCATATCCCCTGATGCCCCAACCAATCAGGAATCTGTCATCCTCTGCTTTGAATATACCCATGGACTTGGCCTCCACTGCAATCTGTGACAGAGCATTCCACAGATTCACCACTCTTGCTTAAAAAAAATTCCCTCCTTACTTCTGTTCTAAAAGGCCTTCCTCCCTTCTTAAAGAGTGAAGTGACATTTGCAATTTTCCAGTCCTCCGGGATCATGCCAGAATCAGGAGATTCTAGAAAGATCATGACTAATACATCTGTTATTTCATCAGCAACCTCTCTTAGGACTCTGGGATGTAGTCCATCTGGTCCAGATAACTTATCCACCTTAAGACCTTTGAGTTGGCCTGGCACTTTTTCCTTTGTAATAGCAATGGCACTCACTCCTATTCCCTGACACTCACGGATCTCTGGTGTACAGTTAGTGTCTTTCACAGTAAAGACTGAAGAAAAATACTTATTAAGTTCATCCTCCATTTCTTTGCCCCCCCATTACTACATTGCCAGTGTCATTTACCAGTGGTCCAATATCAACTCTCACCTCCACTTACTCTTTATATAACTGAAAAAAAAAACGTGTTCTATTAAGTCCTGCCTTATATTATCATCTAGTTTGCCCTCATAATTTGTCTTTTCCCTTATAGCTTTTTAGTTGCCTTTTGTTGGATTTTAAAAGCTTCCCTATCATCAACTTTTGCTACCTTATATGCCCTTTCCTTGGCTTTTATGCAGTCCTTAACTTCCCTTGTCAGCCATGGTTGCCTGGCCCTGCCATTTGGGAACTTCCTCGGGAGGACTTATTTATCCTGCGCCTTGTGAATTATTCCTAGAAACTTCAGCCACTCCTATTCTGCCGTCATCCCTGCTAGTATCCCCCTCCAATCCACCTGGGCAAACTCCTCTCTCGTATCTCTATTATTCCCTTTATTCCTTTGCAATACTGATATATGTGACCTATGCTTCTGCCTCTCAAATTGCAGTATGAATTCAATTATCATTACCTCCTAAGTGTTCCTTTATATTAAGCTGACTAATAAAATCCGGGTTATTACACAACACCCAATGTAAGAAAGACTTTTTCTCAGAAGGCTCAAGCACAGCTGCTCTAAAAAGCTAACTTGTAGGCATTCAACAAATTTCCTCTCTTGCAATCCGATGCCAACCTGATTTTCACAATCCCCTTGCGTATTGAAGTCCCCCATTACAATTGTGTCCTTGCTCCCTATGCAATCTCAACCCCAGATCTTGGCTACTATTTGGAGGCCTATAGATGATTATCATAATGTTATTTTTTACCCTTGCAGTTTCTTAACTCCACTCACAAAGATTCGACATTCTTTGACCCTATGTCACTTCTTTCTAAAGATGTAATTCTATCTCTTACTAATAGAACCACACCACCACCTATGCCTTCCTCCCTGTCCTTTCAATACATAGTGTACAAACATCCTTTGATGTTAAACTCCCAACTCTGGCATTCTTTCAGCCATGACTCAGTGATGCCCACAACGTCATACCAACCGATCTCTAATTGTGCCACAAGTTCGTCCACCTTATTCCAAAGGTTACTTACATTTAAATATAGCACATTCAGTCCGGTATTCTTCACGCTTATGAATTGTGCCTTTTTGGTACAATTTAACTCTTTGCTCTGTTTGCAGTTGTACCCAATCATTGGCTTGTCCTTCCTTACATTCATATTACGCATTATATCATCTACTTAT
Source organism: Hemitrygon akajei (assembly GCF_048418815.1). Lineage (NCBI taxonomy): Eukaryota > Metazoa > Chordata > Chondrichthyes > Myliobatiformes > Dasyatidae > Hemitrygon > Hemitrygon akajei. The sequence goes on from NC_133133.1 coordinate 47,825,705, forward strand.
AAACCTGAGAATGAGCCAGCAGGTTTACCATACTGGTTTCCATCCCCATGCCATATTAGATTAAACCACTCCCAACAGCTCCTGCAAACCTGCCCACAAGGATATTGGTCCCCCTCAGATTCAATTGCAACCCATCCCTTTTGTTCAGGTTCACCTGCCCCAGAAGAGGTCCCAATGATCCAGAAATCTGAATCCCTGCCCTCTTGTCCAATTCTTCAGCCAAGCATTTATCTGCCATATCATTCTTTTCCTTACCTCACTGTCACATGGCACAGGCAGCAATCCCGAGATTACAACCCTTGAGTCCTGCTTCTCAGCTTCCTTCCTAACTCCTTGGATTCAGTTTTCAGGACCTCCTCCCTTTTTCTACCTATATCATTGGTACCAATATATACCACAACTTCTGGCAGCTCAGCCTGCCTTTTTAGGATACTGTGAACATGTTCAGAAATATCATGGACCCTGGCACCTGAGAGGCAAACTACCATCCATGTTTTGTTTTTGCATCCACAGAATCACCTATCTGTCCCCCTAACTGTAGAGTCCCCTATTACTGCTGCCATCCTCTTCAGTTTCCTGCCCTTCTGATCCACAGTGCCAGACAGTGCCAGACACAGCCACCATTGCTTCCCTCAGGTAGGTCCCCCCCACCCAACAATACTCAAAATTGAGTACTTATTATTGAAGGGGACAGCCACAGTGATGCTATCCACTATCTAATGTTCTCCCTTCCCTCTCCTGACACTCACCTATTTATCTGTCTCCTATCATCTTGGGGTGCCTACCTTCCAGTAGCTCTCGTCTATCACCTTGTTGTCTCAGCCACTCATGTCCCCACAATGCTGGCCCTCCTGTTTTCACTACATACTAACCCAAAATAGCTTGTTGTATTTCACTATTATGGAAATCATTCTCACAGGAGTTACCTTTTCTGCTGTATAAGGTCTTAGATGCAGGCTTCTGTTGCGTACCTTTGAGATGCTGTGGGATGTCTGAAACAGCCCAGCCAGTGTCCAATTCCATTGTAATTAATTTGCCATTGACTTCTGGTGTAAGCCACATTGCTTGTGTCCTGTTCGTTTTCACATTGTGAATCTTACAGCTGCTCAGTCCTGTGTCACTCTCATCATTATCAGATTCCTCATCATAACATTCAGATTAGTGCTTTATTTTGAAACAGCAATCTTTTTCCCTTCCTTGTGCAGACCATGTATTTTTGTCTACCCGACATGCTCTTTGTATGCTTCCTACTTTGTTGCATTTTCTGCAAGTTTTACCTTAAATTTGCATTAGTCTGGTGAATGTGCCACAACAGTAACACAATTTGTTCATCTAGGCCAGTTTCTGTTTAGATGTTGCTGTAATGTTTGGATCTATTCTTTTTAGAACAATGACTCCCCTTAGCACTATGTATGGATTGTTGTCGACACATGTGTATTGATCTGTTGTCTACATGTGCATTGGGCTCTCTCTGTCTGCTTCTCTCTCTCTCTCTTTCTCACTGTGATGCAAATACACCAGTCAAAGGCAATGCCCACATGCGTGCATTTATCTAATTGACGTGTAGTTGCACAGACACAACAAACTTGTGACGAGAATGCACTTGAATGTCAGAGAATATCACCAACTGCACCAATAGTTACAGGAAGGTTCAAGGACGAGACAGCAAGAGACAAGAATTAACCAGTAGGGAGTAGGCCATCGTGAATGCTGACAAAGTGATGCATGAGTAACTGCATAGTGCATAGTACATAGTGAAAGATGCACAACTAACTAAGTGATGATGGCTGTATTCAGGAAAGTTGATGAATTTAATAGTGCTAATGAAAGTCAGCAGTCATATATTGAAAGGGCTGAACTATATTGTAAAGTGAATGATGTGGATGAGGAAAAGAAAGCCCCTATGCTTTTTAGCTTAATGGGTACTAGAATGTACAGTCTCTCACACAACTTAGTAACTCCTGAAAAGCCAGTAAGCAAGGAATTTGATGACATTGTTACAATTTTCAAGATCACTTGAGCCCTAAACTGCTGGTAATAGCTGAGAGATTTAGATTTTACAAAAGGAACTAAAGGATGAAAGCATTTCTAAAAACATTGCAGAACAACGCAAACATTCCCAATACTGTAAATTTAGAAATGAACTATTTGATGCATTAAGAAACAGGCTTGGATGTGTCAGCAAAGTCAAAGCTTTCAAAAGAGGCTACTGGCAGAAAGAGACCTGACCTTAGAACCAAGTATGACCATTGCAATATCATTAGAGACTGCAGCAAAAGATGAGGCAGAACTACAGAAAAAGAGGTTAGAATGTGAAATGCACAAAATGTCCCTGAATGGAACAAAAAGCCAAAAATGTTATTGATGTGTTGGTTCAAAAAAAAGTTTGCAGGATGTGTCACAGACAAGGTCACAGAGAGAGAGGCAGACTAAAAGCACAACTGAGTGAAAAGTTTCAAATACAAAACTAAGCAAATGCATAAACTGACAATGTGAAAATTAATCAGACAGCGCAGTGTTTGACAAAGGTGAGCTGTTGTGCCTAGCACAGCATAGTATTACTAAAGCAGGTTACAAAATCATATGGATAACAGTAGATGTGTCTGGTGTAAAACTGAAAATGGAACTGGATATAGGGTCATCTTTGTCTATAATTTCAGAGGCTGACTGCAACCAGCCGTTTTCTAAGCTATCATGTGAGAAGACCTAGGTGATGCTAAAGACCTACACAGATGAAAAAGGTGCCTCCCAAAAGCAAACTGAAGGTGAATGTGATGTATGGAGGTCAAACACAGCAGTTAGAGCTTTATATGTTGAACAGTGGAGGGCCTGCACTTTTTGGATGTGAATGGCTGAGAAAAATCCAACTAGATTGACACTCAGTCAAAACTGTCAGTGTGACATCAACAGGCAATGACAGCCCAAATAGTAGCACTAACCAGAGACTGGCACAGCTGCTTAATGCTAATGAGAAGGTGTTTGAGAAGGGCATTAGTAAGCTCAAAGACATGAAGGCCAGAATTCAACTGGATGAAGTAGCAACACCAAGATTCTGTAAAACACGTCCAGTGTCTTATGCACTATATCTTAAAGTTGATGCCAAACTTCAGAGCTCGGAGGCATCTGGAATTCTGTCCAAGGTTGAATGAAGTGATTGGGCCATGTCCATTGTCCCAGTGATCAAGAAAGGGAAAGCTGGAGTCATTCACATATGTGGGGATTTCAAGGTGAGCATCAACCTGGTACTGTGTACAGTGCAGTTGCCGCTGCCATGAATAGAATACATTTTTGCATCTTTGGCAGGCAGGGAGAGGTTTTCAAAGATTGACCCATTACAAGCTTATTTGCACATTGAGATTGAGCAGTCAATCAGGAAGTTCCTCACCATCAACACTGTCAAGGGACTGTTCCCGTATAATCATCTTATCTTTGGTGTCGCATCAGCTCCAGCAATTTGGCAAAGGACCAGGTGCTCCAAGAATCCAGGAACACAGTGTTACTTTGATGACATCATTGTGCCTGGTAAGAATGATGAAGAACACCTCTAGAACCTTGGTAAAATGCTTATCAGACTGAGTGAGTATGGTCTGCACACAAAGAGAGAGAAATGTGAGTTTTTCAAGAATTAAATCTCATATTGTGGACATGCCATAGACAAGCATGGGTTACATAAATCACAAGAGAAGATTGAAGCCCTGCTACAGGTACCCAAATTGGAAAATGTGTCACAACTCACATCATACCTGGGCCTTGTAAACTACTACCATTGATTTCTCTCAAATATTGGTACAGTGTTGCATCCATTGAATGTACTTGCAGACAGGAGAAAAGTTGGAATGGTCAGAAAGATTTAAAAGAGCATTCAAGGAACCAAAGAGACTAATAACATCCGATAAACTGCTCACTCATTATGACCTATCCCTGCCCATCAGATTGGCATGCGATGTATCCCTTTATGGCGCTGGAGCCATTTTGTCACACATTATGAAAGGTGGATCTGAATGTCCAATATTGTTTGCTTCAAGATCTTTGACAACCGCAGAGCACAATGACACACAGCTCGACTGAGAGGCCCTTAGTCAGTAAGGGGAATAAATAAGTTCCACCACTACCACTATGGACAAAAGTTTACACCAGTGACAGTTCACCAGCCTCTTTTGTCCATTTTCAATCCCAGGAAGGGAATCCCAGTGATGTCTGCAAGCCAGTTACAATGTTGGGGACTGTTCCTAGGAGTCCACTCTTATGATATAGAGTTCAAGGGTACCAAACAACACAGCAATGCTGATGGCTTGTCACACCTTCCTGCTATTGGCAACTGAAGAAGAAATGTTTGGACCAAATGGTGGGCCGATTGCTGGTAACAATGCCGAAACACAAAAGGAAACAAGGAATGACCCGACATTGTCAAAAGTCTGTGCCATGACAATGTATGGATGATCAGCTCATGGTAACCCTATGCTTCTGTAGTTCTCAATGAGACAAGGTCAACTGTCAGCATGTCGACGAATGCTGCTGTGTGGATCTTGTGTTGTGGTTTCCTATAAATTACACCAGAGTGCTAGAGAATCTGCATGAAGGACACCTGAGTACAGTCAAGGCAAAGAGTCTTGCCCGGAGCTATGTGTGGTGGCCAGCAATAGATAACCAGATTGAATACTTTGCTAAAAGCAGTTGAGGCTACCAAAAAGTTCAAAATGCACCCCCACACCCAACATTACACCCATGGGAGTGGCCATCATTACCATGGCAAAGAGCACATATTGACTTTGTAGGCCATTCATGGACTCCATGCTTCTGATTGCTCTGGATGCTGAGGTCATAGCAATGAAGTCAACCCTCTCAGAAAAGATTGTTTCCACTTTAAGGACTACCATTGCCAGAAATGGCATACCAGAACAAATTGTGAGTGCCAACAGACCACTATACTCATCAGAAGAGTTCAGATTATTCATGAGAAAAATAGTGTCAGACATTTCAAGTCAGCTCCTCACCAGCCAGCAATGAATGGGTTAACTGAAAGGTTTATCCAAACCTTCAATTAGTCCATTAAAGCTAGGGGCAAGGAGGACATTTCTCTACAGCACAAGGTGGACAATTTACTTTTTGTAATGGGAACCCTGTCATGCCTTCAGTGCCATCATGAGCAGGAATCTAAGATCTTGCATAGACCTCCTGAAATCAGATCTATGGAGGGAACTGCCGAATAGGTAGTTCAGCCAGTTGCAAAGTGAACCAGCAAGGAGCTTCAAGATTGGACAGGAAGTCCACGTGCATGATTGCAGAGAAGACAAATGGACATCCGGTAGGATAGCTACAAGAACTGGACCATTAATGTACATAGTGGATGTTGGAGATCATACAAGAAGACATTATGTAGACCAGATACGGAATGCACAACCGAAGAACACAACTAAGTTGACTAATTCCAAAAAGACCGACACATTACAGCTGCTGGACTTACCTCTTAGTGATGATCAGCGACATGACACCGGCAACTGAGAATATTGTCTTAGATAAGACACCTACAAAATTTGATGCCACTCCACAAGTCCAGAGGAACTATGAGGACATTGATGCCACTCCACAGGTCCAGAGGAACTATGAGGACATTGATGCCACTCCACAGGTCCAGAGGAACTATAAGGACATTGATGCCACTCCACAAGTCCAGAGGAACTATAAGGACATTGATGCCACTCCACAAGTCCAGAGGAACTATAAGGACATTGATGCCACTCCACAAGTCCAGAGGAACTATAAGGACATTGATGCCACTCCACAAGTCCAGAGGAACTATAAGGACATTGATGCCACTCCACAAGTCCAGAGGAACTATAAGGACATTGATGCCACTCCACAAGTCCAGAGGAACTATAAGGACATTGATGCCACTCCACAAGTCCAGAGGAACTATAAGGACATTGATGCCACTCCACAAGTCCAGAGGAACTATAAGGACATTGATGCCACTCCACAAGTCCAGAGGAACTATAAGGACATTGATGCCACTCCACAAGTCCAGAGGAACTATAAGGACATTGATGCCACTCCACAAGTCCAGAGGAACTATGAGGACATTGATGCCACTCCACAGGTCCAGAGGCGCTTCTCCCGAAAGAAACAGATTGCCACCCAAAAATACTGAATATTTAGTATAGTGAAGTTAGTTATGGACTATTATTGTGAAAGCATATTTATTTGAATATGGTTTGTGAAAGGGAAATTGAATGTTTTGTATATATACAGTTTTAAGTTACATTAACTTAAAGGGGGAGTAAGTGTAATGTATGATCTGTTTCTTTTAGAGCAATGACTCCACTTAGCTCTACCTATGGACTGTGGTCTGCAAATGCATATTGATCTGTTGTCTATGCATGCACATTGTTCACTCTCTCTCTCTATTTCCCTCTTGTTGCAATGTGAATACATATTTAAAGCCATCTCCTGTGTGTGTACTTTTATTTAATTGATATGTAGTTGCACAATAGTTGCAATTTTGTTCATCCTCACTTTCATTCCTGACTGCAACTCAATTGTGGCTCTGTCTGTTGTTTCCATTGATATAGCTGTTTCAACTGCTCTTGTAAATGTAAGTTGTGCTTCAGTTAGGAGCCATTTTGAATGTTTTTTTGTAAGATTCTACAAAGTAAATGATCTCTCAGAGTATCACTAAACTGACAACACTCAGACAATCTCTTCATTTCTGCCACATATGCTGAAGTGGACTTTTGATTCTGCTTATGAAATCTAAAGCATTCTAAATCAACAACGGTTTTGATTCTAAATGTTCTTACATTACTGTTATGGTATCAGCAAAGCTCATTTTGGCTGGCTTAGTTGGAGCAGTCAAACTTCTAACCAAATTGCATGGTTTTGCACCCAATGCGTTAAACTGATACTTGTCTTTCATTGGCTATTCCATTTGCTTTAAAATACTGCTCAATCTGTACAGTATACATATACCAACTATCTCTTGTGCAATCTAACACATCTATCTTTCCAATGTAGCAGCCATTTCTGCTTTTTTTAACATTTAAGATTATTATCACCTGGTACTTGCTGGTTATGATTCTGGGAATTTGTCCATTTTTGACTTTTGCAAAGAAACCACGCTGCGATTTTTAAAAATGCTCGATCATTTCTCACTGCGCTTTTTCTTAAAACCCAAACGTCTTGCGGCAGTTCAACATGTCATCTCAGGTTTGTTTTAAAAATAGATTGTCACTTATAACTCCAAAACACAATATTAATTGAAAGCATAAACATGAGGCTGGGAGTTGTGTATTTTAGTTTTGTTTTTACTTTAAGCAAGGCACGCATATATGACGTGGTGGTGTGATGACGTATACCATTCACATATTTTTACATATAACCTTTAATGAATTATGTAACAAACAAGAATGCTCAAACAATATATTTACAATATTACTCAAATATTAAATACACAACATGCTCCTACATCTTTGTGTTCCATAACCAGCGCCTGTAACATGTGGAGCCATTCATCTCAACCAATCTGATTTGGCAGCCCTACCCAACATACACAATAAGTAAGCTTTCTCACGTTCCTTCCTACTTGCCTCATGCATTTGTCAAAAATAAAAGTTATATATTTAAATCTCACTTCAATTTTTGAATAAAGGCCCTACTTATACAGTTTAAACCTAATGGTTTTCTGCTTGTTAAGATGGACAAAAGCTGATTCCTACTGGAAACTCCTGATGCTTTCAACAGTTGCTTTCTGCTTTCACTCAGACAAAGAGAGAAAATAATCAGCACCATCTTTATATTTTAACAACGCATTTTTGAATGTATTTGAGACCTTGATGTCTGCCTGCAGTCATTGCTCAGTCCTGTCTTTTGATCCCAGCTAGACATTCTCCTTCCAACCATTAACAGGTGCACTCCAGCCTGCCAACACTGTTAGCAATTATATCTCCTCTTTTCCTCACTGTTTTGCTGAAATTTCTGACGTGTTGAGGTACAGTTCCATAGATTCCAACACCCTTCTTCTCCTCACCCACATTACTTGTTAAACGTAAACCTACATATGTATGAAGGACCTGTATAAGAAACCCAGCTAAAGCTTTTAACTCTCTATGACCCCAACCCCCATCACTGCATTCATGTATAAATTGCAAAATTCCATCTTTTTTTATTGCAAAGTTGAAATTTGGCCAGAAGGTCTGGAACCTGTTAATAACTTTGATAATGCTATTTGTGAAGTCTGAGTCAGTTAGGGGTTGAATATTATTATTGTAAGATCTCATTTGACACCTTCAGTTTAATATTGGACTCATTACACTGAAGTTGAAATGGACTTAAATAGGGAAATTTAACCTATCAGATCAACACCAGGAGGTCTGGTGGACATTAGTTGCTGAATCTCAGTTATTTCACCTTTCCAGCTGTCTGCTTGATTAAAGCATTAAAAAAAAAGGAGCAGATCGAGTACAGAACTGTCTGTCAACACTCAGCTAGGTCACGAGATGATTACTGGGTTTTGCAGAGTTGTGCATGTGTTAGATTGGAAATACTGTTCAGACAATCCTTGCGGTCCTGTACCACCAGGCTACCTTGTAGAACCTCTTTATTTTCCTGAGCAGATCTTGCTCAGCAACGTTTGCATACGTTAGGCTCAGCAAAGTTTGCATATATTAGGCCATTACAAAGTTTGCATACATTAGGCCATACCAGGAGGTCAGGTTGACATTAGTTGCTGAACCTCCATTATTTCACCTTGCCAGATGTCTGCTTAATAAATGCAAAAAAAAAACAGGAACAGATTGAGTACAGAGCTGTCTGGCAGTGCTCAGCTGGATCACAAGATGATTATTGGGTTTTGCAGAGTTGTGCGTGTGGTAGATGGGAAGTACTGTTGAGCCAATCCTTAGTGTTCTATACCACCAGGCCACTGTGTAGAATCTTTTTTATTTTCCTGAGCAGATCTTGCTCAACAAAGTTTGCATAGATTAGGCCATTACAAAGTTGCCAGAACTTTACTGAATGCACAGCACAAGGTTAGCTTGTAAGATTGATCTTAGTGTTTGAATCCTGAGGGCTTCTTAGCCGTTGACAACCACAATGGAGAAGTGTGGAAGAGCACGCAGTGGCACTCAGCAAATTTGCATTTCTTCTGTGCCTTTTACTGTTGCATTATAAAGTCATCCTGTAATGTACGAAACTGTTTTGTTTTGTAACTCCAAAATATAAAACTAATTGAAATAAAAACACTGGAGCCAGGGATAACTCGTTGACAGTTTAACTTTGCTTTTAGTAAGGCATGCACATAAAATGTGGTGGCATTTTGATGTATGCCATTCACGTACTTTTAACATATAACATGTAATGAATCATGTAAACAAACAAAGAATGTTTAATCAAACAACATATTTACAATATTACTCAAAAATTACTGAAATATTAAATACACAACAAAAACAATTTGCAAACATATTGTCTCTTGAAAAGCAATTCACACACTCAGAATGGGAGCATGATCTGATGGATTTCTTTTTATGCACCTGACAGCATAAAGGAACCTCAATTTAACATTGCATATGGAAGGTTGAACCTCAAACAGTGCAACAGGCAACACTGCAATTCTGTCTTTGGGATCTTTGAGTTGATTCTAATGCATTATATTTGACTCAGAAACAGTCATAGCAGATACTCAATTGAATATTGCTTCTGTTGAGAAGACAGATCTAAAATATTTTCCTATACAGTTTTATCATCTCAGAAGAGAGCCAGGGTCAAAAATGTGATGTAGGCCAGAAAAAAATTGGTGCTAATAGGAGTTATGCAATTAATGCATTCAAATTAAATTCTGCACTGGATTTTATTTGAGTTATTAAGGCATTTGTTAATGACCTCTTTAAATTAATGAGAGTAATAAGGTCATATATATGTGTTAAGCTTTTGTCTGAAAATATCTTTGGAAGTAATTTTTAGCTTCTTGTTAGAAAGTGTTTAAAACCCATACATCAGGTTGATTATCATTTAAAATTTGAAAGGTCAAATAATTATTGAATATGCTGTTCAGAACTCAGCTACAAGTTTCTGTTTTAATGATGTCACCTTACCATCATCTGCCCTGAAGCTACTTAAACAATTTCAAGCATTAAATTTGCATTTCCCTACTTCAAACAACATTGTTTTACATTTTGGTTGCCATGGGTCCAGTTTAAGAGCAGGCTGGGATAATGAGCCAATTTTGCATATAGAACATACAGAACATTGAGATTAGTACATGATTTTTTATATCAGTATTAATGTCAATTTTTCCACACAAGATTCAGAATGGAAGGTGCTAAATTAATAATGTTGCATGGAAGTTTATGCAACTATACAGAATTTACAGATTTTTTTCCCCACAGTAGGGGATTATGAACTAGAGGGCATGGGCTTAAGGTGCGAGGGGAAAGATTTAAAAAGAACCTGAGGGCTGTCTTCTTCATGCAGAGTCTGATGCATATGTAGAATGAACTGCCTGAGGAAATAGTTGAGGCAGGTATATTAACAACATTTAAAAGTCGCTCGGATAGCAAAGATTTAGAGGGATATGGACCAAAGAAGGGCAAATGGAACTGGCTTAGATCGTTAGCTTGGGTTAAAAGGGGCTGTTTCTGTGCTTTCTTTCTCAATGACTCTGTAACTACTTCTATTTTCCATTTTTAAAAAAACAACATCAAAATTTCTGAATGTTTTTGTTGAAATCATAAGTTTATCAGAGTCTCTGTAATACTGGAAAGTGTACCAGGTAAAGCATCAAGTATCCATACTTGTTGGAGGAAACCATGCCATTAGAAAATAACGTGATGCTTTCACTCACCAACTGGTATGAGACCAAAAGCAGGCTGAAACAGCTATGTTACCATCTTGACAGATCCTACAGTCCTGCTTCCTTCTGTAACACCTAAATGTTTCATAATTTCTCAGAAGCCACTTAACATTTTGGCCACCTCTGCATAAGGAATATCTGCCAAACTTTTGCATTAAATTTGCCTGTTACTAATGAGAACTGAGTCTCTTCTGCCCTCACCATTTAATTTTAACTTTACTCGTTCAACCATTCTGAATTCTTTATCAGCATTATACCTCTTTAAAATCCCGACTCAGTCAGCTTGATTTTTTTCCAAGTTTTCTATCCTGCCTCCGTCTTTTAGTACTAAGGGACCACCCTGTGATTTCTTTATCGACTGCTTCCGAGGACTTGTGTTAATTATTCTGATGAGACATGGTATTCAAACTTTGGGATGAATCAGAACCTAGTTTATTATCATTGTTGTATGTCATACAATTTGTTGTTTTGTGACAACAGTACAGTGCATTCATGAAATTACTATAAATTGCAATAAGATTATTGTGGTAAACTACATATACCTGTCTGGACATGCCCCTCTGCTGACTGCTCCTGTGGCTCCTTCCACAGACCCCTGTATAAAGGCGATTGGAGGCACTGCTCCCCCCTCAGTCTCCAGGATGTTGTGTGGTGGTCTCTTGCTACTAATCGTGGTCTCTTGCAGCTAATAAAAACCTGTCGTTTGCCTCCTGTCTCCGAGAGTTATTGATGGTGCATCAATTATATAATAATAAATGGTGCATAAAGGGAGCAAAGTAGTTAGGTAGAGTTCATGGGTTCATGCTCAGTTCAAAAACCTGATGGCAAAGGGGAAATGTTTTTCCTAAGATACTGAATGTGTTTCTTCATCTCCTGTACCTACTCATTGATGGTAGCAAAGAGAAGAGGACACACCCTGGATGGTGAGTGTCCTTCATAAGTCCATAAAATATAGGAACAGAATTAGGCCATTTGGCCCATTGAGTCTGCTCTGGCTTTTCATCATGGCTGATTTAACTTTCCTCTCAGCCCCAATCTCCTGCTTTCTCCCCAAATCCCTTCATGCCTGACCAATCAAGAATCTATCAACCTCTGCCTTAAATATACATAAAGACTTAGCCTCCACATTTGCCTGTGGCAAATAATTCCACAGATTCACTACTCTCTGGCTAAAGATGGAGGTGACCTTCTGGAGACATCGCCTTTTAAAGGTGCCCTCGATGGTGGAGGGGCAGCTACCCATGATAGAGTGCTTGCCTCTCCACCACCCTGGTTGAGTTTACAATCCTCTGTGTCTGTTCCAATCCAATGCACTGCCGCCTTCATACCAGATGGTGATACAACCAGTCAGCATTCTCTTCCTGGTACATTTGTAGACATCTGTGACATTCTCAAATTCCTAATGAAATATAGCCACTGGTGTGCCTTCTTTGTAATTGCCTCTCTATGTTTGGGCTAACATAGATCTTCAGGAGATGTTGACTGTCATGTTAACCAGACAATTTGTTGACACCCTTTTCAATATCATTCACAAAATACATGTGGTTATTCTCCCAAACCTGTCCTTAATTCACAGCAAAGCTTATTGTTCTATTTTATGCCTACTTATGTATTTGGTTTAACATTTGCTAATTTTCAGATTACTTCCTCAGAACCTCCTGAATTCACCAGAAATTTGGAGCTAAATTTATGAACTTAACTCATTGATGTTTATCAGTGGTGTTCCCTAGGGAGGTTTTACCCACTGTAACCTCCTGATTTTTTACTTCCAGCTTTCTATCCAATGTCTTATCCTGCACCTAGGTTTAGTTTAGGGTTAATAGCTAGCTGGTAATTTTGTAAATTATGTTTTTGTGCATGTTCTTCGCAGATAAAAGTGTTGGAGAATGCCCTTATCTTATACTTCTGGTGTTATGCATTGCTTTACTTTTCCCTTTACAGTCACTCTCAGATGTTTTCAAGCTGTTAGACTGCTTCTTTTTCCCTTACCTTAAGTTGGTATCTATGGACCTGGTGGTGTAAAGAATGATTACTGCTGTGAGAATTGGTATGGAATGTTCTTAGCTGTGACCCCCACAGGAATTTGTAAAGATGAAACCAGAACAATGTGTTTGATCTTTTTTATGACCTTGGGCTGTTGTGGGTCATTTGGTTTCAGAGGATTTTTGCTTGTCCCCTTGGCCTTAGATCAGAATGCTAGAGAGTAGCTTTCAATGTATGAAACTACATTAATTTCTCATTGCTTGTAAAAAATACTTTGCTCTTGGCCAGTGACAGGCCGCAGTAATTGATGCATTATTCACTTCTGAGGACACAAGCTGTGTTCCTTTTGAATTGCAAAATACGGAACCGGTATAGCTCTGATTAATTAGACTTGCCTGATTTGATTATTTAATATATTTTTCTTTCACTTAAATTTTATGATGCAGCTTGAACAATCATTTTTACAAACATTACTTATCATTTAGACTTTCAACTGCAATCCACTGAAGCTCAAAGTTTTAAATCATAATTATAACACAGCTTCTGATAATCAGTGGATGTTACCCCCAGGAAATGTGAAAAATCTGCACATAAGAGGATTACTTCTTAAGAAGCTTTAATATAAATTTCCCCTGTATTTTAGGCAAAGCAAATGTTTCAGAAACAGTTCTCCCTCATGCAATAGTAATTGGTTCTCTAGATGGAGACAGGGTAATACTGTCATCACCTTATTCAACTTGAAGAGCTATATAACTGCTCAGTCCCTCAACACACGCTGACATGATATTCCCCCCCTCCATTTGATCAAGCACCCACATGGGTTGAAGTTTCTGTTTCTGCCCTGAAAAAGTCTAATACTTTTTTTAAATTCAGAAGTCCGACTACCTACATATTTTTGTAACTAGTTTCTTCTTTCCACTTTGCAGGGGTGTCAAACTCATTTTAGGTCACGGGCCGGATTGAGCAAAATGCAGCTTCATGCGGACCGGATCAGTCGGACGCGTGCGAACGCAGCTTTCGTTGCCTCTGTTTTTTCAGCCTGCTCTCATGTGTCTCAGTCTCTGCTATAACTACAAAGTGTTTCACTTTACAAATTCCGTTTCTTATGAAGAAGACTGCCGAGCAAGACTGCCGAATAAACACTAAAAACCCTGAAAACCTGGTACCTGAATAAACTCAGCATTAGCCATATCATACGCCATAGGCGCTTCAATTACTGGGGCCAGCTTTAATAGTAATTAGATATTATCTCGCGGGCCAAAGATAATTCCACCGCGGGCCGGATTTGGCCCGCGGGCCTTGAGTTTGACATATATGACTTACAGTGATTGTTCTTTCTTATCAGTCTTTTGCACTTTTGATGGCATTCGTTACAATAGAGGATTACCACAATGAGTAACTTATATGTATGTATTTTCCAACTTAAGAACAAAATTGACATGGATGTCTATATAAATGGAGTGCATTGCTACTTCCCATGCCCTAACGTGTCCTGCTGAGTATGTGAGCATGCAGCCTGCTACTGCCTGGCTGAAAGTGTACCGGTGGAGCTGTGACTAAAATCATTGGCCATGAAGTGATGCTCCTATGAAATGAGGTCTGATCCTTTGAAAATTAAGTAATGCAGCATAGTGACCAGTAGGCCCATAGAAATTTAGCTTTGTCACTCACCTAATTTTCTGGCTTCAAATCCTTGGCCACCTTTGTTGTGTATTTAATATTTCAGTATTACTGTAAATATATTGTTTGATTAGGCATTCTTGTTTAAATAATTCATTATGGGTTATATATAACAAAACTATACATGAATTTCATATGTCATGGCGCTACTGTGTGAAAGCACGCGCCTCGTTGAAGTTAAAATGGACTAAGACAAGCTCTCTTGGGCTCCTGTTCTCTGCTTTCAATTAATTGGAATTTTTGGAGTTACAAAACAAAACATCCTCTCTGGCTGAACATATTAACTGAATCTGTTGCTTCATGATCATTTCTGCCCAACCTTGAGGCTAAGTTTCCTTTGTCAGCTCGGGCCTTTTGTGGACATGAGCCAATTCCCTGCCTTCATCCTTCACAAGGTAGAACTAATTGAGGATTCTGCAGCATGAGCCTGTCCTACCCAAAGGCCCAGATACTGTTTGCTCGTGTTTTACCAAGCTCTATTGCAGTCCTCGAACACAACAAACCTTCACTTTACTTTGAAAACACTCCATGGCCTCAGTTAATTCTAGTTTAGTCTTCCTGCTTTGAAACAATCCTGCTGCTCCAGTGATTATATCCCCCACTACCGCCTGCATCAAATACTAGGAAGTTGCTGCCTGAAATTATGCCCTGCACCTCATAAAGTGACCACTGAGTGATTGTGTGTCTTGTGCTGTCGTAGCCCATCTACTTCAATGAACAATGTGTTATGCATTCAGAGATACTCTTCTGCACAACACCGTTGTAACACTTGCTCATTGGATTACTGTCATCTTCCTGTCAACTTGAAACAGTCTGGTCATTCTCCTCTGATGTCTTTCATTAACAAGGTGATTTTGTTCACGGGACTGCTGCTTACTGGATGTTTCTTCTTATCAGACCCTTATCTGGAACTCCAGAGACTGGTGTGCTCAGGAGATCAGCAGTTTCTGAGATGGTTAAACCATCCTTTTCAGCACCAACAATCATTCCACAGTCAAAGTCATTTACATCATTTTTCTTCCCAATTTTGATGTTTTACCTGAAGAACAAGTGAACTTGTTGACCGTGACTGCATGCATTGAGTTGCTACCACATGATTAGCTGATTAGATATTTCCATTAATGAGCAAATGTCCCAAACAGAGTGATCATTAAGAGTATACCGGGGCAGTGAAGTCAGTGAAAGACATAGACCTTCGGAGTTTGCAACGCTTCTGAAATGGTGTCACTGTGACTAATGGTGTGGAGCACAGTGTGGCTTTGGAAGAAGAAATGTTTCCATTTCACATTCCCATACACGCACAATGTTGGAGGAATACAGCAGGTCAGAGAGCATCTATGGAGGAAAATGAACAGTCGACAATTTGGGCTGAGACCCTTCATCGCAACATTTTTCTCCATAGATGCTCCCTGCTTTGCCAATTTTCTGCAGCATATTCTGTATGTTGATCCAGATTTCAGGCATTTGCTGCCTCCTTTTGTCTAAATTTTTCCAACACTGCATCTTCCATACAGTTTTATATTTTTACTCTGTGGAGGCTCTCTATAGGGAGGGTTAGGCCAGTGGCAGAATTCCATGGTGGAGAAAGCCACAGAAGAGAGTCAAAAGGCAGTAAGAGGAGGTTGTGTGATTTCCATTCGGTGTGTATCAATGTGCATTCGATATTTAAAGTAGAGAGTGACAACATCTACGGGCCTAAAATCTATCTGACAGCAATCCATGGACTCATTCATAAATGATTACTGACACTAGGTGGCAGCATATCATAAAATTTCTGACTTTATTTTAAACGTCTGATGATTGAACCTGGTCGTGAGGTTAGTTGGATAAAACAACAAAACCCCTAGCTCAATAGGCCCCAGCTCAATACAAAATCCACTACAGCAGTTGGAATGAAGACTGAAGATACCAGAAATTTGAACAAAATGAAAACCTGATGGAGGAACTCAACAAATGAAAGAACACTGCAACTACCTGTCAACAATCCCTTTGCTTCCATAGATTCTGCTTGAGCTGCTGGTTCCTCCAGCAGTTTGTTTTCTGCGGCACATTGACTGAATGTTGCCTTTTACAGAGAGTCCTTGCATCTCATAGTGTGCTATTGAGCTGCATCCAGGGAGGATAGTGCTCACACCTGCTCTTTGAGGTCAGTAGGCACATAGGGTCTGTGTTGTCAGAGTGGGGACGGATTGCTGTCATATATACCAACAAAATAGAGCTTATTAAAGCTGTAGGTGTTGGCAGGCCTGCATCTGAATCCACACCCAAATCCGTGTCTCCCGGCGGTTGTAGGCTGTACAGACTGTCATGGGATTAGAGGACTGTGTACGTTCAGTGGTCGAGTGTATGTACAACAGGTGCTTGATTTGCTGTTGATGTTTCGTTGCTTGTGTTCATTGTGTTCTGCGTCGTTCTGCTGAGTATTGTGTGCTTGTTCAGTCGGTGCTGGAATTTGCGATGACTCCTGTCTGTGCTTTTAGCACACTCATGGGTGTGTTGGTTGTTAATGCAAATGATGCATTTCACTGTATGCTTTAATGTACACCTGATAAACACACTTAAATCTTGAATCTCAAATCTAGCAAAAGAAATAACAAATTCACAGTATTTCACGTAACGCTCCAGTGTTAACTTTCAGGCCCATGAATGATTAAACAGAATAAATTTGGGGAAATTATACTGTGTTTTGATGTTGGATATTCAGAATTGCAAATTGAATCCTAATTCAGATGCTCAGATTATTTATAAACGTTAATTTTTTTCCCAATTACTTTGAAGAGAATTTTGCCTTCTAGTGACACCTAGTTCATAGTTGAAGTTTGTGACTGCTATTTTGTGGGAGCCGACAATATTTTTGGATTTTCTGCCTTTGCACACATGTTGTGTTTGAACATAATTAATATACAGTGAATTGCAGTTAATTGGACTATTGGTTAATTGGGAGAGCTGTTCGTTTGGGACAACTCTTAAAGAACAAGACCTAATTGAGAAAGTATCCAGATTTTCCATTGTTTATTTGGAACACTATGCTGCTTAATTGGTTCAAGAGACTGTTGTTGAACAGTTTCTAACCAGTGTCAGCTGCATGCACTTGTGTGCCAATTAGACTCTTCACCATGCTTAGAGCAAACAGTTTTAAACACCGTCAGTTGCGTGTGCTTGTCTTAAAAAAGCAATGATTTTTTACACTGATATTGGCAAGAAATAAACAGTAAGACAATTCAGACTGTTTTCCTCACTGCAGTTTCAAGCATTCAGGCTTGGAGATGCGAGAAACGGTTGGGAGTGAAAATGAAGCAAATTCACTACTTCACAGAGTTGGGAACGACACAGAATTTGAAGGTATCGACAATCGTCTTGAATATTACAATGAAAATGAAGATTTGGAGGATGCAAGGTTTTCCAGTCATATACACTTGTGTCGCTAGAAAACACTACACTGTGCTTAGAGCAAAGAGTTTTTTTAATAGTCATTGGTATATTCTTGTGTTATGTTACTCATTTGGGCCTGAAGACGCTGAATTAAAAAGCAGTGATGTTTGATACTGTGGTGAACTACATATACCTGTCTGGACACGCCCCCTGCTGACTGCTCCTGTGGCTCCTCCCACAGACCCCTGTATAAAGGCGATTGAGGCCTGAGCCCAGCCCTCAGTCTCCAGGATGTAGTATGGTGGTCAACTACTGCTTGTTCCTTCTTCCAGTCAATAAAAGCCGATATCTCGCCTTTACGTCTCAGAGAGAGTTATTGATGGTGCATCAATTTTATTGACTGGAAGTTTTAAAACATGGAAACCGTTTTACGTCCAAAAAGATTGGATTTGGACCCCCCCCAGACCCTGAAGCAGCTCTTGCCTTTGAACTCTGGCTTGCATGCTTCCACTCATACTTGGAGGAGGTTCATACAACTGACCCCGCTGTTATGCACCGAATTCTCCTCTCGAGGGTCACCCCAAAAGTTTATTCACTTATCAGAGGCCTGCTGACCTACGAAGGGGCACTGGATGCCCTCAAAAGACAGCTGCGCTACTGACACCACTTGCAGCCTCTTCACCCTCAAGATCCCTCCCCCACCGCTGTTCGCCAACCTGACCCCCGACTGTAAACCTGTGGCAACTAAAAGCAGGAGGTACAGCACGGGGGACAGGGCCTTCATTCAGTCAGAGGTGCAGCGGCTGCTCGGGGAGGAGATCATTGAGCCAAGCACAAGCCCTTGGAGGTCCCAGGTGGTTGTTGTTCGGACTGGGCTGAAAAATAGGATGGTCGTGGACTATAGCCAGATCATCAATAGGTTCACGCAGCTTGACGCGTACCCCCTACCCCGCATCGCGGATTTGATCAACCAGATAGCTCAGTACAAGGTGTACTCGACAATAGATCTGAAATCCGCTTATCATCAGCTCCCCATCCGCCCAGAGGACCGCCCCTACACCGCCTTCGAGGCGGGCGGCAGGCTCTATCACTTCCTGCGCGTCCCCTTCGGTGTCACAAATGGTGTCTCGGTCTTCCAGAGGGAAATGGACCGGATGGTGGACCAGTGCCAACTGAAAGCCACATTTCCCTATCTGGATAATATCACCATCTGTGGTCGCGACTGGCCAGATCACAACGCCAACCTCCAACGATTTTTCCAAGTGGCCGAAGCCCTGAACCTTACTTATAACAGGGACAAATGTGTGTTCGGAACCACCCGACTCGCTATCCTTGGGTATGTCGTGGAAAACGGGGTCATTGGCCCTGATCTCGACCGTATGAGCCCCCTGTTAGAACTCCCTCTTCCCACCACTCTCAAAGCCATCAGATGGTGCCTGGGCTTCTTTTCCTATTACGCCCAATGGGTCCCCCATTACGCAGACAAGGCCCGCCCCCTGGTCAAGTCTACCACTTTTCCCCTCTCTGATGAGGCCTGCGCGGCCTTCAGCTGCATTAAAGGGGACATTGTCAAAGCAACGATGCATGCGGTGGACGAGACCATTCCCTTCCAAGTAGAGAGTGACGCCTCCGATTTCGCGCTTGCTGCTACCCTCAATCAGGCAGGCAGGCCAGTAGCATTCTTTTCTCGTACCCTTCAAGGCCCTGAAATTCGGCACTCCGCAGTGGAGAAAGAAGCCCAGGCCATAGCGGAAGCTATTAGGCACTGGAGGCACTATCTCGCCGGCAAAAGGTTCACCTTGCTGACCGACCAGCGCTCGGTTGCGTTCATGTTCAGCAACCAACAGCGGGGCAAAATCAAAAATGATAAAATTTTGCGGTGGAGAATAGAACTCTCCATCTACAACTATGATATCCCGTACCAGCCTGGAAGGCTCAATGAGCCCCCTGATGCCCTATCCCGGGGAACGTGTGCTAGCGCACAGCTCAACCAGCTATACGCCCTTCATGCACATCTTTGCCATCCGGGGGTCACCCGATTTTACCATTTCATGCAAGGCCGGAACCTGCCGTACTCCCTGGAGGACATCAGGACGATGACCAGGGACTGCCAAATCTGCGGTGAGTGCAAACCGCACTTCTACTGTCCTGAAACGGCGCAACTTGTCAAGGCCACCTGCCCTTTTGAGTGACTGAGTGTTGACTTTAAGGGCCCCCTTCCCTCCACCGACCGCAATGTCTATTTTCTCAACATTATCGACGAGTACTCGCGGTTCCCCTTTGCCATCCCCTGCCCCGACATCACTACCACGTCCGTCACAAAAGCCCTGCGCCAGCTCTTCACTCTGTTCGGATATCCCTGCTATATCCACAGTGATAGAGGGTCCTCCTTTATGAGTGACGAGCTGTGCCGGTACCTGCTAGCTAGGGGCATTGCTACTAGTCAGACCACGAGTTATAATCCCTGGGGAAATGGACAGATGGAGAGGGAGAATGCCACAGTGTGGAAGGCCACACTTTTAGCCCTTAAGTCAAAAGGGTTGCCGGTCTCTCGATGGCAGGAGGTCCTCCCTGAGGCACTCCACTCTATCCATTCCCTGTTATGTACGTCCACCAATGCCACCCCTCACGAGCGCCTATTCTCTTTTCCCAGGAAGTCTGTCACTGGGACCACCCTACCAGTTTGGCTGACGTCCCCAGGGCCAGTGCTGCTCCGGAAACATGTGAGGAGTAATAAATACTCCCCGCTGGTCGAGAGGGTTCACCTTCTACATGCGAACCCCCAGTATGCCTACGTGGTCTTACCTGATGGGCGGGAGGACACGGTCTCCGTCCGCGACCTGGCGCCCGCAGGAGCAGCAGACCACTACCCCGAACGCTCCACGGTAACTATGAACCCTGTACCCGAGGTGACACCGCGCACACCAAGCCCTACACAGACTCCTCACGACACTCATATACCGTGCGTCTCGTACGCGTATATTCCAGGCGCCTCGCACACGCGTGAGGGATCACTGACGCCTAGTGGGCTGACACCTCCAGTTAGGCCGGAACCAGCACAACCACCGTCTCCGGTGCAATCACCACCGGCACCTGTGCAATCACCACCGGTGCTACGTAGATCGCAGTGACAGATTCGACCACCTGACAGACTTAACCTGTAAATATACTTGTAAGAAACTTCGCCTCATGGGGACTCTCTTTTAAAACAAAGGGGGGGGGTGAATGTGGTGAACTACATATACCTGTCTGGACACGCCCCCTGCTGACTGCTCCTGTGGCTCCTCCCACAGACCCCTGTATAAAGGCGATTGAGGCCTGAGCCCGGCCTCATTTCTCCAGGATGTAGTAGATAGATAGATAGATAGATAGATACTTTATTCATCCCCATGGGGAAATTCAACTTTTTTTCCAATGTCCCATACACTTGTTGTAGCAAAACTAATTACATACAATACTTAACTCAGTAAAAAATATGATATGCATCTAAATCACTCTCTCAAAAAGCATTAATAATAGCTTTTAAAAAGTTCTTAAGTCCTGGCGGTTGAATTGTAAAGCCTAATGGCATTGGGGAGTATTGACCTCTTCATCCTGTCTGAGGAGCATTGCATCGATAGTAACCTGTCACTGAAACTGCTTCTCTGTCTCTGGATGGTGCTATGTAGAGGATGTTCAGAGTTTTCCATAATTGACTGTAGCCTACTCAGCGCCCTTCGCTCAGCTACCGATGTTAAACTCTCCAGTACTTTGCCCACGACAGAGCCCGCCTTCCTTACCAGCTTATTAAGACGTGAGGCGTCCCTCTTCTTAATGCTTCCTCCCCAACACGCCACCACGAAGAAGAGGGCGCTCTCCACAACTGACCTATAGAACATCTTCAGCATCTCACTACAGACATTGAATGACGCCAACCTTCTAAGGAAGTACAGTCGACTCTGTGCCTTCCTGCACAAGGCACTGCTTGTTCCTTCTTCCAGTCAATAAAAGCTGATATCTCGCCTTTACATCTCAGAGAGAGTTATTGATGGTGCATCAGATACTACTTCATCCTGGAAGGCAATGAAGACAGTTCATTATTTATACTAGGTGTCTGTGCTGATCTTGTTCATTTACAGTCAATCAAAGGAACATGGCAGCGTACACTGGATGAATTCCTCCAACAATAGCTATTAAGGACTAATACATAGTTTTATAGTACTGTAGTAGTATTGATAGTGTTCTAATTTCTCCTGTTTTTTATTTAAATACATAATTTGTTCCTCAGTTAAACATAGTTTGTCTTTTTTAAACCATTTCCACCAAGCTTCGGCTAATTGGGGCAGCCTCTTAATTGGGCCAAAATGTACTGATCCTGATGTGTTCACTGTGTTTGAATTTCTTAAATGCCTTTTGCATTATTCAGCTGACAGGAAAATTTAGATAAGATGAGGCTATTTGGAAGAACAATATCTTTCCAGTTCTATAGAAATAAGATATTCATATCCTGTGAACCTCTGCCATCTCCCATTCTTAGATCATTTTTTTGTTCCATTGCCTTGTACTGGGATGCCAGTTCATATCATGTGAACTGAGTACGTGGCATTCAGCATAGCCTAAAGAGAAAACCCATTGAATTGCCTCAGAAAGGCACATTAGTCTTAATTAATCATGAGACCTTTACATAAATTGCACTGTGATGGACAGGAAGACTCAACCATGGGTTGTCAAAACTTGCCAACACATCGCTGACACCATCAAGGGCATAAATACAGAAAGGTGCTGGAAAAAATCCAGCAATGTTATGAACAATCCCACCCACACTGCTCCATGGACTGTTTGTCCCACTTCCATCAGCATGGAGGTTATGTAGCAACCATGCCAGGACCACCAGGGGGTGCAATAAACTTGGACCACAAGATTCCTCTGCTTATCAACACTGTTAAGGATCTTGCCCTTAATAGTGCACTGTCTCTTTGCATTTCTCCTACTAAGATGCAACACTTCATGTCTGGCTGGGTTAAACTCCATTTCCCATTTCTCTACCCATATTTCTAACTGTTCTATATCCCACAATACCACCAATCTATGTATCATCTGCAAACTTACTAATCCACGCATCTACATTTTCATCCAAGTCTCATATATACATCACAAACATGAGAGCTCCCAATACTGATCCTGCAGATCACCACTAATCACAGACCTCCAGCTAGAAAAAGTCTCTTCGACCACTACACCCTGTCTTCTGTGGGCAAGGTAGTTCTAAATCCAAATAGCCAATTCACCATAGATCCCATGCATCTTAATCTTCTCGATGTGCCACTTATGAAGGATCTTGTCGAAAGCCTTACTAAAATCCAGCTCTAGACAATATCTAGAGCTGTTCCTTCATCAATCATCCTTGTTATCTTGTCAAAAACTCAATCATTAGTAAGATACAATTTGTCCCACACAAAGTCATGCTGGCTCTCCTTAATTAGGCCATTGTTTTCCAAATGCTCATAAATCTTATCCTTAAGAATTGTCTCCAGTACCTTTCCTACCACTGACATGAGACTTAATGATCTATAGTTTCTGGGATTATTCCTGGTCCCCTTCTTGAACAGTGGAACAAAATTAGCTACTCCACAATCCTCCAGGACATTGTCTGTGGCTAGACAGGACATGAAAGTATTCTGCAAGGCCCCAGCAATCTCTTATCTTGCCTCTCTCAGTAACCTGGGGTATATTCCGTCAGGCTCTGGGGACTTACCCACCTTAATACTCGTTAAGAGACCCAACACTCCTTAATTGCAAAATGCCCTAGTATATCAATATGCTTAGCACTGATCTCCTACAAGTCCTTCTCCTTGGTAAATACTGATGTAAATTACTTATTATTGACTTTTTCTTATCCTCAAATCTAAGCAAATGGTTCCTTCCTTTGTCCATGAGTTGTTCTACCCTCTCCTCTTGTTCTCGATGCATGTGTAGAATGCTTTGGGGATTCTTTTTAACCCTACTTGCCATGGACTGTTCATGGCCCCTCCTGGCTTTTTTATTTCCCTTCTTGTGTTCTTTTCTGGCTTCTTTATAATCCTCAAGGGCTCTGTTTGATTCTAGCTTCCTAAACTGTATATACTTCTTTTAATTCTTGACTAAATTCATTACCTCTCTGGATATACCTTGCCACCCTTGTCCTTCCTTCTTACTGGAACATACCTGTTCTATACCTAGTGCAGTTGGTCTTTAAACACATGTCAGATGTGGATCTGCCCAAAAACAAATGTTTCCAATTAGCTCTCTGTAGTTCCTGCCCAATGGTCTTGTAATCTGCCCTGCACCGATTTAACACTCTCCTGCTAGGTCCATATTTATTCTTATTTCTAACTATCATAAAACTTAAGGAGCTGTGGTCACTGTTCCTAACTGTTCACCCATTGAAAAGTGAGCAACACCAGGTCCAGTACAGCCCCTCCTCTTGTTGGGCTATCTAGTACCCTCCTGGATGCAACTTTAAGTTCAAAGCTCATAGTACATTTATTATCAAAGTATGTATACTGTATACCAGCATCTTACAGGCTGCCACAAAACAAAGAAATACAGTAGAACCTATTAAAAAAACATACAGTAAAGACTGTCAAACACCCAATGTGCAAAAAAAAAGAACAAATTGTGCAAACAATAAAAAAGTAAACAAATAACACACAGAACATTAACCGCCGAGTCTCCAAAAGTGAGTCCACAGCAAATACTCCCCAATGCCATTAGGCTTTACAATTCTACCACCAGGACTTACGAACTTTTTAAAAGCTATTATTAATGCTTTTTGAGATAGTGATTAGATGCATATCATATTTTTTTTACTGAGTTAAGTATTGTATGTAATTAGTTTTGCTACAACAAGTGTATGGGACATTGGAAAAAAGTTGAATTTCCCCATGGGGATGAATAAAGTATCTATCTATCTATCTATCAAATGAACCAGTTCAGTGCTGAGGAGAGTGTTGATTGCTGTAGCCCATAGCTGCAGAGTCAGTTCAGCACTGAAGTGAGTAAACCTTATGGAATAGTGAGCTGAACACCGATTTGACATTTGCAATCAGCCTTGACGCCTTGATCTAATCACACAAATAGTTCTAAAAAAGCAAACTTGGACCATGAGCTGCAAAGTCCCTGAAAGTCAGTGCACAGCTGCGGAGCTCATTCAGTGCTGAGGCAAGTGAAACACGTCCAGGAGCCCGCTGGCTGCAGGACTACAACTTGTCCCAAGATCCAAGATGCCTGTACCTCCCGGCCGATCGTAGTAGTGAGATGAGAGGGAGAGCAGTCAAACGCAGGCAGGTGGCACGGAACACCTATTCATTTTCTGCTCGTGACCTCAATGATTCTTTTTTTAAAATCTTGCTTGATGCTTTAATCGACGTGGAGTAATGAGGCCAACCACATGTTTGTCTTCCACCATCAGGCCTTTATGCAATGTCCGCTCCCAGAGACGACTGCCCCAGCCATACCTGCATTCTTGAGAGTTCAGTTCGCTGAATTCCCCCAGGAGACTGCAAGAGTGCCAGATCATTTAATTCTTTCAAAGAAACATCCTGGAAAGGGAGATCACAGGTGGCAGACTGCAGTGATCATAGATCTGAAGAAGAAGAAGAACAATTAACAAACTCTGTTCCATCTAAACCTCTTGCACTTAGAAGGTTCCAGTTTATGACAGGGAAATTGAAGTCCCCCATGACAACAACTTTTTTGTTTCAGCACCTTTTCTTAATCTACCTGCCTATCTGTTCCTCAATGTCCTGGTGGCTATTGGAGGGGGACTCCATAGTACAATCCCATCTGATTGATTACACCCTCTCTATTTTGAGTTGTACCCATATAGACTCAGTGGATGAGCCCGCTGTTAACTCCCCTCTGAGTGCAGCTGTGATATTCTCCCTGAGTGGTTGTGGCAACACCCCCGCCTCTTTATCTTCTCTATCTTTTCTAAAATATCAAAACCCTAGGACATTAAGCAACCATTCCTGTCCCACTCCCAACCAAGTCTCTGTAATGGCCACAACATCATGGTTCTATATACTGATCCATGCTCTACATTCATCATCTTTATCCATAATACTCCTAGCATTAAAATACAGACACTTCAAACTAACCATCCCATCATATTTATTACTTTGTTTCTGCCTGCTTTTACTGGTCCTGGCACCTATCTTCCTCTCCATCCCTCACCTTTCTGACCTGGTGCTCTGGTTCCCATTCCCTTGCCAAACTAGTATAAACCCTCCTTGACTTTCAGTCTTTAATGTAAAAGGACACATAGATAGATATCTTTGAACGTTATCAGTACCACCATCTAGGTTGTGACCAGTGCTGGGTCCTCTGTTGCTTGTCATATACAGTATATCTAGAATATGGATAAACATGTAGGTAGCATGATTAGTAAGCTTCCAGACCACAACAGAATTGGTCTTTTAGTGGACAGTGCTGAAGGTAGCTGAAGGTTACCACAGAATATTGATCGACTGGGAAAGTGTGCAAAGGAGTAGTAGAAGGAATTGCACTCAGACATGTGTGAAGTTATGCATTTTGGGAAGGTAAACCAGAGCAGGACTTTCACAGTGACTAGTAGGACCAGGAAATGCTGTTATCCGGAAAGACCTGGGGTATAAGTATGTAATTCCTTGAAAGAGGCAACGCCAGTAGGCAGGGTGGTACAGAAAATATTGGTATGCTTGATTTCACCAGTGAGACATTTAGTAGGACTGTTGGAATATCATTTTGTAGTTGTATAAAATGTTGGTTAGGCTGAACTTGCAGTTCTGGTCATGACATTACATTAAAAAATGTGAGAAAGTTAAGAGACAGTGCCGAACAGATTAATAAAGATGTCCGAATTGGATGGCTTGAGTTATAATGAGAGATTGGATAGGCAGGGTCTCCTTTCCTTGGAGATGAAAAGACAAAAAGAGGTATAATAGAGGTATATAAAATCATGAGATACATAGATAAGGTGATCAAAATCCTGTTGTAACCTGATCAACTGGGAAATTGGGCAAAGGAATGGCAGCTGGTTTTTCATAATATTATGAGAGGCAGAGATAAGCCAGAATCAGTTACCCGTTGTAGTGGTATCTAAAACTATAGGATATAGATTTAAGGTGAAAGGAATCAGGTTTAAAGGGATTCTGAAGGGTAATATATGACACAAAGAGCAATTGACATCGGGAATCAAATGCCAGAAGAGATGGTATGGGCAGAGGCATTATCAACATCTAGTAAGGTACTTGAATGAGCAAGCTTAGTGAAAACTGGGAAAGATGCAGGCAAGTGGGATTATTATAGTTAGACATGTTGGTCAGCATGGACTGAGGAGGTTGAATACCCGTTCCTATGTTTTACCACCTTATGATTCTAAATGTTTCTCTGTCCTTGGTTAATCATTTGCCAAGTCTTGCTTATGAACGAAGCAGTATACAATTTTATCCATATGATGGCTCCAAAAAAACAGCACTACTTCTGATTGCTTTGCATTGTAAGCATACATTTAATTCATCTGTCCTGCAGTAGCATTTGAGCACACTGGATCATGTTATCCATAAGGAAAGTATGGATAGGTTGGGTTTGTTTTACACAAGGGTGTAGGTTTAAGGTAAAGGGTAGAAGGAGGAGATCTGAGCTGGTTGTGGGGGTGGTTTCCACACAGTGGATGGGTTGGAATCTGGGACTGTGTCACCTGAGGAGGTGATGGAAGGAGACACAGGTTGTCCTTAGGGTATGCTGGGGGTGCCCATAAATCTCATTGCAAATTCCAGCGCCAGCTTAGCATGTCCACAATCCTCTGGAAAATGGCGCAGGACACAATCAAACAGAACACAACAAGCAACAGAAGAACAACAGCAAAACAAGCCCCGTTCCTCCATCCCACTGACGCACATGTACGGTCCCTTAACCCCAAGGCAGTCTATATTCTGCAGCCTCTAGCCTCTGGCCTCCAGCAGACACCTCCACCTTTAATTAGCTCTATTTTATTGGTAGATATGGCTGCAATCCATCCCCACTCTTGACCACACAGACCCCATGTGTCTACTGACCTCAAACGACAGGTTACTATTGATGCAATGCTCCTCAGACAGGATGAAGAGGTCAATACTCCCCAATGCCATTAGGCTTTACAATTCTACCGCCAGGACTTAAGAACTTTTTAAAAGCTATTATTAATGCTTTTTGAGATAGTGATTTAGATGCATATCATATTTTTTTACTGAGTTAAGTATTGTATGTAATTAGTTTTGCTACAACAAGTGTATGGGACATTGGAAAAAAGTTAAATTTCCCCATGGGGATGAATAAAGTATCTATCTATCTATCTATCTATCTATCTATCTATCTAGTACCACATTATGAGATGCAAGAGTGCTCGATAAAAGGTAGCATTTAATCAATATGCCACAGAAAACAAACTGCTGGAGGAACCAACAGGTCAGGCAGCATCTGTGGAGGCAGAAGGATGGTTGACAGATAGTTGCAGGTTCTTTGCATTTGTTGAGTTCCACTGTAGCAGGTTTTTATTTTGTTCAGGTTTCCAGGTTTCTGCAATTGTTTGTGCCTTCACGCCATCTGCTTTTGTGGATTTTGCATTGAGCTGAGGCCTGTTGGACTAGGGGTTTTATTACTTTATCCAACTAATCACAAGACCAGATTCAATTATCAGACTATTAAAATAAGCATGCAGTCATAAAATTTATGATCTGCTGCCACCTAGTGACAGTAATCACATATGAATGAGTGTGTGGATTGTCTACAGATAGATTTCAGGCTCTGACCTAGATGGTCACTCCCTCTACTGGCAATATTGAATACACATCAATACACACAGAGTGGAAACCACACAACTTCCTCTTACTGCCTTTTGACTTTCTTTTGTGGCTTACTCCACAATAGAGCACTGCTCCACTGGCCTAACCTTCTCTACAGAGAGGGATATCATGGCCTCCACAGAGTGAAAGAGGAAGAATATAAAACTGTACGGAAAGTGCAGTCGTGGAAAAATGTAGATGCACACACCACATGCTGGAGAAAATTAGCAGGTCAGGCAGCATCTGTGAAGAAAAATGTTGTGATGAAGGGTCTCAGCCCAAATTGTCGACTGTTCATTTCCCTCCATTGATGCTCTCTGACCTGCTGTATTCCTCCATCACTGTGTGTGTATGGGAGTGTGATGTGGGAATTGTTCATTAATGCAAATATCTAATCAGCCAGCCATGTGGTAGCAACTCAATGCATAGAAGAATGCAGACATGGTCAAGAGGTTCAGTTGTTGCTCAAACCAAAAATCAGAATGGAGAAAGAATGTGATCTAAGTGATTTTGACCATGGAATGATTATTGGTGCCATACAGGGTGGTTAGAGCATTTCAAAAGCTGTTGATATCCTGGGATTTTCATGCACACCAGTTGCAGGCGTTCCCAACCTGGGGTTAATAGACACCCCCATTAATGTTAGAGGTCCGTGGCATAAAAAAGGTTGGAAACTCTCTAGAGTTTACAGAGAATGCAACGAAAAAGAAATGAGCAACAGTTC
Organism: Hemitrygon akajei; assembly: GCF_048418815.1. NCBI lineage: Eukaryota > Metazoa > Chordata > Chondrichthyes > Myliobatiformes > Dasyatidae > Hemitrygon > Hemitrygon akajei. The sequence continues at coordinate 47,855,130 of NC_133133.1, forward strand.
TGTAGACAAAACCACCTTGTTAATGAGAGAGGTCAGAGGAGATTGGCCAGACTGGATCAAGCTGACAGGAGGAGACAGTAACTCAAATAACCACGTGTTACAACAGTATTGTGTAGAAGAGCATTTCTGAATGAACAACACATCGTATTGTGCTAATACGTTGTGGGAACTGTCACCGCAAGCAATGAAGAGGCAAGCAAAGGTGAAGTGACTTGCGTTTCAGTCTGTGAGGGTGCAATGCAAAGTCGGAGCGTGGCATGGAGATGGAATTAGAGATGGAGTTGGAGCGAGCAAATCGGAGTGGAGTCGCTGTCGAGGAGTTTCGAAACCCCTCCACCTAAACCGGGAGCATGGTTGGATCAATCGATGTGCCAAGCCAATTTGGAGGTGTTGAGAACGTCCTCAGCCTGGGTGGTGGGCTACCAGCCCAGAATGAATCGCTGTGGCAGGGGTCGAGTCCTAGTGCAGAGCACAAACTGGAGTTTGGATGATTTAAATGCTGGCTCATATAGACTGAACAGGCAAGGTGACAGTTCAGTCTAGCAATCACTTACAAATTCAGTGCAATTTTTAAAACTTGTCCTTAAAGTGGATTAACCCTCTTTACCTCATAATCCAAAGTCACATCTCAGACAATTGAATTGATGATAATTCTCTGTCCCTTCTGCTATCTCCAATGGGATCCCACCACCCACTACATATTTCCCTCAAAACACCCCCCAGACCCCAACCCCCGCTTTCAGCTTTCCACAAGGATCACTGTTGTCCATTCATCACTCCTCACCAATCTCCCTCCGGTACTTATCCTTGCAAGTGGAACAAGTGCCACATCTGCCCCTACACCTCCTCCCTCAAATACATCAGGGCCCTAAACGGTCCTCAGAGGTGAGGTGACACTTCCCCCACATGTCAGTTGGGGTCCTCCACTGTATCCAGTGTTTCTGGTGTGGCCTCCTGTATATTGGTGAGACCTGACATAGATTGGCAGACTGCTTCATCGAGAACTTTCACTCTGTCCGCCACAAAAGCAGAATTTTCTGGTGGCCACCTATTTTTAATACATGTTAGAATGCTATTCCTGGACTATAACTCAGCATTTAATACCATACTCAGCATTTATTCTTTGGAGCGTAGAAGGTTGAGGGGGTCTTGATAGAGGTATTTAAAATTATGAGGGGGATTAATAGAGTTGATGTGGATAGGCTTTTTCCATTGAGAGTAGGGGAGATTCAAACAAGAGGACATGAGTTGAGAGTTAGGGGGCAAAAGTTTAGGGGTAACACGAGGGGGAATTTCTTTACTCAGAGAGTGGTAGCTGTGTGGAACGAGCTTCCAGTAGAAGTGGTAGAGGCAGGTTTGGTATTGTCATTTAAAGTAAAATTGGATAGGTATATGGACAGGAAAGGAATGGAGGGTTATGGGCTGGGTGCGGGTCACTGGGACTAGGTGAGAGTAAGTGTTCGGCACGGACTAGAAGGGCCAAGATGGCCTGTTTCTGTGTTGTAATTGTTATATGGTTATATGGTTATAATTCTCTCCAGACTTGATAGGAATCTCAGAGGCCTCAGCCTGCACCCCGCCTTGTGCAGCTGGATCCTGGACTTCCCATCGGATCGCCAACAGGTGGTAAGGATGGGCTCCCTCAGCTCTGCCCCTCTGACCCTCAACACAGGTGACCCCAGGGTTGTGTTCTGAGTCCCCTTCTCTACTCCCTTTCCACCCATGACTGTACTGCCACACACAGCTCCAATCTGCTGATCAAATTCGCAGATGACACTACTTTGATCAGCCTTATTTCCAGCGGTGATGAGACAGCCTACAGAGGAGAGGTTGACACCCTGACACAGTGGTGGCCAGGATAACAACCTCTCCCTCAATGTCAAAAAAACAAAAGAGCTGATTGTGGATTTCAGGAGGAACGGAGAGAGGCTTGGCCTGATCAACATCAATGGGTCTGCAGTTGACAGGGTGAGTAGTTTCAAGTTCCTCAGTAAACACATCTCCGATGATCTCAGCTGGACTGTACACACCAACTTTATGGCAAAAAAAAGCCTCAGGCAATTAAAGAAGTTCGGCACTGTGCCCCCAAATCCTCAAGACCTGGGCTAGCCATTTCAGCCCTGGAAAAATGCCTCTGGCTGTCCACACGATCATCTTATACATCTCTATCAGGTCACCTCTCATCCTCCGTTGCTCCAAGGAGAAAAAGCTGAGTTCACTCAACCTATTCTCATAAGGCATGCTCCTCAATCCAGGCAACATCCTTGTAAATCTCCTCTGCACCCTTTCGATGGTTTCCACATCCTTCCTATAGTGAGGCGACTAGAACTGAGTACAGTACCCCAAGTGGGGTCTGACCAGGGTCCTATATAGCTGCAACATTACCTCTCAGCTCCTAAACTCAATCCCACGATTGATGAAGGCCAATACACCGTATGCCTTCTTAACCTCAGAGTCAACCTGCGCAGCAACTTTGAGTGTCCTATGGATTCGGACCCCAAGATCCCTCTGATCCTCCACACTGACAAGAGTCTTACCATTAATACTATATCCAGCCATCATATTCAATTATTTCTCAAACTTCCGGTAATTGCTCCCTCTCTACCATTTCCCATTCTGTTCCCCTCTTCCTACTTGCCCATCACCTCGCTGTGGTGCTCCTCCCCCTTCTGTTTTTTCCATGGTCTTTTGTCCTCTCCTATCAGTTCCCCCTACTACAACTCTTTATCTCCTTCAGCAATCAACTTCCCAGCTCTTTATTTCACTGCCTCTCCCTCTCCCAGTTTCACCTATCACCTGCCTCCTCATGCCTCTTTCTCCCCTCACCATCATTTGAAAGTTTGAGCTGGTAATGTTGTGAACAGGTTTTGTGCCAGAGATGCTTCATGGTGGCTGTGGATAGGAGTAGACACTCCAGAACCATCTTGTTATTTGCCCTGTGCCTCCTGATGTCAAATTCTGCACCTATGTCTTATGGACTTATGCATCCCAGCAAAACAAAGCTGTGTTCATATAAACACATTCCAGAGGATTAGCTTTCCTTCTCCAGTCTGTTTGAAAACTCAGTGCTGACACTGGGTTCCACATAGTACTCTGGAACAGATATTCGGTGAATTTTGGTTCACCACCAGTTAAGCAACTTCTGCTAAAGGAATTTAATCATAAATCTTCACAATACAGCAGCAGCCTTGTCCGTATCTGACCTCTTCACCCCATTAAGGCAACATCATCTGCAAAACATACTCTGTACAAACTCACCCTGGTCCCATTCATCACAAGCAGACGATCCTTAATTCAAGCCTCTGACAAAACAATGTCGGCATATTTTTAATAGGAAGCCATGCTTAACCTTCCCTTGGCACCAGTATGTGAAACATAGCTTTGCATTCAGCTCTAGTTCTCACAATGACAGTGTTGTAAGATGAGACCAGTGCCAGGTTGTAAGATGTGCCAGTGAAAGGTATCTCAAGGTGTACTTTGGGCGTGTCCAGTGAGTGGGCTGGTTGAGTATACTTCAAGCAATATCATGCACATGATACTTTTTTGTTAGAAGCAGGAAGATTATAGCTGGACCTACTTCTTTGGGGTGTTTATGTAGTGATGATAATGACATCTGTATGTCTCAAAGGACAATCGAGTTTAAGTCCGGACGAAAGGTATGGAGGTCCTGGGATGCCCAGTTGACAAGATAACCCTCTCAGCCTCATCGGTGTAGTCCAAAGGAAAGTGAAGAAACACGCTTGGCTGCAGGAGCTGCCGGAAGACCGTCCACCCACCTTAGGGCCTCCACTCTGAGTTTTCTGTCTGGTATTACTCCCGTCGCCTTCGTCCCTCCCGAAGCTGCCCACAAGTCTGTGGGGCAATCTCCCAATAGCTGGGGATCTGGTTCATGAGCACCAGGATGTGTCCACACACCGGTGGGCCTGTGTGTTGCATCTGCAGAGGCCAGACCTCCTCCCATCCTCCGAGTCCAAAAGGGGTTCAGTTTCCATGTGTCGCCAGCAAGGAGTCACTACATGAAGCTTGCTGTTGGAGAGGCTATGTACTGGCAGGGAGAGACTTACACATTCTGCTCTCCATTTCGTGAGACTGCTAGCCAGCGGTGGAAGCTGAAAGTGAGAGTGACAAGCACCCCCCACTACACCACTACCATGCTAGATGCATTACAACAACTATTTGACACACAATTGTGTAGTGAATGTTGTGTTACTATCTGAGAAGGTCATTGCCCTCTCCCTGCTGGCTAGAGACACAAATTGTTCCTTTATTCTGCCTGGTGTCTGATTAGGGTGAAGCTTTATTGCCAAGAATGGAGAGAAAAAAAGATTTCACTGTATGGTCAATCATGTGCTTACTGCATGAATTCTAAAGTTAAATTTAATTGTAGCCAGTCAGCTGAATGGTTAAAATGAACTTAGTGATTTGAAAGTTTGAGAATTGAGAAATTCAATTTGATCTAAATCAAATTGTTGTGGCTGATTATGGACAAAGATAATCTGCAACCCGACGGTGATAGAAATAGATGGGGAACTTATAGAACAAAAGCCTGTACTCTTGGTTCTCTGTGTATCAGACTGAATCATGATGGTATTTTAAAGGAACAAAAGATAAATGGACAATAAGGGTAGTTTAACTTAGAATAAAAGATCAGAATCAGGTTTAATATCACCTGCACGTGTCATGAAATTTGTTGTTATATAGCAGCTGTACATTGCAACACATTATAATAAAAATTATGAATTACAGTAAGTATCTAGTAAAGTTGAATAAGTAATGTAAAAAGTAGTGAGGTAGTGTTCATGAGTTTAGTGTCCATTCAGAAATCTGATGGCAGAGGGGAAGAAGCTGTTCCTGAATCATTGCATGTGTGCCTTCAGGCTCCTGTACCTTCTTCCTGGTGGTAGCAATGTCCTGGGTGATGGGGGTCCTGAACGATAGATGCCGCCTTTTTGAGGCGTCACTCCTTAAAGATGTCCTGAATGCTGGGGAGGCTAGTGCCCATGATGGAGCTGACTGAGTTTACAACTTTCTGCAGCTTATTTCGATCCTGTGCAGTGGTCCCCACCCCCACCCCCATATCAGACAGTGATGCAGCCAATTAGAGTGCTGTCCAGGGTACATCTGTAGATATCTGTAGAAGATACACTGATTCAGCTGCCAAAGATTAAGTAGCCAAGTTTCAGGCAAGGCATGGTACAATAGAAGGGAACACAAGAGTAAAAACTACCGAAGAGACTCAGTGGGCTGAGCAGCATCTGAAGGGGAAACGGATTGTTGCTGTCCAGCCTGAAACCCTCAATCTGAATCAGTGGAGGTCACAGCTCTTCCAGTGGTTATCAAGATCAGTGAGTCCGGATCTTTTGAGCCCCACACAGTTTTAGTTTACCTTTTCGACCTAATCTAAATTGTGGAGGACCAACTTTTGCTCAAGGAAAACTGGGGCAGCTTCCCTATTTAATCCAAGTTAAAATGCAGTGAGGTATTCCAGAATTCCCCACTTGAGAGTAAAATAAAGATTTCTACATAGTTTTCATGAGGGCAGGGTCCCCTTTCACTGAATTTATTTAAGGCAGCTGCAAGAATTGAGCCTGCTACCCAGCCAAACCACTATTCAGAACAATACAGTGTTTTTCTTTTAATCTCAACTCTCTCTCTCTCTCTCTCACACACACACACACACACACACACACACACACACACACACACACACACACACACACACACACACACACACACACACACACACACACACACACACACACACACACACACACACACACACACACACTCACTCTTGTTACTGGGTTCCTTATAAAACTTCATGATATTGACGATGTAGTATACAGAGGAAGCTGTGAGATTTATTGGGAATCTACTTCACAACACCATGTCTCACTCAGGCGTCTTAAGTTCTATACCCACCGGATTTCACATTTCACATGCTCCTTAGTGGAAACAATGATGCCCTGACTGGAAAATTTGGCTGAATTACTAAACAACAACATCTGCAGTGGTTTTATAGCCAAAGCCTTTGGAATTTCAGTAACAGGATAGAAATCACCTTGTGGAGTTTGGGTTGCTAATTCCGATTAGAGGAATCCTTAACATTGTCACTACTGGATTTCCTAGCTCCACCTGTCTCAGCAAGCTGCACACCCATTTGACCATTAAGAAAATAATGAATGAAAATATTTGAAGCAAATTAATATCAGGACTCTTGTATCCTTTTCATATGGACTGTTTGCTACAGGATTCTAGAAGTTAGTCTTTATTTCTTGGAGACCCCAGAGAATTCACTACCAAAGTTCAGAATAGTAGTCTTTTGTAAATGTACAATTATTTTTTGGAGCTTCTGTGCTTTTACTTATCACTGTGTCTTGATTGCTTTGGGGCTGAATAATCTTGTTCTGAAAGAACTATCCAAAATTGTTTTTCCAAATTGAGTTCCCCATTTTTATCAAAAACAAAAACAATATAAAATGCTGAAAATCTCAACAGGCCAGGTAGAAACTGTGAGAACAGAAACTGAGTTATTTTCTCAAGAAAAAGAGATATTAAAACTACTTATCTGACAAAATTTTTTATATGAAATATGAAGATTCTTCCTCTTTCTACAGGTGCTGCCTGACTTACTGAGTGTTTCCAACATTTTCTACTTTTGTTTCAGATTTCCAGCATCTGCAACACTTTATGATTTTCATTTATTTATTCTTCTATGACTTGAGAGGCAGAGGCATTCATGTTGAAAGGCTTCTAATTAAATTAAATTTTCTCCACTCACATTACTGCTGTCAGAACATGAGCAGCCTTATTTTGGAAGAAGAAACCTCTAATTTCAATATTCATCCACAGATACTCAGCTTTCAGTACAGCTTGCCTGCCTGCCTCATTTTTTGCTTATCAGAGGTAAGATAAATATGTCCAAAAAATGTTTCAAATCTATTGATACTCATAATGTTAACAAGTCTTCACAGGATAATGCAGTGCTTTGAGTTTTAAATTTTTCTTTATCATTTGTACCTGCTCAACAGCTTTACAATTATAAATAAAATAACAAAAGAATATGATTAATTAGTTAAATTAATCCATTCAGCTTGTGTCAATCAGGGGAATTATACCTGCACTGTTGCTAAAATGACATTATTATAAAACCCTTTAAATACAAAGGTAGAATTTGTAGTCCAGTCTGGTACAATTATTATTGAACAAAGAGGATTTTTATTATGTTTTGTAAAAACTAATCGAAAGAAAAAACACGGGAAGCAGATAAAAGTGTGTACTTCATTTTACTTTAGAGAGGCACTCTCATATGACGTGGTGGCATTATGATGTATGCGATTCATGTACTTACATGTAATCTGTAATGAATTAAGTAAGCAAACAAGGAATGCTCAATCAAAAATTACAATATTACTCAAATACTACTGAAGTATTAAATACATTACACTTTTCCCTGCTTAGCTATAAACTCCAACTCAATATATAATGCATTTCAACTCAAACATTTAACGTATTGCTCTCTAGTTATCTTACATACTCTGGATGCTATATAATACAAATACTATATAGACATCCACAATGTAGTAAGTTTTAAATTTAGTCCCATTCAGCCCTAAAAATTTAATCATTGTGATGGATTTCTTACTCTTGTGGGACAACGTCTTTCCTGACAAGGGGGTCACTCGGCTTGGCAGGTGAGACTTGCGGTTGTGGAACAATCTCAGGTTAAGGGACCTCCTTTGTGATGCTTGTAGGAGTTGACTCTAGGTTGGCAGTAAGAGGTTCTGACTGCTCTTCAGCCTTTATAAGACACTAGTCAGGCTGCATTTAGAGTATTGTCAACAGATTTGGGCCCCATTACTCAGAAAGGATGTGTTGTCATTGGAGAGAGTCCAGAGGAGGCTCACGAGGATTATTCCAGAAATAAAGGGGTTAACATATGAGGAGCGTTTGAGAGCTTTGGGCCTGTACTCATTGGAATTTAGAAGATCGAGGTGATCTCATTGAAACCCACCGAATGTTGAAAGTTGTGGATGTGGAGAGGATGTTTCTTCTGGTGGGGGTATCAAGAACTAGAGGGCACAGCCTCAAAATTGAGGGGCAACCTTTTAGAACAGAGGTAAGGAGGAGTTTTTTAGTTAGAGAGTAGTGAATCTGTGGAATGCTATGCCACAAATTGCGGTGGAGACAATGTCTGTGGGTATACGTAAGGCAGATGTTGATCGTTACCTGATCAGTCAGGGCATCAAAAGACGTGGCGAGAAGGCAAATGTGTGAGATTGAGTGGGATCCGGGATTAGGCATGATGGAATGGTGGAGCAGACTCGATGGGCTGAATGACTTAATTCTGCTCCTATTCCTTATGGACTTATGGCCTTATAGAGACCTTTCTTCCGGAAATGTTGACATCCTGAACAGTGCATGGTATGCTGCTCAATCTGCTAATCTCTCCCAGGTCAGCAGACAAAGCTTCAAGCCAATGCTTTCATTTTGACCATGTCTCTAACACTCTAGCTCTCAGCTTGGATGGGACAACAGCACACAATCTCCACATAAGGCATACCCCATCAAGGGCCAGTTCATCTTGGTGCTGATAAAACATAAGTGATCTAGAATTCCTGCTGCATATTCCAGCCAGTTTTGAAGGTCATGTAGACTTGAGACAGTGTGGTTTTTTTTCTGGTTTCCCTTTTGATTTGCCTTAGGGAGTATATTTCAAGAGGGTGTCCAGTTTCGTAAGTTTTCTGGTATTTCCTTTTCCAAGGACAATCTATAAGCATTTCCATGATTAGTTGCTTTCTTGAATTCGATCTTGTAATAAAGACCTCCAAGAAACAGAGCGCATCTCTGCATTTCTACTGCGGTGAACTGAAAATGGACACCAGTGGTTGATGATCAATAATGAGAGTAAACTCTCTCCCATACAAGTACTGAAATGATTTACACCCAAGACTCAAGGCCTCTCTGTCAATATGTGCGTAATCTTTCTCTGCAGCAGTATGCCAATGTGATGCAAAGGCTATGGTGCTTTCCCTTCTATCATTCTTTTAAAAAAGTTCATGTTCAAAGTTCAAAGTAGATTTAGTATCAAAGTCCATAAATGGTGCCATATGCAACCGACCCCAAGATTCATTTTCTTTTGGGCATACTCAATAAATCCATAATACAATAATAACCATAATAAAATCAAAGAAAGACTGCACCAATTTGGACTTTCAACCAATGTGCAAAAGATAACAAACTGCAAATGCAAATAGAAAGAAAGAATAGTAATATATAATTAAGCCATAACTATCAAGAACATGAGATGACGAACCCTTGCAAGTGAGCCTATAGGATGTGGGAATATTTTAATGATTGGGCAAGTGAAGTTGAGGGAAGTTGTCTCTTTTGGTTCAAGAACTTGATTGTTGAGGTGTAATAACTGTTCCTGAAACTTGTCATGTGAGTCCTGAGGCTCCTGTACCTCCTTTCCTGATGGCAGCAGCAAGAAGAGAGCATGACATGTGTAGTGGGATCCCTGACGATGGATGCTGCTTTCCTGTGACAATAATCCATGTCGATGTGCTCAGTGGTGGGAAGAGTTTTACCCATGATGGACTGGGCCATATCCATTAATTTTGGTTGGATTTTCCTTTCCAGGCATAGGAGTTTCCATAGAAGGCTGTGATGCAGCCAGTCAGTATACTCTCCATCACACATCTATAGAAGCTCGTCAAAGCTTTAGATATCATGCCAAATCTCCGCCTACTCCTAAGGAAGTAGAGGTGCTACTGCACTTTCTTTGTAATTGCGCTTATGTTTTGAGCCCAGGACAGATCTGCCAAGGAGATAACACCAAGGAATTTAAATTTGCTGACCCACTCCACCTCTGATCCTCAGATGCGGACTGGTGCATGGACCTTTGGTTTCCTTCTCCTCAAGTCAGTAATCAGCTGCCTGGTCTTACTGACATTGAGTAAGAGGATGTTGTTGTGGCATTGGAGCTGCACTTAGCTACAAAGTTATAGGTGTAAAGCAAGTAGAGCAGGGGGCTAAGCACAGCTGATTGAGATTATGGAGGAGATATTGTTGCCCATCTGAGCTGACTGCAGTTGAGGAAATCGGGGGATCCAATTGCACGGGTAAATATTGTGGCCAAGGTTTTGAAGCTTATTGATTAGTTTTGAGGGGATGATGGTATTGAATCCTGAGGTGTAGTCAATAAAGTGCTTCCTGATGTATGCCCCTTTGCTGTCCAGTTGTTCCACAGCTGAGTGCCAAGCCAATGAGATGGTATTTGCTGTGGATCGGTTCTGCCAGGTAGGAAAATTAGAAAGGATCCCAGTCACTTCTCAAGCAGGTGTTGATATGTTTCATCACCAACTGCTCATCATTGTGGATGTAAATGCTACTGGACAACAGCCATTGAAGTACGTTACCACATTTTTCTTAGGTACCGGTATAAGTGAAGCCTGCTTGAAGCAGCTGGGTGCCTCAGACAGCTGAAGCGAGAGGTTAAAGATCTCAGTGAACACTCCAGCTGGTTGATTAGTACGGGTATTTAGTATTTGGCCAGCTGCCCTCTCTGGGCCGGATGCTTTTCATGGGTTCACCCTCCTGAAGGCTGATCACATGTCAGCCTCAGAGACTGAAATACCAGGATCATCGGAAGCTGTGGGAGTTTGTGATGGTTCTTCCATGTTTTGATGGTCAAAGTGAGTGCTGAAGACATTAAGTTCATCTGGAAGTGAAGCCCTGTTGTCTCCTACGTTGCTTGATTTTACTTTATAAGAGGTGATAGCATCCAAGCCCTGCCACAGCTGTGAGCATCCTTCACTGATTCAAGTTTGGTCCAGAATTGCCACTTCGCCTAGGAGACGGCTTTCTGGAGATTGAATCTGGACATCATGGTCAACAGAGTTGAATGCCTCTGATCTGGCCCTTAGCAGGTTGTGAATTTCATGGTTCATCTAAGGCTTCTGGTTGGGAAAGACAAAAGATTTTGTGGAGACAAACTCAAATATAACTGCTTTTATAAAGTCTATGCCAACTGTGATGTATTTATTCAGATCCACAGCTGAGTCCTTGAACACGGTCTAGTCCACCAACTTGAAGCATCCCATAGCCGCTCCTGTGCCTCTTGCAGATACCTCTTTGTTGTCGTAATCTCTGGAGCCTTGCTCTTTAGCTTCTGCTTGTACTCAGATAGGAAAAGGATAACCAAGTGATCAGATTTCCCGAAAGGTGGTCTGGGCAGGGAATGGTAGGCATTCCTTATCTTAGTATAACACTGGCCTTGTGTGTTGGGTCCTCTGGTGCCACAGGTTATATGCTGATTGTAATTGGGCAGGGATTTCTTCCAAGAAGCCTGGTAGAAGTCTCTGACTATGATTTGAAATGTGCCAGGATGAATTGTTTCTTGATTGTAGTATCTCAAGCACTTGATTATAGTGGGCTGCTGATCATATATAAACTATGGCCAGGATCATGGATGATAACTCCCTAGGTAAATAGAACGGAGGCATTTGATCATTATGTGTTCAAGGTCAAGGGAACATGAATGCGACAAAACCACCACTGAAAGCTTATCATGAAAGGTACTTCTATATTTTGCCTTTTCTGAATCAGCAATTCGGTCTCTGTCCAATGAATCGAGAAGTTTTCGGGTCTGACCACCGTACCCGGCATGCCAGGAGTAAGCCATGTTTCAATCAAACATAGAACACAGCAATCACTCATTTCCCTCCAAAACAACACTCATGCCCTCAGGTCCTCAGTTTTGTTCTGCAGCAACTGCACAATTGCTAACACGATGCTGGGTAGAGGGGGGTCCCATTCCTCTGTGTTTCAGCTTGGCTTGGAGTACCCTCCTCCTACCTTGCTTCCGGCATTGAACCTTCAACGACGAACCTTTGTCCTCTTTAAGGTGCCGTACCTGCTTGCTTGAGAGTTAAGTCTGCTAATCCTTCAGAAGATCGTGAAATTGTGAGATCTTTAAGTCAATTTAAAAGTACTGTGGCAAGCATTTGGTCTGTGATAACAAACAAGAAAAGCTTGTTTATCTCAACTGATATCTATATTGTGACAATCACAAAAACAGACCAGGTGCTATGACCCAGGGAGAGAACCCACTCAGTCGCATACAGACAGGGGAGGTGATTATCCCACACTCCAGTTATAGTCAGGGTGATCCAAAAACACACAAGCCAAGTTGTAACAATAAATGAACTGGGACATTCCACCATAATCCCATGAACACATTCTAAAACAAGAACAATAAATAATGCTGGCCACTAGGAATACTGGGGCATATTATTGACCATGCACCCAGTGGACCACAGTAGGGAAATTACGTGCTGCCTCAGAATTATGTACTGATTACAGTGACAGTAATTCAAAAGAGGTGGAGAGAGTCAGTCACTTTAACTTCCTCAGGGCCACTATCTCAGAAGACCTGTCCTGGACTGATCATAAAACATATATAAAATATATCATAAAAATATCTGCAGAGATTTGGCATGTCATCCTTGGCAAGCATCTTTAGATGTGTGGTGCAAAGTGTGCTGACTGCCTGTATTACAACCTGGTATGGGAAGATCAATGCTTTTGAGTGCAAAATCCTACAAAAGGTAGTGGATTCGGCCCAGTACATCATGGGTAAAGCCCTTCCAACCATTGTGCACATCTACATGAAACTTTGCCGTAAGAAAATAGCAGCCATCATCAAGGATCCTCACCACCAGGCCATGTTCTTTTCTCACCACTGCCTGCAGGTAGAAGGTACAAGTGCTTCAGCACTCACACAAACAGGTTCAAGAACAGTTACTACCCTTCAACCTTCAGGCTCTTGAACATTAATCATTTACAATATTACTGAAATATTAAATACTCTACAATTTTCTTCTTATTAAACACCCCGTGGAGTTTGGGGAGAGTTACTTAATCCTTTAATGAACAAGGAAAGAATCTATAAAAAAAATTAAGAATTGTATGTTACTATTACTATTGGGCTGTGCTTTATGGTGCAATTTAAAGCTCAATTTTGAAATAGTGAGAACTCAATAATTCATTGAAACTTTTGCTTTTCTTCACCTCTGGATGTATCTGATTATGCACTATAGACACAATTCACAACAGGAGCACTGTTTTGAAGGGAATTTCAGATCATAATTTATAGTAGAAGAATGTATGTGTACCAAGCTTACCCAAGCCCTGAACTCTGGATCAAATCACCATTATGCAACTTCAGCAACAATCTTTTATCCATATTCCTCTGCAGATCCGCACCTCGATATCTGTGAGTGATGCCTATACTGAATAAACAGAATTCTACATTGTCCAAATGACCCACTTCTTTCCAGAAGCATTTATCTTCATGAATCCACAAGTATCGGTGCTAGGAACTCTGCTGTGATATATTAGTTACCTGGAAGCAGATGTAGATGGGAGGATTTTCTGGTTGATACAGTAAAAAGGACTAGTAAAGAACTCAGTGGGATATATATTAGATTCCAATATGGGCAGAGATTGGCAGATGGTGTTTAATCCAGGCAAGTGTAAGGTGTTGCAATTTGAGGAGTCAAAGAAAGGAGGAAGTATACAGTTAATGAAAGGCCCCTTACTGACATTGAAGTACAGAAGGATCTTAAAGTCTAGATTCATTATTCATTGAAAGTGGCTACACAAGTGGATATGGTGGTTAAGAAGGTCTACAGCGTTCTTGCCTTCATCATTAGGGATATTGATTACATGCGTAAGGAAGTCTTGCTACAGCTATATGAATCTTAAGTCAGACCACACTTATAGTATTGCATGTAGTTCTGTTTGCTCCTTTATAGGAAAGATGTGGAGACTATGGAAGAAATGCAGAAGAGGTTTACTAGGATGCTGCCTGGATTAGAAGACACAAGCTATAAAGAAATATTGGACAAACTTAGGTTCTTCTCCCTAGAGTGTCGGATGTAAAGGGGAGACGTTATAAAGGTTAGATATCGGTAGACATTCAGAATCTTTTCTGCATGGTAGAAATGAAAAACACTAGAAGACATGCTTTTAAGGTGAAATGAAGCAAGTTTTTCATGCATAGAGTGGAAGGTACCTGAAACAGATTCCAATGGTTAGTGATGGAATCAGCCAGTTTGTTGGAGTTTAAGAAGCTTATAGACAATCACATGAATATAAAGAGGGATATGGATGATATACAAGATGACAATTAGTATAAATTGGCATCAAAATTGTCACAACATTGTGGGCTGAATAGCCTGCCCTGTGCCTGCTATACTGTTCCATATTCTATATAGACGATCAAAGCCTTCTCTTGCAGAACCATTTGTGCTGTTGAATTGGCAGCAGCGCTCATGGCAGTGACGTGCTCATCCATGGTGGAAAAATATGGGAGTCTCCTGTTGTGTTGGCAGAAACACAGCCTGCAAAGTTGATATTGAGAACACACAGAGCTTGTTCAGTGTGACCCGGCATTTTGATGTGGGATCTTCTCAGCTTCAGGCACCCAGCGAAGTGAAAGCATGCAGCCAGGCCACTGTGATCCTATGGGGATGCTGCATGTGGACTGGAAAGAAGTGGGCGATGAAGGGCAGGGACAGGTGCCTGTGGCACTGAGAACAATTATCACAGAGCAGCTCTAAATAGGCCAGTACAACAGCGTCCTTTATCTGCTTAATCTCCATACTTTGTCTCTTGTATCCTGTCTTTTTCCACACACTATATTGCCATGGCATTTTACTTTACATACTTGATGCAGATTCTTCAGTTGTCATGGTAATTGTATTCTTTAGCTGACAGAGGTCTGTAGGTTGTATTTCTGCAGCAGTGTCAAAAATCCAATAGGACAGTGTGAGGGGAATGGGGGAGGGGTGATAGGGGTTTTCACATTAATATTCATTATTCCAAGATCATTACAACTTCAGTCATATTTGAGATCCCTTAATTGTCATTGGTTGTCTTAGAATATTCAGCGCTAAGAATCACAAAGGCTCGCCCTTGGCGATAACTGCTTCAGGAAAGAAATGATCATTTGGAGCCTGCGGGTTTTGTTACCAGTGAGGCATGTCCAGTATAAGGCGGTAAGTTCTGTTGTTGATCCAAAACTGTTGAATCATTTTTAGAATTCAGTATTTCCCACTAACATTCTTTATTTCCGTTTTATATGCACCAACTTTTTATGCAATACTCCAACAACCCTTTCTGAAGTCCCTACCTTTATATTGTCGCTCAGCTCGGAGAAAGGTTGATCACCCGTGAATCTAGCTGATTCACAAATACGGATTAGGCAGGACATGACCTTTTGCTTCCCGGAATGGTACTGAATGAGTTAACCATTTTGTCATTTATGGAGAAATATAGGGATGACCATACCAATAACCCTGCTTGTAAAAAGGTACATATGCCACATTTTTATAACCCCACCTAGTCTTCAACTTAATTTTGTTATTTTCTGATTTTTATGTCCTTTTTTTTTGCTATTCTTTTATCTCTGCAAACTCTAGATATGCATGATTAAGTTTAACAGGGAGATCTCGGTCCTTGGTCATTAATGCTTAGTGATCATTTGAGTCCTGGCAGCTCATTTCATTCCACTACAAATTTATGCATTCATTAAAGTCAAAGCATCCAAATATCCGATGGGGAATAGAATGACTATTGGGTGGCACCATTTTGGGGCTAGTGACAAAAGATCGATTGCTTCCCTAAACACCTTGTACTGAGCAGGAAAATCTGCAATAAGGAAATTGGATACTAAAGATAATTGCAAGAGCTTAGTATGTATTCACCTGGATAGTCTTTGTTCATTCATTTCATTCCATGGCAAATCTGTTTTGTCTTTATGAACTTCTGATTTTGCTCTTTATTGACTCCAGAACAAGGATGATTCACGTTTGGTGTGAATTAAACAGATATGTTTCATATCAGGGTGGACTTTGTTTAAATAGAATCATAGAACACTACAGCACGGAAAACAGGCCATTCGGCCCTCCTAATTTGTGCCAAAACTTTATTCCACTAGTCCCATTGACCTGCACCCAGTCCATAACCCTCCAGGCCTCTCCCATCCATGTTTTATAGCCTAGAAAAGTTCAGCATTTTCACACCTGAGGGAGAAACCTAATTCTGTTGATGGGGATTCCAATATAAGGAGGAATCATCTTAAAGTCAGGTTCATTCAGGAGCATTGTTTAATGTGGTTTAATAGTTGAGTTGAATTCTGAAATAAACATATGAGGCAGATGGAACTTAGCTGGCTGAAAAGCATGGTAGTGAATGAATATAGAGTAGAAGTTAACTCTGCTCTCATTGAATGGTGGAACTATTCAAAGAGACTAAATAAGCAACTTCTGATGCAAAGTTTCCAGTGTGGGAAAAAATGGTAACAGTAAGTCTAAAATTGTCCAGAGTCTGGCTCTGCCAAGATTCCAGGTCATTCGGGTCTCTTACGAGATACCTTTTGATGTAGCTCAGGGAAGCTGTCTTGATACCCTTCTCTTCTCTGTATATATGCTCCCCTTAGGAGACATTGTTAGAGAACATAAACTTGATTCCACAATTATGTAGATGACACACAGTTGTACCTCTTGGTTGAGCCCGATGGTGATAACACCCTATCTTCTCTGACTTCTCGTATGGCTACAATAAACAAATGGTTGAGCAGTAATTTCTTAAAAATAAATGAAGTTAAAATTGAAATACTGTAGCGGTGTGCTACACGCAGCGCTGAAATAACAACACGTAGTTGATGAACTGCAGTTACAAAAGAGATTTTATTCGAACTTCGCGGCCTCGCTTTAAAGCCTTCCTGATCCCGCCCTCCCCGGGCGGGGATGCTATAGGGGGCACGTATTCACAGTCCTGTCCTGTGCGCGGGCTTTTCCCCTTGCTGGTGAAGCAGACGGCGCCCTTTTGGGACTGGCCTTTATGCCGGCGCGCTGGCTATTTGTGAGCCGGTTTGAGTGCGCTAGGAAGTGGGTCGCCACATAACCCACCCCCCCCCCCCCCAGACCCGGCGATACACCCCCCAATGTCCACAGTCTAGGCCGGACCCTGTTTGGGAGGTCGGCCTCTGAGCCGCGGAGTCGGAAACTCGACTGGTTGCGCCACGTCCACATGGGCCGGTTTGAGTCGGCCCACCGTGAAAACCTCCTCTCTCCCCCCAACGTCCAGCACGAATGTGGACCCGTTGTTTCTGATCACCATAAATGGCTCCTCGTAGGGCCGCTGTAGCGGTGGCCGATGCCCGCCCCTTCGTACAAAAACAAACTTACAGTTCTGCAGGTCTTTGGGTACGCAGGTCAGGTTCTGCCCATGCTGTGAAGTGGGTATGGGGGCCAGGTTACCGAGCCTCTCACGTAGTCTGCCCAGGACTGCTGCGGGTTCTTCCTCGTGCCCCCTTGGGGCTGGTATGAACTCCCCTGGGATGACCAGGGGTGCGCCGTACACCAACTCGGCTGACAAGGTGTGCAGATCGTCTTTGGGCACCGTGTGGATTCCGAGCAGGACCCAGGGAAGCTTGTCCACCCAGTTAGGTCCTCTCAGGCGGGCCATGAGAGCTGACTTTAGGTGACGGTGGAAACGCTCCACCAGGCCGTTCGACTGTGGGTGGTAGGCAGTTGTGTGGTGCAGCTGTATCCTCAAAAGGCTGGCCATAGCTGACCACAGGCTGGAGGTGAACTGCGCGCCTCTGTCGGAGGTAATGTGGGCCGGTACACCAAAGCGAGATACCCAGGTGGCGATCAGTGCCCGGGCGCAAGATTCGGAAGTGGTGTCGGTGAGCGGGATCGCCTTTGGCCATCTTGTGAACCGGTCCACGATAGTTAGGAGGTGCCGCGCTCCTCGTGACACTGGCAGGGGGCCCACAATATCCACATGAATGTGGTCGAAACGCCGGTGGGTGGGGTGGAACTGCTGCGGCAGAGCTTTGGTGTGCCGCTGCACCTTGGCTGTTTGGCAGTGCTTGCACGTTCTGGCTCATTCACTGACCTGCTTGCGGAGTCTGTGCCAAACGCACCTGTTGGAGATCATCCGGACGGTTGTCCTGATGGAGGGGTGCGCTACGTTAAGAATGGAGTCGAAAACGTGCCGCCGCCAGGCTGCCGGAACGACGGGGCGGGGTTGGCCGGTGGTGACATTACAGAGTAGGGTCCTCTCACCTGGGCCTATGGGGAGGTCCTGGAGCTGCAAACTGGAGACCGCAGTTCTGTAACTAGGGATCTCCTCGTCTGCCTGCTGCGCCTCTGCCAGCACCTCAAAGTCTACCCCTTGGGAAAGGGCATGAATGTTAGGGCGAGAGAGTGCATCCGCCACGACATTGTCCTTTCCCGAGACATGCCGGACATCCGTCGTATATTCAGAGATGTAGGACAGATGGCACTGCTGGCGGGACGACCAGGGATCGGACACCTTCGTGAACACAAAGGTAAGCGGTTTGTGGTCCGTGAACGCGGTGAAGGGCCTACCTTCTAAGAAGTACCCGAAATGCCGGATTGCCAGGTATAGCGCCAACAGCTCCCGGTCAAAAGCACTGTATATGAGCTTGGGTGGTCGCAGGTGTTTGCTGAAAAATGCCAGGGGTTGCCAGCAACCCTCGATGAGTTGCTCCAGCACCCCACCGACTGCCGTGTTAGATGTGTCCACTGTGAGGGCGGTAGGGACGTCCATTCTGGGGTGCACTAGCATCGCGGCGTTTGCCAAGGCTTCTTTCGTTTTAATGAAAGCGGCGGTGGACTCCTCATCCCAGGTAATGTCCTTGCCCAGACCCGACTTCAGGGCGAACAGGGGGCACATGATTCGGGCAGCTGAAGGGAGGAAGCGGTGGTAGAAATTTACCATACCCATGAATTCCTGAAGGCCTTTTATTGTGGTGGGTTGGGGGAAATGGCGGACTGCGTCTACCTTAGCGGGCAGAGGGGTTGTCCTGTCTGTAGTGATCCTGTGGCCCAGGAAGTCGATGGTGTCGAGCCCGAACTGGCATTTGGCCGGGTTGATTGTCAGGCCGTAGTCACTCAGCCGGGCATAGAGTTGTCGGAGGTGGGACAGATGCTCCTGACGACTGCTGCTGGCTATGAGGATGTCGTCCAAATAGATGAAAGCGAAGTCCAGGTCGCGTCCCACCGCGTCCATTTACCACTGAAACATCTGTGCGGCATTCTTCAGGCCGAACGGCATGCGGAGGAACTCGAAAAGGCCGAAAGGGGTGATGAGTGCCGTTTTGGGGATGTCGTCAGGATGCATCAGGATTTGATGGTATCCCCGGACGAGGTCTACCTTGGAGAAGATCCGTGCGCCATGCAGGTTTGCTGCAAAGTCCTGAATGTGCGGCACAGGGTAGCGGTCCGGTGTTGTAGCCTCGTTCAGCCTGCGGTAGTCGCCACATGGTCTCCAGCCCCCTGTCGCTTTGGGCTCCATGTGCAGGGGGAGGCCCATGGGCTGTCGGACCACCGTACGATCCCCAATTCCACCATCCTCTTGAGCTCTTCCTTCACCAGCCGGAGCTTGTCCGGGGGAAGCCTTCGAGCACGGGCGTGGAGGGGTGGTCCCTGTGTCGGGATGTGGTGCTGTACGCCGTGTCTGGGCATGGCTGCCGTGAACTGCGGTGCCAGAACTGATGGGAAATCCGCCAGGACTCTGGTGAAGTCGTTGTCGGACAGCGTGATGGAGTCTAGGTGTGCGGCTGGCAACTGGGCTTCACCCAGGGAGAACGTTTGAAAGGTCTCGGCATGGACCAGTCTCTGCCTCGGCAGGTCGACCAATAGGCTGTGAGACCGCAAAAAATCCGCGCCCAGGAGCGGTTGGGCTAAGGCGGCCAGTGTGAAGTCCCACATGAACTGTCTGAAGCTGAACTGTAGCTGCACCGTACAGGTGCCGTAGGTCCTTACTGTGCTGCCGTTCACGGCCCTCAGGGTGGGACCCGGTTCTCTGTTGCGGGTGTTGTAACTCGTCGGAGGTAAGACGTTGATCTCGGCACTGGTGTCGACCAAAAAGCGGCATCCCGACCGCTTGTCTCAGACATACAGGAGGCTATCCCGTTGGCCAGCCACTGTAGCCATCAGCAGCGGCTGGCCCTGGAGTTTCCCGGGAACTTGCAGGGTGGGCTACAGTGGCGGGCTTCTGTGCCCCACCGCTGGTGGTAGAAGCACCATTGTTCGTTGATCTCCTCACCCCTCCCTCTGGGGCTAGTGGGCTCTTCTGTCGGGCCTGGTCTGGTCTGCTGCTGGGAGCGTGGCCTGGTGATCTGTGTGACGGACGCTCCACTCTCCTTCTTGGCTTTCCACAGCAAGTCTGCCTGAGCTGCCACCTTCCGGGGGTCACTGAAATCCGCATCGGACAGCAGCAGGCGGATGTCCTCGGGCAGCTGCTCCAGGAATGCCTGCTCAAACATGAGGCAGGGCTTGTGTCCTCCGGCCAGGGACAGCATCTCATTCATCAAAGACGATGGCGGTCTGTCTCCCAAACCATCCAGGTGCAGTAAGCAAGCAGCCCGCTCGCGCCGTGAGAGTCCGAAAGTCCTTATGAGCAGGGCTTTGAATTCCGTGTATTTGCCATCCTCCGGGGGCGACTGTATGAACTCCTCAACCTGGGCCGCTGTTTCCTGGTCGAGGAAACTCACCACGTAGTAGTAACGTGTGGCATCCGAGGTTATCTGCCGAATGTGGAATTGGGCTTCTGCTTGCTGGAACCATAGGTGAGGTCGCAGCATCCAGAAGCTTGGCAGTTTTAACAAAACTGCATGAACAGATGCGGTGTCGGTCATCTTCGGCCCAAATATCGTTTGGGCCGTTGGGGTCACCAATTGTAGCGGTGTGCTTTACGCAGCGCTGAAATAACGACACGTAGTCGATGAACTGCAGTTACAAAAGAGATTTTATTCGAACTTCGTGGCCTCGCTTTAAAGCCTTCCTGATCCTGCCCTCCCCGGGCGGGGATGTATAGGGGGCACATATTCAAAGTCCTGTCCCGCGCACGGACTTTTCCCCTTGCTGGTGAAGCAGACTTGGCGCCCTTTTGGGACTGGCCTTTATGCCGGCGCGCTGGCTATTTGTGAGCCGGTTCGAGTGCGCTAGGAAGTGGGTCACCACAATACTTTTGGTTGATCCCAAAGCCAAAAGAGATAAACTTCTTGGTAAACTTGTGAACTTGGCTCCCCTTCTAAAATCAGAAGTAACAAGTCTGGGTGTTATCCTTGATTCAGACTTGAATTTTAAATCGCACATGTAGAAAGAGGTTTAAAGGGAGCAGCATTTCCACATGTAAGACATATTGTCAAGCTACATCCATTACCATCATGTAATGATGCTGAAAAACTAATTCATGCCTTTATATCAAATAGATTGGATTAACCCAATGCCCTTTTTACAGACCTTCCAAAGCAATCTATTGACACAATTTCAACTCATCCAGAATAGACTTTTAATTAAAACCAAGATGAGAGAGCATATCACTCCCATCCCAGCTACTTTGCTTTGGCTCCTGTATCTTTTAAAAATGGAAACATAGAAACATAGAAAACCTACAGCACAATACAGGCCCTTCGGCCCGCAAAGCTGTGCCGAACATGTCCCTACTTTAGAACTACCTAGGCTTTATCCATAGCCCTCTATTTTCCTAAGCTTCACGTGCCCATCCAGGAGTCTCTTAAAAGACCCTATCGTTTCCACCTCCATCCGTTGCTGGCAGCCCATTCCATGCACTCACCACTCTCTGCATAAAAAACTTACCCCTGACATCTCCTCCATACCTACTTCCAAGCACCTTAAAACTATGCCCTCTTGTGCTAGCCATTTCAGCCTTGGGAAAAAGCCTCGACTATCCACACGATCAATGCCTCTCATTATCTTTTACACCTCTATCAGGTCACCTCTCATCCTCCGCTGCTCAAAGGAGAAAAGGCCGAATTCACTCAACCTATTCTCATAAGGCATGCTCCCCAATCCAGGAAACATCCTTGTAGATCTCCTCTGCACCTAAGATTTCCATGTCCTTCCTGTAGTGAGGCGACCAGCACATGATTTTAAAGTTCTCTTATTTGTTTTCAAAGCTCTCAATGATCTGGAACCAGAGTACATCACAGAATCAGGTTTGTTTTGTAATCCTGCTCAAGCTCTCAGGCTTTCTCACGCTGATCTCTTAAATTTAAACAATCTCCCTCAAAAGATAATCGGCAGGACAGCATTGAACAACGCTCCTAAACTGTGGATCTCAGTACCTAAAACTATAAGGGATGTAGACTCATTTGAGAGCTCAAAACCTATTTATTTAACCTTGCTTTTAGCTAACATCTTTTGTCTTTTATTTTCATGTTTGCTCTTTTTCCCATTGTAAAGCACTTTGAAGCAACACACAAAATGCTGGAGGAACTCAGCAGGCCAGGCAGCATCTATGGAAAGGAGTACAATCAACATTTCAGGCCAAGACCCTTCAGCAGGACTGGATGAAAAAAAAGATGAGGAGTAGATTTAAAAGGTGGGGGGAGGTGAGAGAGAAACAACAGGAGATAGGTGAACCTGGGAGGTGGGGGGGGGGTGAAATAAAGAGCTGAGAGGATGATTGGTGAAGGAGATGTAGGGCCAGAGAAGGGGGAATCAGACAGGAAAGGACACAAGGCCATGGAAGAAACAAAAGGGGGAGGAACACCAGAGGGAGGCAAGAAGAGAGAGGGAAAAGGGGGTGGGGAATAGTGAAGTGGTGTTCATTACCAGAAGTTTGAGAAATTGATGTGCATGCCATCAGGTTGGAGACTACCCAGACCAATAAGGTATTGTTCCTCCAGCCTGAGTGTAGCCACATCATGTTAATAGATTAGCCTATAGATTGGCATATAGGAATGGGAATGGGAATGGGAAGTAGAATTAAAATGGGTGGCCACTGGGAGATCCCACTTCTTCTGATGAACGGAGCATTGGAGCTCAGTGAAATGGTCTCCCAATCTACACCGGATCTCACTGATATACAGGAGGCCACACCAGGAGTACTGGACACAGTATATAACCCCAACAGACTCTCAAATGAAGTGTGTGGCCTCACCTAGAAGGACTGGTTGGGGTCCTGAATGGTAGTGAGGGAGGAGGTGTAGGGGCAGGTAAAGCACTTTTTCTGCTTGCAAGGATACGTGCCAGGAGGGAGATCAATGGGAAGGGACAAATGGACAAGAGAGTTATGTAAGGAGCAGTCCTTGCAGAAAAGGGCGGGGGCAAGGGAATGATGTGCTTGTTGGTGGGATCCCATTGGAGATAGTGGAAGTTCTAGAGAATTATGTGCTGGACACGAAGGCTGGTGGGGTAGTAGATGAAGACAAGGAATCCTATCATTGGTAGGGTGGTGGGAGGATGGGGTGAGAGAGACATGCATGAAATAGAAGAGATACGGTTGAGAGCAGCGTAGATGATGGAGGAAGGGAAGCCCTTTCTTTGAAAAAGGGGAACATCTCATTCTGAATGAAAAGCCTCATCCTGAGAGCAGATGTGGCAGAGATGGAGGAATTGAGAGAAGGAGACAGCACTTATACAAGTATCAGTCCGAGTAGCTGTGAAAGTCTGTTGGTTTATAATAGACATCAGTAGATAAGCTGCCTCTAACTTCCACCCTTCTCTGAAATTTACCTGGTCCATTTCTGACACCTCCCTCCCCTTTCTCGATCTCTCTGTCTATATCTCTGGAGAAAGCTTATATACTGATGTTTATTATAAACCCACAGACTCTCACAGCTACCTGGACTATCCCTCTTCTCAGCCTGTAACTTGTAAAAACGCTATCCCATTCTCTCACTCCCTCTGTCTCCGCCACATCTGCTCTCAGGATGAGGCTTTTCATTCTAAAACGAAGGAGATGTGGCCTCCTGTATATCAGTGAGACCCAATGTAGATTGGGAGACCGCTTCGCCAACCAACGCTCTGTCCTCCAAAAGAAACAGGATCTCCTAGTGGCCACCCATTTTAATTCCACTTCCCATTGCCATGCCAACATGTCAATCCATGGCCTCCTCTACAGTCTTGATGAGGCTACACTCAGGCTGGAGGAACAACACCTTATTGGTCTGGGTAGCCTCCAACCTGATGCCATAAACATCAATTTCTCAAACTTCCGGTAATACCCCACTCACCTTCACCATTCCCCATCCTCTTTTCCTTCTCCTACCTTATTTCCTTACTGCCCATTGCCTTCCTCTGGTGCTCCTATAATCATATAACCATATAACAATTACAGCATGGAAACAGGCCATCTCGGACCTTCTAGTCTGTGCCAAACACTTACTCTCACCTAGTCCCACTGACCCGCACTCAGCCCTTAACCCTCCATTCCTTTCCTGTCCATATACCTATCCAATTTTACTTTAAATGACAATACCGAACCTGCCTCTACCACTTCTACTGGAAGCTCGTTTCACACAGCTACCACTCTCTGAGTAAAGAATTTTCCCCTCGTATTACCCTTAAACTTTTGCCCCCGAACTCTCAACTCATGTCCTCTTGTTTGAATCTCCCCTACTCTCAATGGAAAAATCCTATCCACGTCAACTCTATCTATCCCCCTCATAATTTTAAATACTTCCTCTCACCTTTCTTTCTTCCATGGCCTTCTATCCTCTACTATTAGATTCCCCCTTCTCCAGACCCACATCTCTTTCAGCAAATAACTTCTCCCTCCCCTCCCCCATCTTTTAAATCTACTCCTCTATTTATTTTGCTCAGTCATGCTGAAGTGTGTTTGCCCGAAACGTCAAATGTACTCTTTTCCATGGATACTGCCTGGCCTGCTGAGTTTCTCCAGCATTTCATGTGTGTTGCTTGGATTTTTAGCATCTGTAGATTTTCTTTTGTTTGTAAAACACTTTGAACTACATTGTTTGTACAAAAGTGCTCTATCAGTTATTATTTTATTTTAATTTTTTCTCAGCTCAAGCTGGTAAAACCTCAGGGACAGGCAGAGCCAAGCACATTCATTTCTCAATTGTTAGGAGCTTTCGAACTATTCTAGTGGTACTTAGTACTGTGCCTTTTTGGAGATTTACATAAATATTGCTGTGTGGGTTTAAGGCTTTTGTGCAGTGTCTTTGGGGTGATACCAGTTGTAGATATTACTTTACGGATAATGTATACCCTGTTTACGTTCTTCAGTTTTTCAATTTGTCTTTTAATTCAAAATATTTCTGGTGTTTTTCACTTAATAATTTCTGTATATTATGTGTGCTTGGAATGGCTATATCTATTAAATAACTTGCTTTTTCTTGTTCATTCTGTAATATTATATCCAGATGGTTATTATTGATCATCCTATCTGAAATAATGGATCTGTTGTAATATCATTTGTAGGACTCAGACTCTGCAACTGGGTCTGGATTGTATTTATAGAAAAGTATAGTGTCTTTTATGAGTTTGTACTTTAAGGCAAGATTTTGATGAATTTGATCATGCCTGTGTAATTAATCAGATTGAGTTAAGCTGCTGCAGGATGCTGTAATGTTTTGGATTGTTTCTGGTTTCTCTTGGCATTTTCTACATTTATCATCTTGAATTTGATAGTCTTTTATTTTTGATTTTTTTGTGTTAACCACCTGGTCTTGTATTGCCACAAGAAACTCCTTTGTTTCTGGGAAGAGGTCTCCAACTCTGAGCAAGTGTTCAACACTTCCTTGTCGATGTCTAGTCTGCTCAGATCGTGGGGCTGTCTTCCATGGAGGGTTGTACTCTTCCATTGGTTAACTCTTTTTCTTCTGCCTTGATAATTTCATCAATTTTCTGTGTTGTGATTTAATTTAAGTTTTGTGATGTATGCTTCTTATCAGAATTGCATATGCTCATGTGAATTGCTGAATCCTGTTTTTGTGATGAAAATATATCCCTAGAAGTTTTAAATCATTGTTATGTAATTCTTTTCCCTCTTCCTCCTTCTGTCCTCGCTAGTGTTAATCTAAGTGCATTTGAATGTACATTGTATTTTCTAAAATTTGTCATTCAGTTTTTATCTTTATTTTTAAAATTTCCAGATCAGTTTTCAATAAAGATACTATGTCAAAAGAATACGTTTGTATAGGAGTAGTGTAAGTGTTTATTACCTTTGTTATATTTTTACTATTGAACTCTGTTTGGCAGATTTTCTTAAGCCTTGCGATATATTCTGTCCAAGTTTTTCCTCTTATCACACAATGATCTATTTTCTTTGCTTGTTGATATCCCAGATACTAATGTGTTTCATATTCATCCATCGGTTAGATTGTATCCTGCTGCTCTATCTTGTATTCTACTATCTCTGTTGCATCTTTCTTTATGTTTAATGTTCTGCACTTATCTAGTCCAATGTTCATGTTTATATCTTTTGAAAATAGATCTACTATTTGAATTAGTTGCTTTAGCTTTACTGATGAAGGAGCATATAATTTCAAATTATCCGTGTGTGGAAGGTGTGTCAAGGTATAAGCTGTTTGATTGAGTCTGATTTGATACCCTATTTTCATCCGATTCAGTAAATTAAAGAGTGGGTTTAAATCTAGACAAAACCACAGTGAACTTAGAGAATCAGCCTGGAAAATGCTTCAGTTTCTTTTAATAATAGAGGTTTGCTTTTTTGGTTGTTAATAGATAGGGTGAGTATAGTACACTGTGCTTCATCAGATGTAGAAATTTCACAAGTATTAGGTGTAGTTTATATATATTAAGAGCTTCTATTAACTGTGATTGTGGGACAGAATCAAATGCTTTTAGTAGTCAATGTAACAACATGAAAGATTTCCTCTTTTTTGTCAGTGCGATTTAGAATTAGAGAATCGGTTGTTCTGTTATCAGTCATTCTTTACATCCTTTCAAACCCTCACGGCATCTTTTCTGCTTATCTGTCAGAATATTGTGGTTATGAAAGATGTGGAATGCATGATGCAACAATTTGTACATAAGTAATAGGATGATATTTAGATGGGTTATTTGTGATTTCTGCTTTAGGTAAGAGGTACATTTTATCTCCCGTCAAAAATTCGGGCAATTTTTCAGGATTTTTAAGAAATTGTTGATATGTATTAATACATCTTCCTGTAAATCTCATTGGTACAGATGAAGGCAAGTAAATATTTGTATACTGATAATTATGAAAATTATCACAGACGGTATTTTTCCAGTTGTGGTATTTTTATAACCACTTTTAGCATATCCATTGTAAATTCATGTATTTGAATATCTTCAGTTGTAAGTGGACTAGTCCCCTGTGAAACCTGTCGCAGCCTGGAGTATTAGTGAACTACCTTGAATGCTGGCTGTATCCTTCTCAGTGCCTGAGCAGAGCACTGCTGGCAGGTTCACTTACTGTCTCGCCCAGCACTATTTCAAGGCATGCCCCGACGATCGGCATGTAGTGCCCATATCACTCGATTCTGCAGACATCTCCCCATTTCTAAACTGAAAGGGTATTGCTGTTACTATATCTACAACCCAGTTTTGGTTTCAGCCACTCTAACATGGAGAACAGATGCTGATCAGAATGCCACCCAATCTGGGTACAAATGTGCCTGGATTTGTTTCTGTTTTATATCCCACTTGCTCTGCTCATCTGCAGAGCTTTCCCCAAGCCGCCACATGGGGACGGGCCCTATGGGAAACAGAAAACCCCTCATGAGTTATTATTATTATTATTATTGTATTTTCATTTTTTCTCAGCTGAAGCTGGTAAAACCTGAGGTACCGGCATAGCTAAGCACAGTCATTTTCCAATCGCTAGAAACTTTCGGACTACAGTATTCTAGAGCTGTATAGTATTGTGGCTTTCTGAAAATTTACATAAATATTGTTGTGTCAGTCAATTTGTTTAATCCTATTGTGTAGTGTCTTTGGGATACCAATTGTAGATATTACTATTGGGACAATGTATACCCT